>NC_059326.1:118953846-119270384 GCF_018350155.1 Leopardus geoffroyi | reverse complement strand
ATCTGTAGGTTTCTCCTGTCACCCTGCTCATCAGTCATTTGCTTTTTTCCCACCTATTTCCTATTATTTCTGCCAGGGCAAAGAGCTGTCCATAGACTAAAGTTACAGTTTTGTGGACAAGCAGGGCTTTGGGGGGCTTGGAGGGAGGGCATTAGTGGTCTTTGTACAGTAGTATATGTACCTCAATGCTTTTGAAGGTATTTTCTGCAACTTGAAGAAGGAAAAAAAAAACTTCTAAGGAATTTGGGCCATTTAGGAGGGAGGGAAACAGGAACCTGTATTTGTCACACTCTGTACTATCCCACGAAAATAAAGAGGCAGTGACTCTCACATTTTCCATAATTTAATAATCTGTCCAAACTGGATAAACAAGATGCCACTGATCCATGATCCAGAAAACAGGTGCAGAGTTGTTTTTATAGCCATGGAGGCTGATGGCTTTGACCCCTGCCCCCGCAACCAATGACACTCGTTTTTGAGTGTCCCTCTTTTTGCAAAATGTGTTCTGGCCCTACCTATTGTTGTCTTTGTTGTTTTAGTAGCCACAGCAATTACAGTCATATAGTTAACATTTATTGAGTTTACATGGGCCAGTCATCATACCAAAAGCTTTATGTGTATTACATAATTTAAGTGTTAGCAACCATTCTTTGACTTAGGTGTTTTCTCCATTTTACAGAGGAGAAACCTAAGGCACAGGCAGGGTCAGAAACTTGCCTAAGCTCTCAGAACATGAGTTTGGCTTCTAAACCACTTATGTACATAGCCACCAAGCTATCTGGCAGTGCTGCAGCTATTGTAGCATACAAAAACAGTGTGTAGTTGGGAAGACTGGAATACCTGATCTGTGCCAACTGCTTTACTAACAAATGGAGAGGCATATTCTCCTTTATTATGCACAGTAACTCACTTGTGTGCACCCTCACATATCCTCACATTACAGATGACAAAACTGAGGTGCACAGATGCTCAGGAACTTGCTCAAAGTCATGCACTTCACCTCCAGAATCTGGCACTCAAGTTCATGCTCTTCACCTCAAGCCTATGCCCTTTCAATGTCATCTCACTGTGTTCTAGGCACTTGTTTGGAGGCCAGTCTTCCTTACTAGACTGTGAGATCCTTGAGGGCATGGACACTGCCTTAATCACCTGGCTTATAACCATGCCTAATGAATGCCTTATTTGTTTGCCTTTTCAGTGCCAAATACCATGCTTCACACACAAAAGGTGTTCTCAGTACAGAACAAGTGAATGAGCAGAAGAAGGTGTGAGTGAGAGCTCCTGAGGTCAGAAAGAATAATCTTTCTCCATAGATGAGAAATCAGGTAGTCTATCTCATAGAAGGTTGAACCTATATATCCTGTGCTTTGCAGAAGTCAATTCAATCTGCGTGACTTAGTGTCAGAAGTGATATGATTTGGCCTTGGCCAGTCCTCCACAAATATCACAGCATTTAAGTCCCTTCCCTATTGTTATAATAGCTCCTACCAAAAACAAAACCAGACAAAACAAAGATTGATGTATTATATAAATTCATGGAATACAGCAAGACTCAGTCTTCAAGACAGTTCTCTCTGGTCTGGTCTTTGTTGGGTTTTAGCTCTCGTGACCTTTAACAATTCTCCATTTAACAGCTGTCACAAAAAATGCTGTTCATATATCAATGAATTCAGCATCCTGGGAACCAGACCTTCAGCTCCCCCAGGGCCAGGGACTAGGTACCCTAAATGTGTAGGAAATAAACATGAGGCCAAAGAAGCAAAGGTACTTTCCCACCCCCTCAAAAAAAAACCCAAAAAACCAAAACAAACAAACAAACAAAACAAAACACCCTGAAGTAGACAATTAAAGGAGGCTGTGGTTTCCAGCTAGTTGGAGAGGTGAAGGATACAAATAACTAGGGGTGTGTTTGGGAAGAACCGGTTTGGAAAGCCAAGGGGGAGCCCAATATGGTATCAAGCCCCTACTTGCAAAACTCTATTGAAACAAGTCCCTGTTCAAACAGTTGTGGTTTCTTAGAGATCAGGAAAGAACTGTCCAGAAAAATGAGTCACCAGAGAGGCCAAACATGTTGTAGATGCTGCCTTGAGAGCAATTTAGCCACATGTGGGAATGACTTACTCAACCTGTTATGAAAGCAGTAGATGACATTTGCAGGAAAGGAAAGCACTGTGCAGTCAGCCACTGTTCCCTACTACCAACCCACATCCCAATGGGAGGATTTGCTTACTTTCTGTTTCTCTGCCCATCTCAACCTCTAACATTTCCTCTCTGAGTAATATCAGACATAGGATCATTATGCAAAGACCCTTCAGCAGTTCCTTTGGTTGCCCAGTTCTCAACCTTTCCCACTTACCTGCCTTGCTGGCAAGAGCCTGACTTTGTTCCAGTGTTCACTCTCCATGCATGTGTGCAGACATCCAGGTGATGAATATTTATTAACCTAAGTCAACCATGGTAAATCCATTCTCCTTACCAGGCTAACCTAGCTAATCTAGATATAATTAGATGGCATAAGCAGTGGACCATAAAGAATTTTCCCTCCCTAGTAAAAAGGCATGAGGAAGTACCCAATCTATTTTGTTGCTAGGTATCTTCTGTCTTGTCTGCATCGACTCCTGGAACCATTATGGCCATCTTGCTACCACAAGGAATGAGCTTTCCCACATCCTGAGGGCAGCATAAAGATGGCAAGCAGCTGGATCCTTGATGACAATCTTGTACCACTAAAATAATCAAACTTGATGACAGACCTCTTGCTGTATGAGTTAACTTCTTATTGCCATGAAGCAGTCTTTAGCTAGGTAATTTACTTGCTCACCTGATACAGGTGAGTCTGATCCCTGTTTCCAGGCAAGTTTTTATTTTCTTAAATATCGCTATTTTAGCAGTAATATCTAGTGTTTTTTGAGAAAGCGAGGCTGCCCTGTTTTTTGAGAAAGTGAGGTAGACAGTTTCACATAGACCAAATGCACCATCCAAAAACGCCTTAATGCATTGTGTAAAGAAAGAGCTGGTACACCTGTTCTGTAAAGTGTCAGCCCTTTAAAAATTTTTATCTTTATGAGCTATATATACTCTCTGTAGCAGCCACACAACTCTGCCATTGTAGTACAGAAGCAGCCATAGGCAATACATAAACGATTGAACATGACTGTGTTACAATAAAACTTTATTTAGCAAAACATCCAGAGGGCCAGGTTTAGCATGCAGAGTGGGGTTTTCCAGCCCCCAAAAGATGTATCCCTTTACTGTGAAAAACCCTATGATGGCTTCCTTGTATGATGGAGGCCTGCCTACCTTGCTGACTTTGTTTGTACCACTCTTCACCTTCACACCAGCCAGTCTGGCCTTCTTTTTGTTCTGACAACTCTTCCCCCTCCCCAACTTTAAGGCCTTTGCATTTGACACTTCTTTTCCCAGAATTCTTTTCACTGGCGCTTGCCATGGTGGCTTTCTTCTCTTCATTCGGGAATAAACACAAATATCACTTTCTCAGAAACGCTTTTCCTCAGCACTTAATCTAAACATCCCACTTCCCGCCAGTCATTTCCCTGTCCATTACCTACTTTATTTTCTTCTTTGTATTTATTGGAGTGCATCTCCATTTCCCCACCCTCAACTCTGCCCCCTTAGAAGTTTCCTAAGGGCGAGGACCTTAGGTCACCACTCAATTCCCCAAGTCCCCAAATGAAGAAGATAGTAAATATTTGTTGATTATTGAATGAATGAAAAACTCTTGTGGGCTTTTGTTAGCTTAAGGAAATACTCTAAAGAGTTTTCATGTATTTTCTTTAATACAGAAAGTTTTTTTCTAATTTGACAGTATACTCATCTCTGCAAGATGGCTCATACATGACTCCCTTCAGAGCTAAATTTTACCTCTCAGTAGCTAAGTATGTTATAACTTATAATTAAATGGCTAATAAAAATATTAATAACTATTGGCACTTGAAACTCTGAGGCAAGAAACTTTAAAAAACAAATCAGGAGAGGGATACTTTCTTATTGTCCTACCTACCAAATAACCCTGGGAACACTAAAATGTCCCGTTTATCATGGTGTGTATTCATGAAGGGTTTGCCTTCCTTGAAGAATCTAAGCAGGTAGCTCTGGCCCAGATCCACATCTAGGCTGGAGTCCATATTCCATTCCAAGCTTGAACTATTACGTTTTAGGGAGTCAGAGAATATCTGCTTTACTGCATAGTATAAATAAAGGAGAGGAGATCCAAGCTTGTGTGAAAGAGCCTTTTGCTTTATAAAATTGCACACATGGTGATTTTCAACTAGGAGTCTGACCATATGAAAAGGTAAAGAGTAAAGTGTTACTCTCCTTGCCCATAAATAACTTCAGAAAGCCCCACATACACTTAGAGATAGAGTTCAACACAGTGTAAGAGCAGAGAGAAGGGAGTAGGGGTGAAAAGTACACTTGTTTGGGGCTGATCTCTAATGTGAGTTAATACTGTATTTTCCAAAGTTTTGGGTCATCTTCTCCACACCCCTCGATGTGTGAGTCATCCCCACCCTTAATGATTGCCTGCCTGACTCCAGGCCACCTGCCAGCCACCCTCAGACCAGGAAATCTGGTTAAAAAATGATCTCTGGTACTTGATTAAATTTTTTAAGTCCTCTCATTAAAATCTGTGACTCTTCCTTGAAACTCCCTCCCAAATACTGCTTTTAAAATCCCCCAAGGGATACAATAAAGAACAAAAATGTCCTTAAGAAAGAGAAGAGTCACACAGAAGGAAATAAGATGACAGATTTCTCATTAATGCTTTCTTTTTTATTGATCTAAAACTTACTCACCCACCTGAAGGTCATTCTCAAGTGTTCTTAAAGTCTGTATACTCAGTTTCTAGTGGAAGCAGGAAATGTCTTTCTTGATCAAGCGGCAGAGAGATCGAGTTAACATGTACATGAACATTGGCTATTTCAAATGGCCACAAGCCAAGTCTCCACTGTTTATGACAAGCATCATGGGCCACAGTGAAAAAGGCTATTTCAGTCCAGCCCTAGCTTCAGCAGAAAGAGCAAACTGAAGTGCATATAAGGGGCACCTGGGTGGCTCAGTGGGTTAAGCTTCCAACTTTGGCTCAGGTCATGATCTCACAGTTCATGAGTTCAAGCCCCATGTTGGGCTCTGTGCTGTGTTGACATTAAAAAACAATTTTTTTTAAAGAAGTGCATATACAGTAATGTAAATGAGTATCAGGGGACAGGTGGGAATTGCATTCAATTGAGAGCAGCCAATACCAGTTCCTGCCACGTATGATCATATAAGAATGTAGGCTCAGAGGTGCAGATTTTCTGATTTTCAAAAAAAAAAAAAATGCAGAAACTTGAAACTTGGATTATTCTTCCAATTTCTAAAGATTAGAACAATTTTTAACAAAGAAGAATGGCCCAAGCCAGGTGTGTCCAACATGGCGATATTGGGTCTATGGTTTGCTGATCTGAGGCCACTGTGCAACAATTATATAAGTCTACACAGTGGCCCTGGTGAGCTGGACTGTCCTCACAGAGCATCATCAACAACTTCCCTGCTTGGAGCCAGGCTCATAACATCTTATGGGACAAGTCCTAAGCCATAGATACCATAGCTTCCTAGTTGGTCCACCCTTCTTGACCATGACCAAGAAGTCCTGTGCTTGGCTCATTGCTCAGGATTTGTGGCACATGAGAGCAGTGTATAAAAATGGGGTTAACCATTTGCGATTGTCAGCCTCTTTTCCATCATGATTGACACCTAGGGTAGGGGGGATAAAAATCTGATTTCGATCAAAGAATTTTTTTCGCTTCTATACTGAAATGTTGGGCTCTTTGTCTACTTTTAGACTTCCACTCAAATCCCTTGTAATTTTTTTTTCTTAGACTCTAGCCAAGCATAAGCTTCAAACTGATATATGTTTTTTTTTTCCAATTTTGTTCCCTGGTTCCTAGAACCAGAGGCAAAATATAAAATAAAAATGAAGACATAAGAATATCATTTATTGGCATAGCATATACTTTCATTTAGTTAGAAGTTCCTGTCTTCTTTACTTACATTGCCTTTAAAAAGCTATGATTTCAGTTAAAGACAAATAGGCTTTGGTAAACTAAGGATTTATATTTAAAATACTTCTGGAGCACCTGGGTGGCTCAGTGGGTTGAGCATTGGACTCTTGGTTTTGGTTCAGGTCGCAACCTCAAAGTTAGTGGGTTCGAGCTCCACACTGGGCTCCACACTGACCACACAGAGCCTAATGGGATTCTCTCTCTCTCTCTCTCTCTCTCTCTCTCTCTCTCTGCCCCTCCCCCGCTTGCACACATGCACATGCCCTATCTTGCTGCTCACTCACTCACTCTCTCTCCCTCTCTCTCTCAAATGTATAAATAAATAAACTAAACTAAACTTAACTAAACTAAACTAAATACTTCTGCACGTGTCGTGAACCTAGAAGTGCCAGCAGGTTTTTCTTTGTCAGTAAGCCTCTTCCTATACCTTGCTTCTCTCTAGAAGTGCCTTGTGAGCCTTTCTCCTCTTTGGGTGTAGAATGTAACTCCCTCCAGAAAGCAGCATTTGTCCTCTCAAGGCTCCCTGGAGAGGCAGCTGTCCCTGTGGCCCCCGTTGACATGAATGTGACTACAACAGAGCAAAGACTTCTACCCTGCCTACCTGACCCCACCGCACTCTCACAATCTGTGTTTTGGGACTCCCTCCAATCCACTGTGCTCAATTATTTTGAGCTGGTTAAGCACTGCTTATAGTGATCTAATGTTTTTGCTTTGGTCTGTGTATCTCCGTCTAGATAGATTTTGAGTCCTTGAAAATCTTTTTCTCACTATTAAAAATAGGGAAAACTATTCAGTGCCAAATGGATTCCCAGATTTTAATTTACATCCCGAAGTAACCACTGTAGATCTATTGGTTTATTTCCTTAAGCTGTTAAACACGGACAACACTTGCTCTTGTTTCTTCGATACCATCTATTATAAAACACACCATGAATTTGATTTGTGCTCTTAGAACTTACTGAAGCTAGTCCCTTCCTGCCACAGCTTGTGTTAACTCGCATGTCATCACCTTGGGTGAACCTCCTTGCTGACCTTTCCCAAAGTGGTCCTCCACCCCCCCACCCACCCTGCATCTGTTGCATTCTGTCATATTCCCCCTATTCTCTTATATTCTTAGAACCAAATATTATCTGAAATTGACTCGAGTCTCTACTTGGCTCTACACTAACAACTCACTAGAACATAAGCTCTGGACAGCATGAAATTTCTGTCTTGTTCACTGCTGTAGTTTCAAAGCCTAGAACAGTGCCTCTTCTCTCTTCTAGAACCACTAAAATGGCTGTCCAAGGATTTTTTAAAAGCAATGAATCTGCAAAGACAGGAATAAGGGGAGAGACGAAGAATGTAGTGGGGCAGAGGGTTGGTCCTAGAAAAAGTCATTGTAGCACTATTGTGTTCTTACACCAATCCTACAGGGTCCTGGCAAACCCATGTTCCCACAGCCTACATCCTAACTCTGATTTAGTACCCTTTCATTTGGATGGTCCTGATTCTGGCTTTGGTTTAAGGATATGATCTTAAATATATTTTCCTGCCAGTAAAACAATGAAAGTATCAATTTATTTAACCTCATCTTACCAGAGATAACTGTTGTTAACATTTCAGCAAACTTGGAACCTTGTTTCTGTATATTTTTTTTACCATGATGAAGATTGCGCTAATCTAAATGGATACTGAAGCTGTTGGCAAACTATTAAGATAGACTCCATGTTTTTTCCCTGTTTGATCCACCAGGGTGTACTTAATAAAAAATAAAAGACAGCAATGTGAAAAAAATACAGAGGCCAAAAAGAAAATGAGTAAAATTCCTATTAATTTATATTTTTCATATTTCTTATTTATCTTTTGTGTCCTATTACGAGAGACATGTGATTAAAGGCGGGTTATTTCCTAGGACCCGTCTCCTGCTATGCATCTTTCATCTAAAAGTATTACTTCCCAGCTTGTGAATCACAAGTTAGTGACTATGGAAATGATTATAATGTTATGGAAGGTCATGGCTTCAGAGGGAAAATAACCAGCAGGGATAGAACCTAAGCCACAAAGTTCCAGGGTTGCTTTAAATCTCATTAAAAAAAAAGAGAGAGGTCAGGGTAAGACTATGTGAACAGACCCCATAAATGCAAACTAGGTTAAACCCTCTTTCATGCACTTCTATGAAACTATAGATCAGCAACTTTCAGGGTAACAAATATGGGAGGCTCAACCTATCCTACAATCTTTGAAGTGCACTGGGAATAATTTTGGAAAATGAATCTATAGCCAGATGAATTTCTGAAAACCAAATTCTGTCAAAATAATTTATTTTATAACTTTGAGTCTAGTCATTAAGGGTGGTGTAAGTGCTCTTTAAATGGTTATGATATTTCTTAGTGAAGAGAAAAATGTTGGTTGATATTCTTTAGAAAAATGGCTGAGGTTTTAAGCAACTCTCAAGTGCATTCTCAGTGTCTTTTCAATAGTGGGGCTTCCTGGAGTGTCTCCACTTTCCACATTCATAATGAATGTTGATATGTCTTCTCCTACTGGGAATGATGTAATAAGACCTTATTGGATGACTTCCCTGCAGAAAACAGTTTTGGGTCTTGACATAATCCAAAAATCTGGAGATGCTAGGGAGTGAACAAAAGATAGACTTTAGTAGGGAGTACATATTTGGGGGAGGTTAAGAGGCGAGCTGTGTAAATGTAGTCCCCATGTTCATGGCTTAAGCAGGCCAAGGGCAGTGGTGCAAAGCAGCAGGGTGCCTCTGAAAAAAACAGAGTCTGTCTGGCCTGGGAAACGAGAGCAAAGCAAAAAGAGTGGGGGAATCATCACAAGGAAAGATCTAGAAAATTTCCAAATTCTGTTTATCCCTCTCTCTGGCTGACTCTTACACTATGCATCCAAGTAGAGACACAAAGCAAGTAAATTGAAAATAAAAGAGGCTAGCTGAGACTGCAGTTCCCACCCAAAATAACAGCTTGGAGTTCAAGTCCATAATATAATGGTTAGCTAAAGTGAAAGAAATAACAGAGGAAAATAACAAGCAGCCAGAATCTACACAACTTAATATTCACAATGTTTATGATGCAATCCATGAATACTCAACATACAAAGTATCAAGAAAATGGGGCATGTGTTCTCAGTAGAAAAGAACATCAACTGAGTATGACCCCAGAAAGAACCAGATGATGGAAATAAAAAGCAAAAATTTTTTTAAATTTTTTAAATGTTTATTTCTGAGGGAGAGAGAGAGTGAGCATGAACACAAGTGGGGGAGGGGCAGAGACAGAGAGGGATACACAGAATCTGAAACAGGCTCCAGGCTCAGCACAGAGCCTGACATGGGGCTTAAACTCGGGAATGGTGAGATCATGACCTGAGCCAAAGTTAGACGCTGAACCAACTGAGCCACCCAGGTGCCCCATAAAAAGCAAAAATTTTAATGTAGTTCTTATAACTAACCTACAGGATGCATAGGATGATGGATAAAAAGACAGGAGATCTCCTCAGAGAAATAGGGACAATAAAAAAGAATGAAATGAAAATTCTAGAACCAAAAAAATGTAGTATCTGAAATTAAGAAAAAATGAACTGCACACTTAGGAATTGAATGGAGATGTGGAGGAAAATAACAAGTGAACTTGAAGACAGATGAACAAAAATTATCCAATATGAATAACAGGAAAAAATTTAAGAGACCTTTTGGGACGCCTAGGTGTCTCCATCAGTTGAGTGTCTGACTCTTGATTTTGGCTCAGGTCATGGTCCCAGTATCGTGAGATCAAGCCCCATGTCGGGCTCTGGACTGAGCATGGAGCCTGCTTGAGAGAGATTCTCTCTCTCTTCCTCTGTCCCTCCCCTGCTCTCATTCATTCTCTCAAAAAAAAATTTTTTTTAAATAAATAAATTTTTTTTAAAAAGTGGATTAGTGGTTGCCTGCAGTTGGGACAGGGATAGGCACAGGGATGGGAAGTGACTGCTAATGGGTATGGGGTTTCTTCTGGGCATGATCAAAGTGTCTTAAAATTGATTGTGGTGATTGAACAATTCTCCGAATCTCCTAAAAACCATTGAAATGTATACTTTAATGGGTGAATTTCTGATATGTAAGGCACAGAGATGGAATACAACCAACTACCTTAGCATAAAGGAAGGGAGGGTTGATATGGCCCTATATGGATGCAACATTTCCACAATTTACCTGAAATGGCAAATTAACTGTACATAGACAACAGATAGTTAAGGATGGATGATATTGTGATTCCCAGGGAAGCCACAAAAAAATAATAATACAAAGACATATAGCTAAAAGCCAATAGTTCCAAGATACTTATCTGAGGAAAACATGAGAGCTTTATGCCATTCTTGACTGATGTCCTCTAGCCATGTTTTGAGTTGACTATTATTATTACTATCAGTAGTATTCTTTATTCATGAGTAAAGTGTAACTCAAGGAATAACGAGAGGCCGGCACTCATCTTTTATATTTTACATGGTATTTCTTTCTTCATCCTTTATATTCTACATTTAGACACCAAAAGCAAAGAATGAAAGCAAAAATAAACAAGTGGGACTCCATTAGACTAAAAAGCTTTTGCATAGCAAAGAAAACCATCAACAAAATGAAGAGGTGACCTACGGAATGGAAGAAAATATTTGCAAATTATGTATCTGATAAGGGGGTAATATGCAAACTACTTAAAGAACTCCTACAACTCAACAGAAAAACAACTGTGGTTGAAAAATGGGCAGAGTAGGTGCCTGGCTGACTCAGTCAGTGGAGCCTGAGACTTTTGATCTCAGGGTTGTGAGTTCAAGACCTATGTTGGATGTAAAGATGACTTAAAAATGAAATCTTCTAATAAATAAAATGCCTAATTAAAAAAAATGGGAAGAGGATCTAAGTAGACATTTTTCCAAAGAAGATGTGTAGATGACCAGGTACATAAAAAGATACTCAGCATCACTAATCATCAGGGAAATGCAAATCAAAACCATAGTGAGCTACCACCTCATACCTGTTAGAACGGTCAGTACCAAAAAGACAAGACCTAAGAAGTGCTGGTGGGGGTGTGGAAAAAGAGAATACTTTTGATTGTTGGTGGGACTATAACTTGGTAGATCCTCTGTGAAAAGCAGTATGGAGGTTTCTCAAAAAATTAAAAATGGAAATACCAGATGATCCAACAATTCCACTTCTGGGTATTTATCTGAAGGAAATGAAATCTGTCTCAAGAAGGTATCTGTACCCCTATTTCCATTGAAGCATTATTTATAATAGCCAAAACACAGAAACAGTTAAAGGTCAATGGATGAATGGGTAAAGAAAATGTGAGCTATCAGTATATAGGTAGAGATATATAATGGAATATTATTTAGCCATAAAAAGGAAATCCTGTGACAATATGCATGGGCCTTTAGTGCATTATGCTAAGTGAAATAAATCAAAAAAAGACAAGATGTCATTTAGATGTAGAATCTAAAAAAAAAAAAAAAAAAAAAAGAACAAACAAAAAGCTGAACCCATAAGTACGTAGATACAGAGAACAAATTGGTGGTTGCCAGAGGCAGGGGGGCAGGAAAAATGGGTGAAAGTGGTCAAAAGGTAAAAATTTCCAGTTATAAGATGTACATCCTGGGGATGTGATGTATAGCATGATGACTATAGTTAACAAGACTGTATTGTATATTTGGAAGTTGTTAGAGAGTAGGTCTTAAAATTTATTATCACAAAAAAAATTATCTCTTTGCAGTGACAGATGTTAACTAGATTTATTGTGAATCATTTGCAATATATACATAAATTATTTAAAACTCCTACCATGCTATATGTCAATAATATCTCAAAAATGACATTATAAAGCATTATGTGGTAATGTCTGGCCTTTCACATACCTTATGGTGATGGCAAAGTAGGACCCTCATTTTAGAAAGGAGAAAACTACGTAGAGAACAATTAATTGATTGTTCCTTAAAACACAGTAGGTCAAGAATCTCACCCCAAACCCAGTCTGTGCACTTCAGCTGCCTGTGTGGAATGGAATGAAGCCTCTTCCATCAATGACTATAGTGAGGAAGGCCTACTTTCAGGGAGAGAATAGATTATAGGAAGAACGAAATTAGAAATAGAACACATATGTATGGGCCACATTTTTATGTGGAAGAATATTATTGACTGCTAACACAAGTACACGATGCTGAATTATTATTGTCTCAAGGCAAGAATCCCAACTTTTAGGGAAAGCAGAAATAATGAGAGCACAACGCCCTTTTCAGAAATGAGATATAACTATCCCCACTGAGACCCTTCGACTGAAAAGGCTTTTTTGCCCACTTATTCAACACCATTCAATATCCATCTTATGGAATGGCCTTCAAACAATCTTAAGAGAATTTTACCATTAATTATCTTTTATTCATGGTAAAGAATCAATTTCTTTTCGTGTGTGATTTGAAGCTCAAGTAAGGAGAGGATTTGCAGGATGTTCTGTATAGAAATTTAAATCTTAATATGCTGAGTACTACAATTCTTAAAAAGTGGCCTATGACAATAGACATCTGAGCTGGCCATCCATTCTGCTTTTAGGACTCACTGTAATTTGTTGGGAGAAAGGGAAGAGAGATAGCTCTGGAAGGGAGGAGTTGATTATAATTTTCACAGGATTAAACTTCAAATGTTTTCCTATTTTGCTGTGACTCTTAACTATATTCAGGTTATGAAATAGGATTAGTCACCACAGGTCAAGAGAAGAAAACAAAGGAACAATATGGACTTGAATTTTTTGATTCACCATTTATAGAAGAGACTTACAAAGTCTAATGGGGCATTTGACTAGCCAACTAGGTCACTTTCATTGCTCAGGTCCTGGGAGGATGGTGATTCATGCATTTTCTTCGGTCCCTTTTGTAAACTGGGCCTTCTAGTAAAAGCTTTATATTTGTGATCTCATTTAATCCTCAAATCAGCTTATTGAGACAGATGGTATTATGCCCATTATACAGAAGTGGACACTGAGTGCTTAGAAGTCAGGCAGTAAGTAGTAGAGCCATGAAATGGACCAGGTCTGCTTAACGCTAAAGGCCATCTTTCTTCTAGTCTTCTAAGTTTATTTGCTCATCTTGTTGTTTACAATAGACACTGCTTAACTGGCCACCTGCCATCTAAAATGATTTTGAAAAGCCTAGCATTGCATTATAGCCACCTTAGAGATATTGTAAAAAGGGTTCAGGGGCATTTCAGAATTTCAATTAAAAGACACATCATTTGTTGGAAGGAATTCAAGGTTATAAATGCTAAATATTTAAATACTCTCATCTTAAAGCAGATCACTCTCCAAGAGAGGGCAGTCTATGCTTCTAGATGGTCAGGTCCCTGAATTTTTAATACCCAAGAAATCCTGCAAAGTGATGTAGTCAGGAAGCTTCTCAAATATTAGAACAAAAATGAGCTAGGCATAGGAGGGGTTGCTTGATAGGTGGCTAGCTAACTTTAAAAACAATTAAATATAAGTCCTTTTTCAGACTTTTTAATCACATAACTTATGTTGAAAATCTTTGCCCCAGTGTTCTCATCCTGTGGCAGGAAATCTCTTCTCTTTGTGCAAATGGAAAATGTCTCCGAATGTCAGACACATGTTGCTTTACGCCAGTGGTTCTTGTCTCCATCAAATGCAAAGTCCGCTTTTATAAAAAATAACCCCTTCTTAACCACCTTGTATAGAAATTCATAGGTTATGTAACTCATATAAAATTGATAGGATAAATACAATATTCACGTAATATACAAGAGAAGTAAGTCATTTATAATACCATCTCATCAGTAAAAATCTCAGGCATGATGGCAGTAGAAAACATTTTTCTAAGACACAGAGTATTAGCATGGACAATGCTATTACTAATAGTGATCGTATTATCACGAATGTAACAGCCACAATGAAGCCCACGGCCAGTGTGTATACCGTGACTCAAAAGCCACTTGACCATTGCTGTCTGTGATGTGATTTTTTTTGTGCCTCCAAATGGTGAAAACCTCTTGGCAAAGTTCCAAATGAATCAAAACACAATCCCCTTTGATTTATATATATTTTTTTACTGTAGTTGCATTCCTAGAAAATTAAGATTGCATTAAAATGGTATAAAAACATTTTGTGATGGTATTTAAAAGAGTTGGTTTTAGTCTGCGGGAGTCTGCCAAGACAATTCTTTGTTGTATAAGACTCTGTGATCTAGCCTCCCCAGGCCTCTCTCAGTAACTGTCCACCACATTACCTCAATCATTGGAAGTAGCAAAAATGTTC
This sequence comes from Leopardus geoffroyi, assembly GCF_018350155.1. Classification (NCBI taxonomy): domain Eukaryota; kingdom Metazoa; phylum Chordata; class Mammalia; order Carnivora; family Felidae; genus Leopardus; species Leopardus geoffroyi. Next base: position 119,256,040 of record NC_059326.1, on the reverse strand, counting down.
CCACAAATTTCTAAAACCTTCTCTGAGAAGGTGGTCCCAACTTTGAGAACCACTGCTTTATTCAGCATATCTAGTTCTTGAAGAGCTATGTCTAAATTCAGTTTTCACACTTAAACCTGAATCGTCACATATTAAGTTTTCGTAAAGTGAGGTGCGTCTGTTAAAAAGACGCACTGGTTTTCATGACACAAACAAAGGTGTTCCCGATTCACTATAAGTAATTTTCTTGGCTCACCCTAGGTGGTGACATAGGACACGATTCACGAATGTATCTCAGGCGGGAATGCAGAGCTACCTTCCATGTGTACAGAAGCTGATAAACAAAAAGCAGGTGGACCACAAGCATGACAAAGATGCATTGGCACAGGTACAGGCATTTGTATATTCAGCTGAGTCAAGGACTAGGCAGAAACCCTTGGCCGTCTCACAAGTTGATGGGGTCAATTCAGGGAAAAGGTGAACCCGGGGAAAGATGGATGACAGTAGTTGCTAGGAGGCTAGAAGTTTGTGAAGGAAACAAAGGATGTGAGTCAGGGTAGAGTGTGAATGTGTAAATGTAAACAAGGGTTAGATAGTCATGTCACAGGCCAGATGAAGGTGACTAGGGCTCGGAAAGCTACCTGGTAGATGTTGCTTCCTGACTTAAATTCTCTTGCATCTGGCTCTTATATTGGGGGCTCCCGGTGGATGGCATGGAACTGTCTTATACTCCTCATCCTGGAGTGGTAGCGGAGCATGGTTTGTGAGTTTCCTCCCCCACTGTGCCCAAAACCACTTCTGCTACCTTTATGTCTCTGGCAAGCCAAGTCACTTCACATGTGTGAGGTGGATATCTGTTCACCATATTGCATGTGCCATAGCAGTGTCTGTTTTTTCCATCCCTGTGGGAGAAGGAAAGGTGGGCATGAGTCCCCACAGAAATTCTGGCGGACCGATAAAGACCACCTTCCACGTTCCCCAGGTTGGAGCTTCCCTCAGGCTAACTGCGCACCTCAGGCTCTCTGCAGTTTGCATACACACCTCAGATGCCTCTCTTCACAGAGGCTCCAAAAATCAGGCCCAGACAGACTCCAGTGCCTATTCATCTGAAGTTCACTAGGCAGTGTGCCTGGTGTCATTTGAGCTAGCTGTATGGCAGCCAATTTTTTTTTTAATGACATGATTGCCCAGGCTCTCAAATCCCATTATGAAACTTTTTATCCTTTACTCAGAGCTTTTTTCTTTTTTTTCTATCTGTCATTTTAGTTTGATGGAAAGAGATGTTGAGGAGAAATATTTGGAAAATTGTTCTCTGGGGCCAGATGATGCAGTGAGTCACAATCACTGAACACATCTGGGGAATCTGTAGTTGTTCCCATTCTCCCCTGTCCTGAAGCTCTTAATGACTGACAGTCACTGGCATGGACAGGAAGAGGGTGGGACGGATTCCCAGGACAGTGTATTAGAACTGTAAGGAAGAGAGGCCTCCCAAGGCCCTACCTCAGGGACACCTCCACCCTTGCTCACAGAAAACAAGGAAGGCTGCTGGCTAGCTATGCCCTGCCATGCATTAAGAACCCTGCAGGGATGCAGCCAGTCTGTTATTAGAAACAGTTACCAGCCAACGACAGCGTTATGCCTTCTGCTTCACTATGGTTACACATAACTTCAGAGCTGCAGTATGATCCACTCCACACCGAGGGGCATAGACAGTACAGAATACATACCGTAAGTCAAAACATGGGCCTCAGAATGGGCTTACAGAGAAACGGTGACATATCTCCATGAACATTCTCTTAGGTCTTGACAGCTGTGAGGGAGTCCTGCTCTCAGGTCAGCTTATCCAGACGAAGCTGTAAGTGATGTTACAGCATGGTACCCACATCTTCTCAAGTGGTCACACACATTCAGTGTCCTGTGTGAAGTGGTGCAGGATTCTTGAGGCACTTAGCCTCATGACAGCCAGAAGGTTGGTAATCTCCACAGCTATAGCCGGTATCTAGTACGGCACCTGGCCCGTAGTAGGAATAAGTAAATATGGAGGAGGTGAGGTAACTGACCGGATGATCCATTTCTTCTTCATCCCACCTCCTCTCCTATCTCCCCCATCCCACCCCAACCCTCTCCACATTTCTCCACAAAGCTCTGTCAGTAAGTAGAAAACATAGTCATGAAACCACGATGGTTGATATTAAATGACTAAGAGAGGCAGGGTCCGTATTGGTTAAGAATACACACATAGGAGTTGGGAAAACCTGAATTTAAATTTTACTTCCTACCATTTATAAGTTGGGTGACCTCTGAAAAACTGTTAAGTACCTTGTCTATTTCCTCATCTGGAAAGTGGGAATAATAATAGTACCTACCCCAGGCCTTTGTTATAAGGCTTAGAGATGCTACGTTCAAAGTACTGGGCACTGTGTTGGGGACTTCAATATTCAATAAATGTGAGCTGCTCTTATTATTTTCCATGTGCCTATCAGCATGATGTGGGAATCATCCCAGCTAAGTGACCACAGTCAGGCCTGTGCCTCTCTGAGGGAAATTGCTATCTCACCCATCTCTGCAGCAACTGAAATTATCTTTGCACCAATTTGACCATTGATTAGTGTGGTTGCTATGGTTGCGTTACTTAACCTTTTGGGCTTCAGTTTCTTCATTGTAAACAGAGGTGGCTGCTCTGTCTACACTCAAAAGTAATCACTTGTAAAAATGATTGGAAAGCATCCTCAAGAGTAACTTTGAGTTTTTGATTTATGCTGTTGCCCAGATTCCTAATATTTAGGGGATAGGTTAGGGAGTGGGGAGGGATATGAAAGTCTGGGGACACTGTGAAATGTGTTCAAAGGCATTTATCCCACATTTATTGACTAATGCGTCAGTTAATTGAAGGATTCATGATTTAGGACAGTTACGCCAAATGCTCTAGCTGGTGGAGATCAGTAAACATGTCCTCTTTGGAAAGTTCAAAAAGTCACATGACCTCAGTTTCCAATGCAGCCATTCTTCACGATGTGTCAAAATCATTTTTTTAAGGTTTAGACAGTTAAGAGAAATTTAGGGCATATTTTCCGCCAGCATACAGTTCTTTCATGTGCAGTAAGGAATGGAAATGAAATAGCAAATAAGGAGAAATAGTGCATACAATCATCTTTATAATTATGCTAATGTTCTTTGAGCAAACCCCGCCACTTAGGGTTCCTGGACCCATTTCCAACATAGTAGAAGGGGGTCCCCCACACACACACAACACCTGCAACTCTCAGATATCAGCCAGGTATTCAGAATTCAGGTCATTTCTGACACTACCCAGAGATAGCATCAGATTCCAGAGGTTAAGGGCACAGTCATATAAGACTGCCTCCCCACTCCCCACTTGATATGCCAGTCACAAGCCCTGGGCTTTAACCAGTGCTTCTGACTGACCAGTTACAGGTTAGCGGTTTCAACAACCTTACGTTCAGTTAATTTGCTACAGGGGCTTGCAGAACTCAGGGAAACACCTAAATTTACCAGTTTATTAAAGTATATAATAAACAATACGAATTATCAGCCATATGAAGAGATACATAGGAGATACATACAGCAAGGTCCCAAAGAAACTTCTGTCCTTGTGGAGCTTGGAGCCTCACTTGGTGACACATGGAAACATTCTGGTTCCTCAAGTGTGAAAGCTCTCTGAAAAAGGACAAAGAAGCTATCCTCTTGGGTTTTTTAGGGACTTTGTTACATAGTCCTAATTGACCAAGTCATTGACAGTTCACTGATCCAACCTTCAGCCCCTCTCCCCCGGCCAGAGGTTGAAGGTTGGAAACTGAAAGTTCCAACTCTTTAATCATGGTTGGTCCACCTGGAAACCAGCCCCTGCCCTTGGGTGAGGTCCAAAAGTCACTTTCATCAATAACAAGGCACCCGTTTTATTTTGGGGGCTCTGAAGCATTTTCAGAAACTATGGATGAAAACCAAATATATTTGGACATTTAAGTGACCAAATATATATTTCTCATAAATAGTTATATCACACCATGTTAAACATTTTGCCTAAATAATCTCACTTAATTCCAGCCTATATAGTGGATACCATTATCTCCATTCTACATGGGAGGAAGAAATCAGGCTTACAGAGGTTAAGTAATTTGGCCAAGTCACCCAGGCATGCATTGGGGAACATAGCCCTTTTTAAATATCTGCCTTTTCTTGTTGTTTCCTCAAGGTTGATTCAGTATAACTGACCACCCCAGGTTGTCCCCTCTGTGTTGACAGAGCACAAGTTAGAGTGACATTTAGAGCACTGGTTGACTCAGGTTGCCATTAATATCCTCTTGAACTGGCAAAAATTCAAGAATGAGCTTATGCCATTGACACTTAGTCTATGAAATCCCATACACTTGACTCCTTTGCTATAGATCCGAGTCAGTCTGCACCGATTGAAGATTCTATTCCTCTTAAATACCAATAGTTCCTTAATCACTGCAATTATCTTGGGTGACCTTTTGTCAATTAACCAACTGCTCAGTTTCCTTTATCATCATTTATGAAGCATGTCCTATAAGCAGAGCCTATCCATATTGGGCATTTGGGGTAAGAAAAAAACAGGTTGTCCCTGGCCCCAAAGAGCAGCTGCTTTAGAGAAACTGGCATGTGTAGGTAGTTAGGCAGGTAGGTAGTTAAAAAGGTAGAGAGGCAAGACAGTGACAAATATAAAATAAAGGCCAGAATAATGTGCTATGTGTGCAGGGATGGAACAGGGACTAATTCCAGCTTAAGGCTGGGTAGGTACAGAAGCCTCTTAGATAATTTAGGCTGTGACAGAAGAATGAGGGGTGAATCTGGGAGATTACACTACCAATCAGAAAAGACTATCTTGACTAGAAAACCCAGAGATGGCCATCATATTCCTCTTTTTCACCTAACCGAGGAATAGTCTGAGTTCCCTTCTCTCTACCAATAAGGGATCATCACCAACTCAACATAACTCATTGTATGTGTGATGAATCTCCTTGGCCAGCCATGACTTACTCTTTTTGTGACTCCAAAGGTGTGAATGTTAAGCCATGTAAGGGTATGCCTCCCCTACTCAAGTAGATAGCCATTTGGGCTCAGAAAGGACCTTCCAAAAAAAATAAACCGCACAACATATAACTACCTACTTATAGAAATGTCCTTAGGAACTCTAAGCTCATTTTCCATCTCTCTCTTTTCCAAACATCTCTTAATGCTTTATTTACAGAGACCATTTGTTGTTCATCTATTTGGTGAAGAACTCTTGGTAAATGTACAAGATGTATGAGATATGGCTTCTGTCTTCAAAGAGCCATCAACTAATGGGAGTAACAAGACCAAAGTTGACAAAACTCTATACAAATCCATATAATCAAAAGGTCATTTGCATAGGCATTTTGGAGTCCTCCACTAGCCCCATCCATCACAGAGTGAACTGAAAGGAAAAAATTCTATGTTCAAAACGTAGAGTCTGGTCTCAAGAGAAAGGCTCCCACACAAAGGATGACATTTTTCTCTCTAGCTTTCTTAGCTTTTTTCCATCTATATGACCCACATTCAAATTAGTTTTGAGAAATATCCACAATTTCTCTTTGAATTGAGCAGCCTTATATGGAGTAATCACACTTTATCATCTTGTTTGAATAATGAGCCTGTAAAAGTGGGAGAAAAACATGACTAGACAAAAATTCCTCTTAGATATTAATGTTGGAGCCAAATAGAATTAATAAATGACTTTTACATCTGACACCGCACATGCAGAAGACAAACACAGAATCTATATTTTCAACTAATTTAAATAGAAGATGGAATTGAAACAGAAAGCCAGCAACCAAATTAGTTATCTTGTTACAAAGAAAATGTAACCGGCTTCATTATTGTAATGGCAGACATCAGTGGAGTAGAAAATTGACCAATCTTATATTAGAAAAAAATATATGATGTTTGGTTGACAAGGAAGCTCTGCTTGTATAAGCGTTAACTACCTATTCTATAATGGATCAGAACCTTTAAGGTCTCAGTAGCACATCACTAATATAAATTGTAAAAGCCATATTAAATACTATAAAAAGATGCAATATTGCTACTGTGCTGAGAATAAATGTTGAGTTCAAATTAAAAATTATATAATATTTAAAGTGAACCTATTTGGTTTTGGAGATATTTGACAACGAATGTGAAACCACAGGTAACTGTACCCAAAATTGAATAGAACATTAGAAAGTAAAAGATGTAAGTCAAAGAGAGAAAGAGTTATCTCTTGTCCAAAGCAAGTTATCTTCCAAGATAAGTCGCCTGACTGGTCTAGTCATGGATAAAGAAATGTGATACTAGCTTCATCAAATTGGATTGCAATTAAGATTCTACCGTATAAGATACAAGAGCACCTGGGTAGCTCGGTTGGTTAAGTGCCCAACTTTGGCGCAAGTCATGATCTCAGAGTTCCTGAGTTTGAGCCTCACATCTGGCTCTGCATTGATAGTGTGGAGCCTGCTTGGGACTCTCTATCTCCCTCCCTCCCTGTCTCTCCCCCCTGCCCCCGCTCTGTCCCTCCCCTACTTGTGCATGCACACTCTCAAAATAAATTAAAAAAAAAACACTACCATATAAGATACATATTTTAAAGTATCTTCATTAAACACCTTCCTTTTCATACAATGTGGTATCATCATGTTCACTCATTGTGGTTTTAAGGTCTCATAGTGATGTCATTTAAATGCAACAGCAAGAGTAAAGAAAACAAAGAAAAGCACAACATAGAGAAAAAGACTCAACAGTAGCAGCATGCATGAGGGTAAACTCTCAACAGAGCATGAGCTCAGATCATTTCTACTAAAATGCATTGTGCTGCCACAGCATTTCATTCCCATTCCAACCTATAATTAATGTGTGTCTCCTTCATGGCATGAAACTAAAAATGGTCTCAGAGGTGAGTTATAGGCATTTCAGAGTATGGCAGATCCAATAGGACAGGGCTCTGAGGAGAACAGGAGTAGATTCCCACAGCCCCATCATTTTCTTTTCTCTTCTCACCAAAATGTTGTAAGTGGACCACCTTCCCACAGGCAGGTATTAGAGGGTAGGGAGGTGCATTTTAGATAGAAAAAAAGGCACTGTATGCATATATATGAACGTTAGGTGCTGACTTACATATGTTACTGTCTTTTGTTTAATTTTATATATTTTTTTAATTTCCATCCAAATTAGTTAGCGTATACTGCAACAATGATTTCAGGAGTACATTCCTTAATGCCCCTTACCCCTTTAGCCCATCCTCCGCCCCCACACCCCCTGTAGTAACCCTCTGTTTGTTCTCCATATTTATAAGTCTCTTCTGTTTTGTCCCCCTCCCTGTTTTTATATTATTTTTGTTTCCATCCCTTATGTTCATCTGTTTTGTCCCTTAAAGTCCTCCTATGAGTGAAGTCATATGATATTTGTCTTTCTCTGACTGACTAATTTCACTTAGCATAATACCCTCCACTTCCATCCACATAGTTGCAAATGGCAAGATTTCATTCTTTTGGATTGCCGAGTAATACTCCATTGTGTATATATACCACATCTTCTTTATCCATTCATCCATCAGTGGACATTTGGGCTCTTTCCATACTTTGGCTATTGTTGATAGTGCTGTTATAAACATTGGGGTGCATGTGTCCCTTCGAAACAGCACACCTGTATCCCTTGCATAAATGCCTAGTAGTGCAATTGCTGGCTTGTAGGGTAGTTCTATTTTTAGTTTTTTGAGGAACCTCCATACTCTTTTCCAGAGTGGCTGCCCCAGCTTGCATTCCCACCAATAATGCAGAAGAAATCCTCTTTCTCCGAATCCTTGCCAACATCTGTTGTTGCCTGAGTTGTTAATGTTAGCCATTCTGACAGGTGTGAGAGGTATCTCATTGTGATTTTGATTTGTATTTCCCTGATGATGAGTGATGTTGAGCATTTTTCATGTGTCGTTTGGCCATATGGATGTCTTCTTTGGAAAAGTGTCTATTCATGTCTTTTGCCCATTTCTTCACTGGATTCTTTGTATTTTGGGGTGTTGAGTTTGATAAGTTCTTTATAGATTCTAATCCTTCATCTGATATGTCATTTGCAAATATCTTCTCCCATTCTGTTGGTTGCCTTTTAGTTTTGCTGATTGTTTCCTTCACTGTGCAGAAGCTTTTTATTTTGATGAGGTCCCAGTAGTTCATTTTTGCTTTTGTTTCCCTTGCCTCCGGAGGTGTGTTGAGTAATAAGTTGCTGCGGCCAAGGTCAAAGAGGTTTTTTGCCTGCTTTCTCCTTGAGGATTTTGATGGCTTCCTCTCTTACATTTAGGTCTTTCATCCATTTTAAGTTTATTTTTCTGCATGGTGTAAGAAAGTGGCCCAGGTTTATTCTTCTGCATGTCGCTGTCCAGTTTTCCCAGCACCACTTGCTGAAGAGACTGTCTTGATTCCATTGGATATTCTTTCCTGCTTTGTCAAAGATTAGTGGGCCATACGTTTGTGGGTCCATTTCTGGGTTCTCTATTCTGTTCCATTGATCTGAGTGTCTGTTCTTGTGCCAGTACCATACTGTCTTGATGATTACAGCTTTGTAGTATAGCTTGAAGTCCAGGATTGTGATGCCTCCTGCTTTGGTTTTCTTTTTCAAGATTGCTTTGGCTATTCGGGGTCTTTTCTGGTTCCATACAAGTTGTAGGGTTATTTTTTCTAGCTCTGTGAAGAAGGCTGGTGTTATTTTGATAGGGATTGCATTGAATATGTAGATTGCTTTTGGTAGTATTGGTGTTTTAACAAAATGTGTTCTTCCTATCTAGGAGCATGGAATCATTTTCCACTTTTTGGTGTGTTCTTCAATTTCTTTCATAAGCTTTATATAGTTTTCAGTGTATAGATTTTTCACCTTTTTGGTTAAATTTATTCCTTAGGTATTTTATGGGTTTGGTGCAACTGTAAATGGGGTCAATTCCTTGATTTCTCTTTCTGCTACTTCATTGTTGGTGTATAGGAATGCAACTGATTTCTGTGCATTGATTTTATATACTGCAACTTTGCTGAATTCATGAATCAGTTCTAGCAGTTTTTTTTTTTTTGGTGGAATTTTTAGGGTGTTCCATAGAGGGTATCATGTCATCTGTAAAGAGTGAAAGTTTGACCTCCTCCTGGCTGATTTGGATGCCTTTTATTTCTTTGTCTTGTCTGATTGCAGAGGCCAAGACTTCCAATACTATGTTGAATAACTATGTGAGAGTGGACATCCCTGTCTTGTTCCTGACCTTAGGGGGAAAGCTCTCATTTTTTCCCCATTGAGGATGATATTAGCGTTGGGTCGTTCATATATGGCTTTTATGATCTCCAGGTATGATCCTTTTATCCCTACTTTCTTGAGGGTTTTTATCAAGAAAGGATGCTGTATTTTGTCAAATGCTTTCTCTGAATCTTTTGAGAGGATCATATGGTTCTTGTCCTTTCTTTCATTGATGTGATGAAACACCCTAATTGTTGCAGATATGGAACCAGCCCTGCATCCCAGGTGTAAATCCCACTTGGTCATGGTGAATAATTTTTTTAATGTATTGTTGGATCCAGTTGGCTAATGTCTTGTTGAGGATTTTTGCATCCATGTTCATCAGGGAATTGGTCTAGAGTTCTTCTTTTTCATGGGGTCTCTATATGATTTTGGAATCAAGGTAATTCTGGTTTCATAGAAAGAGTTTGGAAGTTTTCCTTCCATTTTTATTTTTTGGAACAGCTTCAAGAGAATGGTGTTAACTCTTCCTTAAATGTTTGGTAGAATCCCCCTGGAAAGTTATCTGGCCCTGAACTCTTGTTTTTTGGGGAGATTTTTGACTACTGATTCGATTTCCTTGCTGGTTATGGGTCTGTTCAAATTTTCTGTTTCTTCTGTTTCAGCTTTGGTAGTATATATGTTTCTAGGAATTTGTCCATTTCTTCCAGATTGCCCATTTTATTGACATATAATTGCTCATTACATTCTCTTTCTATTTTTTTTTTTATTTCTGCTGTGTCGGCTGTGATCTCTCCTCTTTTATTCTTGATTTTATTTATTTGGGTCCTTTCCTTTTTCTTTTTGATCAAACTGGCTAGTGGTTAATCAATTTTGTTAATTCTTTCAAACAACCAGCTTCTGGTTTCATTGATCTGTTCTACTGGTTGTTTGTTTGTTTGTTTGTTTGTTTGTTTGTTTGTTTTGGTTTCGATAGCATTAATTTTTGCTCTAATCTTTATTATTGCCTGTCATCTGCCAATTTTGGGTTTTCTTCCCTGTTCTTTTTCCAGCTCTTTAAGGCATAAGGATATGTTGTGTATCTGAGATCTTTCTTCCTTCTTTAAGAAGGCCTGGGTGCTGGATTTTTTCCTCTTATGACTGCCTTTGCTGTGTCCCAGAGGCTTTGGGTTGTGGTGTTATCATTTTCACTGGCATCCATTTCATTGGCTCTTTAACTTCTTGGTTAGCCCATTCATTCTTTAGTAGGATGTTCTTCAGTCTCCAAGTATTTGTTACCTTTCCAAATTTTTTTTTTCATGTGGTTGATTGCAAGTTTCATAGCTTTGTGGTCTGAAAATATCCACGGTATGATCTCGATCTTTTTGTATTGCTGAGGGCTGATTTGTGTCCTAGTATATGGTCTATTCTGGAGAATGCTTCATGTGCATTGGAGAAGAATGTATATTCTGCTGCTTTAGGATGAAATGTTCTGAATATATCTGTTAAGTCCATCTGGTCCAGTGTGTCATTCAAAGCCATTGTTTCCTTGTTGATATTTTGATTAGATGATCTGTCCATTTCTGCGAGTGGGGTGTTGAAGTCTCCTCCTATTATGGTATTACTATCAATGAATTTCTTCATGTTTGTGATTAATTGAATTAAATATGTGGGTGCTCTCACATTTGGTGCATAAATGTTTACAATTGTTAGGTTGTCTTGGTGGATAGTCCCCTTAATTATGATATAATGTCATGCTGCATCTCTTGATACAGTCTTTATTTTAAAGTCTAGATTGTCTGATATAAATATGGCTACTCCAGCTTTCTTTCTTTTTCTTTTTTTTTTTTTTGACCATTAGCACGATAGATGGTTCTCCATCCCCTTAGTTTCAATCTGAAGGTGTCCTTAGGTCTACAGTGGGTCTCTTGTAAATAGCTTATAGATGGATCTTGTTTTCTTATCCATTCTGTTACCCTATGTCGTTTGACTGGAGTTTTGAGTCCATTGGTGTTTAGAGTGAGTACTGAAAGATATGAATTTATTGCCATTATGTGGCTTGTAGAGTTGGAGTTTCTGGTGGTGTTCTCTGGTCCTTTCTAATCTTTGTTGCTTTCGGTATTTATTTATTTATTTATTTATTTATTTATTTATCTTTTCTCCCCTCAGAGAGTCCCCCTTAAAATTTCTTGCAGGGCTGGTTTAGTGGTCACAAATTCCCTTAATTTTTGTTTGCCTGGGAAACTTTTTTATCTCTCTATTTTGAATGACAGCCTTGCTGGATAAAGAATTCTTGGCTGCATATTTTTCTGATTCAGCACATTGAATATAGTTTCTGTGGATAGTTCTGCTGCAAACCTGATCTGTCTTCCCTTGTAGGTTAAGGACTTTTTCCCCTGGCTGCTTTCATGATTCTCTCCTTGCCTGAGTATTTTGTGAATTTGACTATGATATGCCTTGTTGATGGTCAGGTTTTGTTGAATCTCATGGAGTCCTCTGTGCTTCCTGGATTTTTATGTCTGTGTCTTTCCCCCGGTTAGGAACGTTTTCTACTATGATTTGCTGACATAACCCTTCTACCCCTCTTTCTCTCTCTTCCTCTTCTGAGACCCCTATGATTCTCATATTGTTCCTTTTTAATGAGTCACTGATTTCTCTAATTCTTACATTGTGCTCTTTTGTCTTCATCTCCCTCTTTTTTTGTGCTTCATTGTTCTCCATAAGTGTGCCCTCTATATCGCCAATTCTCTGTTCTGCCTCATCCATCCTTGCCGCCACACCATCCATTCGTGATTGCAGCTCAGTTATAGCATTCTTTGTTTCATCCTGACTAGTTTTTACTTCTTTTATCTCTGCAGAACACATTCTAATCTATTTTTGACTGCAGCTAGTATTTTTATTATCATGATTCTAAACTGTGGTTCAGATAAGTCCCTGGCTGTCGTTTCTTCCTGCTCTTTCTTTTGGGGTAAATCCCTGCATTTCATCATTTGAAGGGAGAAAGGAACTATTGAGATAGATAAAATGAAAATTAAAAAAAAATTAAAGTTGAAAAAATGTTAAAATTAAAAAATTAAACACACACACACACACACACACAAATATCGAATAAATGATGTTAGAACCTAAGTGTGTTTTGGACTGGGTGTTGAAAGTGGCTTGATAGATTAGAGAAAAAAGGGGAAAGAACAAAAAGAGGAAATCATTTGAAAACTTGAAAAAATGAATACACTGAATTAGACTAAAATGAAATGATGGAGGTAAACTAGAATTTTAAAAAATTTACACAAAAGTAAAACTATAGTAGAAAAAATTAAAGAAAAATATTTTTAATAAAAATTAAATATAAAAATAAAATTTTTCCTTTTCTGTATTCAAGAAAAAGAAACAAAAAAGAGAAAAAGGGGGAAAAAAGGAAATCGTTTGAGAATTTGAAGAAAATAATACAATGAAATAGACTAAAATAAAATGATGGAAGTAAAATAGAATTTGAAAATTTTACACAAATGTAAAAAATATAGTAAAAATATATAGTAAAAAAAATTAAAAGAATATTATTAATAAAAATTGAAAATAAAAATGATTTTTTCTCTTTCTCTATTCAAGAAAAGAAAGGAAATGAAAAAGAGAAAAAAAGAAAAAAGAAAGAAAGAAATGGAATAGATGGACCTGCTAACAGACTGAAACATGACTGAAATGACTTCGTTTTCCTCTTGAAGTCAGACTATGAAGCGCTTTACAGTCCATAAAATAAGCAAGCGGTGAGACTTGTGTTCTTGAAGAGTGAGGTTGGCCCAGTATGGCGGGGCTCAGTGTAACAGCTCTGTTCTCCACTAGATGGCGCTGCTAGCCTACTGGGGTGGATTGTTGTGGCGCCTGTAGGTGCATATGTGCATGAGCGGGAGTGGTGAAAATGGCGTCACCCAGCTACCCAGTCTCTAGTATCAGAACTCTGTTCTCCCTAATCAGCAATCACGCACCAGTCCTTTGTCTTCAGCTTTCATCCACTTCCCACTTTTACACTGTCCGTGACCAAGACCCAGGTAGTACTTTTCTCCCGCGTTTTGTCTCAGATGCGGCTGTTTTCCCTGGCCCCTTACTTCTGAGGGACTGCGGCTTTGACTTGTTCTGCCCCTGTGTGGGAGGGTCTCACTGAGCCATGGCTGAATGCTGGCCTCACCCAGGAAAGTTTGTGAGACCGTGCTGCTGCCGATGTCAGAGACTGTGGCCAGGTGCAAGCCTGCCCCAGAAAAAGTTCATGAGACAGTGTAGCAGCAGTGTTTCAGGGATTATGGAAAAATCACAACACCCATCTGGCACCAGGCTTCACCCTTAATGACCTTCTTCCAGCACCAGCAAATGTGGCCATCTCTGGGGTCTGCTGGGCCCAGGTTGCCTCACAGCCTCTGCCAAATGTCCTTTCAGCAGTGGAACCACTTCTCCGATGTGGTCTGAGAACCTCCCAGACCCCACTCTGCTCCTGGGGATTCTCCCTTCCCACCAGAGCACCACCAGGTATGGAGCTATGGAGTTGCAGCCTTTGCATTCCCCTTGTTTACAGTCTTAATGGAATTTAAACCCTCTCACTTCTCCTTTCTCCTTCTCCTTTCTCCCTTTTTAGTTCAGTCCCTGCGGCTTTTTCCAATTTTCCACTTTCTCTCCAGTTGCTTTTGGGGAGGGGTGCTTTTCCCATATTCTCCCCACCATCTCTGTCCTCTCTCCACCTGCAAAATCCCCTACCTGCCCTCAGTGGTTTCTCGCTCCCCAAATTCTCCTCTCCATGCCATGTACCTGCTGAATTCTGGGTTCAGATTGTGCATATTGTTGTGTTAATCCTCAGATCAGTTTTCTAGGTGTGCAGGATGGTTTAGTGTTGGTCTGTCTGTATTTCATGGACGCGAGACACACAAAAAACTTCCATGCTGTTCCGCCATCTTGGCTCCCTCCCTCTGTTACTGTCTTTTATTTGACTCCCTGAATGTTTTACTATAATTAATGTATTCATTTTTGGTACTCATTCCCAGGAGCATGTTGCAGTGGGCATATTTTAAAAATTGAAGGAATTCATTAAACAAATAATTAGTTGAAGTTGATAACATAGATTAATTTAAATTATTAAAAATACCTAGTACTAACTCTCAAACAATTCTTTGAAGAAAAAAAAATCACAGTATTAAAATTCCAGCTTCAGGTTGCCTCTCAATTAATCTAAAAATAAAAGTTTGGCTCTAAGCCTGGAAGGTTTGCAAGTGGAGCTTTGATCAACTAAGATAGGCAGGGGATTCCAGAGCCGAGGGCCCCTGCTGAACATGCCCTGTCTCCAGTTGCCCTCAGTTTAAACTGGGGATCCATTAGCAGAGACCCACAGTAGATTTCAGCTGTCATGATTTTTGTATATAGACAGAGCTTAACTTTAGTCAGGATGATGTCTTAATACCTGAGGCTTTGAACATGTATGAATTTTAGGTAGAGTTCAAGTTGACAGGAGAAATGGAAAAACTTACTTTGAGCATTGGGTAGAATGTGTATGTGTGTGTGTGTCAGAGAGAGAGAGAGAGAGAGAGAGAGAGAGAGAGAGATACGGACATAATTACATTATTCACTTTCTTTTAGGAACTGGTTTCCCATAGATCACTGGGTCATACCCAGTATTAGCTACCTGTAACAGGATGAGCATGATTTTTATCAGCTAGCTAATTCATGGATGACTGTAATACCATTCATTTGAGATGCATTGTCTTCATAGCTATATCTGTCTCCTATACATTGTTCCCCTGCCCTTAATTGGGTAATAAGTCTATTGTGATCTGGGCCCTTTGATGTTATGCTTTTTTTTTTTTTTTTTTGCCTGTCCAGAAACCTCTCTTCATGAAAGCTGATTTGTCAGCCACAAAAAAAGTGATATTACATATAGTGATGTTTGTGAAAGTGTTTAAGTGCAACATAAATGCCAATGGATTTATGCAGATTAAAACTGGTACATTAATTGGGGTGCCTGGGTGGCTTAGTTGGTTAAGCATCTGACTCTTGATTTTGTCTCAGGTTGTGATCTCAGGGTTCTGAGATTAAGCCCCATGTCGATTCTCTCTCACTCTTCCTCTGCCCATTCCCAGCTCGTCCCCTTGCTGTCTTCAAAAAAAAATAAATAAGACAAAATAAATAAAATAAAATGTATGTTTAAAAAGTGGTACGTTAATCTAAAAGTTCAAAATAGATGCTTCACAGTTTAAGTCTTACAAATTCAAATTGGTACTAAGAGTTCTTACTATTGGCTAATTTCAGATTTTGCCTATTCAGATTCTGACAACCACAGTCAAATTTAATTTCCTTCGAGGGAAAAAGAAATGTCCTTTTTCTCTTTGTCCCCTGATTTTATTATTGATTTTTCTGAATTGTGTTTTAAAATAGACTAGTTTAAAAAATCCTCTAGAATCTGTTGACCATTTTTTTCATAATACTAATTGCCACAGAGAGGATTTTCTTATTAATTCATCACATGACCTTGGACCCTGAAATTGTTTGCATATTTATAAAATGGATTAAAACTACCCTTCCTGCTTTCTTCTCACAAGTAATGTGAGATTCAGTCTTTTATTTGTTATTAAAAACATCTTTAAAATATGCAGAGTGTTATAAATGTGAGGTTGTATCCAGTGCTGTTATTTTTTATACCTTCCATGTGTTCAAGAGTTTTACTGTTATGTCATATTTTGTTAATGGTTTTATTTCAGTAAAAAAGCACTAGATCTAAATGCAACGAGTTAATTAAAACTTGGGAGGGGGGATTTGTTTGGTTAATGTAATTGATCCATATTATAAATATCTGTACTTATTCTCTGTGCCTGTTCTCTCTCTCTCTCTCTCTCGATTCTACTTTATCTCCTTTGAACATGACAAAGGTAAGGGTAGAGATCATGAAAAGAGGCCACAGTCAAGTTTCCTGCCTTGGCGGGGTGGGTGGTGGTGGTCAGAAGGAAACAAATCTCCAAAATTTCCAGTCATGTGTTTCACTTTTGCCTAGAAGTAGCTGGGGAAATGTGCAACCCTATTATCTAAGGACAAAAGTTGATTATCTGAGCTCCTGGCCTCCCTAACAATGGAGGGGGCCACAAAAGGGAGGTGAAGCTGGAGAGTCATCAGGTGCAGCAGTTTGGTCTTAATCAGGGGCCTGGTTTTTTCCTTATTGAGTCTGGGCATTCTAACATGATCATCTCTAGTGCATACTTTAAGACCATTGGTCTGAACAAAGAATGAGGAAGTGGAGTTTAAATCCTGTGGAGCCATTTCTAAGAACACCTCCTTCCCTGATGATACCTTTCTTCATAGAGCTTCATAGAGTCAATTTCAAAAGTGGCCCCCACAGGTAAATGGGGGGCCACTCCTGAAAATATACTGCTGAGAATTAAAGTGGCTGTATAAAAGATAGTCATTTTGCTTAGATTCTAAAATGTCTGTAAGAGTAAGGAAAAGTTAAAATTTGAAGCCAGAAACGTGATCATCTTCTGCTTGCATGCTCAGGGAGTAGAAGAATCTACTTCAAGAAAGAGCTTCTTATTCTGGAAAATGCCTTGCTAGGACTCTTTAAGTGTGATATGTGAGCCCCAGCCCCCTTTCTTAGGGGTCCTATTCCCAAAGAAGAAACACAAAAGGAGGAATTAAATCATCTCATCTAACAGAAGTGAAATTTGGGGAAGAGGACCCCGAGAAAGAGGGTGACCAGAAGATGGTCCAGGAAAATAGCAGGAGACAGAGATCTGGAAGAAGGAAGAAGCTGAGAAGAGCGACAGATGGTGGAAGAACCGCAAGCTACCCTCTGCCCCTCCATTATTCACAGCAGTGTTAGGGGCAATAGAGAGAATCCAGGGACAGGTTGGGGAAAGAGAGTATGCCTCTTGCTTGCCCACCCTTCTGCTCTCCTGCAAATACAACGTGCCGTAGGAATAGACAGCCAACCAGCCGGCCCTCACTTGTGGAACCTGAACTTGACCCAGAAGGTAGAGTAGATGCTAACCTCCTTCATCCGCAGTGTCGGGCAGGGCATTCCACCGAGGATGCAGCACAGGCAAAAACATGGTGGTCTGAAAGTACCTGAGCAGCTTGGAGGAGCCAGTTGTGATGGCTCTATGTAGGTATTCTCAGACATTCTTTTTTCCTACTGTTAAAAAAAAATGAGGAGCTAAAAAAGGGTATTTAGGTGGAAGACTGACATACTCAGATTTTTGTCTTTTTTTTTAGTTTATTTATTTATGTTTTGGGAGAGAGAGGGCGGGGGAGAAAACCCAAGCAGAGAGAGAGAGAGAGAGAGAGAGCGAGAGAAAGAGAATCTGAAGCAGGCTCTGCACTGTCAGCGAGGAGCCTGATGCAGGGCTGCAACCCACAAACCTCAGGATCATAGCCTGAGCCCAAACCAAGAGTCGGACGCTTGATAGATTGAGCCACCCAGGCAGCCCTTAAGTTTTTGTCTTGGAAAGAAAGCTCTGGTTCATGGCTTCCAACCATTTATTTCTTGGATAAATATTCACTGAGCTTCAATGTGCCAGGAGTGTGTTAGGCTCTGGGGATATGGTGATGAATTAAGGACTATTTCTTTCTCTCATGGCACTTACAGGCTCGGTTAAGAGGTAGGTGGTATAAAATTATTCACAAAAATTGAAGTTTAATTCTAAATAATGGAAAATGCTATGTAAGAACATGAAGAAGTGCTTTGATTAAGCATTAGAAGGGGACCTAATTTTGTTTGGAGGTCACATGGGAGTTGACTCAAGTCAGGCCACCCAGATGAAACTTGACACATAAGGCAGCCACTGACCAAGTAAAGACAATTACAGTAGCTCTGTAGAGTTTGGGGAAGCTCCAGGCTTAACAATCAATTAGGAAGCTTTTCTGATGGTCCAGTTAGGTTTCTGAGTCCTCATCTACAGAAATTCAGGGGTTAGCCTATGTTGGTCTCCAAAGCCACCTCTAGCTCTGAAGTTACAGAGAAGTAAATACCTCCTTTGTGTTTCACATTGTGCTAGGTACTGATTAGGAATGAAATAAAAGATATGTAAGATATGGATCCTCAACAGAGTAACTATCCAGCAAATTGGACGTTTGGTGCAGGTTCAGAGAGATTAGCTCTGGTTATGCATATTGTTTTATAGAACTTTAACAGAGTTCATATAGCACTTTTAATTATTTTGTACTGAAGTTACAGGACCTTCTACCATGGCCCAACTTCCATTTCCTAAAAACTTAAAAGTTTCTTAAGTTTCTTCTCTTGGATTGCCTCCTGTTTGGGGATCTCCAGTCACGAAGGGTGGATGACTGATAGATAAGTAGACAGACACATATTTGAAGATTGCAACATAGGAGACCAAACTTAACACATGGTGGGACTACACTGCTCATCTTTACAGTGGAGATACAGGTGTCGTTAACCATCTGAGGAACTACCGTGTAATCGTTGACATTACCATTAAGTTACAAAGGCAGTGCCTTGCACTTAAAAGGCACTCAAATATATTTGGGTGGATGAATGAGTGTACAAATGAATACTACTTCAAAGTATTCCCCCTGAGAAACAGAATCCATTATTTGCCACAAACTCCCATGGCTGTGGTCACCTCAGTATGGTTATGGTGCTGTCACCCATATGATGGACAAAAAGTAGGGTCTGTTCCCACTCTTTCCCTGCCTACTCAGAATCGTTCTCATTCTGCCAGCTCAGTTCTTCTCCACACCTTTGATAAACTCCAAAGAGTTTCCCTTTCTAATTTTCAGGGGTTTGATATTCAGCACTGGGAGGAAAGTAAGCAAAAAAGGTGAAAAGATACACTCAGGACAGGGTTGAGGAATGAGTGGTTTTGTTTTTTCTTAGTTATGGGACTTTTTTTTAGTAATTCTTACACTTTTACATAAATAGGAACACTTTATAAATTCTATTTTTATTTTAGATACTATTTTAAATAAACTTTTGCTTTGCTTATTTGTTGACTTACTTACTTGAGCACCCCCAAGAAGAGTTCTTTTTGTCTGTCTGTTTTGCTCTCTTTTGTGTATGTACGTATGTATGTATGTATGTATGTACGTATGTATGTATGTATGTATTTAGGAAGAACAAGGTTCCAAAGCAGCTGCAGTAGACAAGGGGAGAGGAGCAATTTTAAGCAATGTTTCTTTAAGGCACAGATCCTTTTTACACTGACCAAAGAAAGCAAGTAAAGGAGATGAGCTATTATGAAATTCTGTCCTGGCTGCTGGACTGTTTGAATGATCAGGATGCAGGTTTGAAAAGAGCCCAGGGGGGTGCCTGGGTGGTTCAGTCAGTTGACCATCCAACTTCAGCTCAGGTAGTGATCTCACAATTTGTGGGTTCGAGCTCTGTGCTGTCAGCTCAGAGCCTGGAACCTGCTTCATATTCTGCTCCCTCTCTCTCTGCCCCTCCCTAGCTCGCTCTCTCTCTCTCTCTCTCTCTTTCTCTCTCTCAAAGATGAATAAGTGAGAAAAAAGAAAAAAGAAAAGGGCCCATGTAGGGACTGTAGCACCCCTCAAGGGAATGGTTTGTTGGGGCTGCCCTTAACATTTGCTAAGGACAGGTTATAATTTCCTGAGTGAGATGCTAGAGCTGAGGCAGGTGCAAGACTCAAGTGATGGGTAGAAGTTACAGTGAGGCATGTTTAGGTTCAATACATTTAAAAGCTCTCTAACAGGTGGAAATGACTCACAAAAGAGTAGACGCCCTATTGACAAAATAGATTTCATTTTGTAGGTGGGTAGGCTAAATAACATTGAAGGCCCTCTCCTTCACTAAAATGCCTCTAAGGTAGGCACTCCCCAAATGCATGCTCAAGAGAGAAATGCACAGCCTCTATGCAAACTCAAGATAGAGCCATTTCACCTCCCCTGCATCTCCAGAACCCAGAGTAAGCTGGCCATTTTTCAAGCTAATTTGTCAATAATTTTAATGGGAATAATGTACTTTATAAGGTTTAGTGTTCCCCCCCCCCCGCCCCTGCCACATTCTGAGAAGGCTCATCTAACTTAGTCTCTTGCAACTACTACCAAACCCAGTATCCTTGCTTAATTTTTAAAAAATAAAGATTTGTGCAATTCCTTGTAAATGAACCCTTGGTTATGGAGTAGTATAAAGTATTTGGGAAAGCTTTCCCTCATATCTTTGAGAGGCAGAAGCTTTGGCAGTGACTTCAAATTGAGCAGCTTCAGTACTTTAGGCACGGCATGAAAGGCTAAAATTCAACATTAGATTGAGAACAATACAGTATGATGCTAGTAAGTAAGTTAGTTGATCACTTACTATGCACCATGCACAGAGAATAAACAGGAGGGAGGAGGGGGCTCATCCAACATTTCCCAGAGAGTATATAGTAGTACAGGTAATCAAAACTAAGTTTTCAGCTACTAGGATCAAAGAGACACTCAAAGAACGATCTTTAACTACAGATGGAGTAGACCCAGAAGTAAGGAGATCCATCTGAGCCAGCTGGAACAAACTCTGGAAGGGATCATGGACATGCTCTATTCTCCCCCATTTCAGAGTATATACATGGGTTACAAATTGGCAAGAGCCAGTATTAGGGGATAAAGCATGAGTGATTGTTTCTGCTCAAGAACAAAACTGACTTCCTTCAGGGGGTGAATTAGGCTGGAAGGAAGTGGATAGGTCTGAGCTCTTTGTGCCCTCCAGTCTGGAAGACAGCTGAGGCAATGGGGCCTGGGAAACACAGACTGCTGGGGGTGCATTGAGGGTATGTCCCCAGACACTGGTATTGTCATTGTATGACCCTCATGACAGGGCTGTTGTTTACACTAGTAGCCTAAACAGCAGGTCATGTTTCCACTTAAACTACAATCATCATGCATGAAAGCAAAAAATATAATGAATATTCTAAGAATGCATGTACTCATTGCAAGCCAGGATTAAAATAAATTTTAATTTTATCTTCTCTTCTAAGGTCTTGATAGACAATTTAGCTAATGGCAATCATCAAAGGAAGTGTTTGTTAAAATCAAGTCTCTCTGCCGTCTATGTTAGAATTATCTGGGATGCTCGTTAAAAATGCAGATTCCTGTACCCTATCCCAAATCTGCCATATTGATTTGGATAGGCTATGTTGACCCCAAAATCTCAATAACTTGGCAAAACCAATGTTTATTTCCCTCTGATATAAAGTTGGTTGCAGGTTTGATAGTTCTCCATAGTACTTATTCTCAAGCAGTGACCCAGCGTCCAATCAGCTGATAATTTTCCGGTTCCATTATCTTAATAAGGGATCATGGAGAATTCACACGACTCTACCATTCTTGGCCTGATACTCCATTGCTTGTACAGAGATCCACCCTCCTGAAAGGTTCTGGGAAATGCAAGGATATGCAAGAACATAGAATGGACAATAAACATCTATGGCGCTTTCCATCCTTTGCCCCCTTCTCCTACACTGTTAACATGTTCAATCCTTTCCTAAGAAAGACAACCCAAAGTCCCATCCAATAGATGTATTGAGCTCTAAGTCTAGGATTTCTGGGTGATGGCCATTAGTCACTACCTGGTCCCGATATGGCTCCTCTTTGGAGAACTGTGAGTTAAAAAGGCAAGTTATCTGCCACTCCCCTGACAGATATCCCCAGTATAGAATGATGGAACAGGGACATGTTAACTGCAACTGGCACTTCCATTTGCAAAAGGGAACAAAGGGAGACACACCACAATCATTGGTTGGTTACAGCCCTGAAATCTGCTTGGGAATGGGTATGGTGGCCCCCTACACTCATGTGCAGGAGTTTCTTGACTAGTCCCTAATGTTGTTCTCTGGGAAGAGAGAGGAAGTCTCTTGTCTGCTCTTCTCTGAAGCACTGGATCTAGCCCCTAGGAAGTTCTTAGTCTTGCTTGACTTTCCTTTGCAGCACCTAAAATGGATATTGTGGTATATGCCCTCCTTGAGAACTTTCTAATCAAGGAAGTTTGAGGGCTAAGGGTCATTTTAGGTCTCTTGACTTTTCGACAAGAATAACTTCTTCAAAGTTTGAGTAGAATTCTAATATATTTGTTTGCAGTCAGTCCTCTATGCCAAGAACCCCATCCACACATCTTGTTAGAGACATGGTTCTCAAAAACGCCTTATTTCTTTGTTGGTTCCTTCCAGCTGAATGGCCCCACACTAAATTTGATCTTTGCCCTGAGTCATTTGGATCATCTGTGTTTCTGGAACTTGGTTATTCACAGCCTTTTTATATCCTCTTTCTCACAGTCTGTGGTCTGGTTGCAGTGGGTTTTCCAATCTTTCAAGGCATCACATTTCTGGGCTCTCTTGCCGTTCATTTCTGCCAATTCATTCTAGAGCCTTTATCTCTTTTTTTTTCTTTCTGTGTCTTTTATAGCAGTTTGCTGGTTGCAGCCACCAGTGATCAGTAAACACTTATTGATGTTCTGTTTTCTAAATCACTCCCCCCAGAGCTGCCAACTAAGGGCTCATGTGATCTCCCTACCAAGTTATCATGGGTGACAGTTTGACAAGTGTTTTTGCCATGGAGTAATATAATCTCACATTTCTAACTCCATTATTATTAGTTTCCCCCTTGCTTGCCACCTGGCTACTGAGCCATTCTGCATACTTTAGGGTTTTGTGAGAGCAGCACCCCACTTTGGGTGCCAAATTCTATACTTGTCATAAGATAGTTGATGCTGCAGAAGCAAGCCCACCTCCAAATATTTTATTTGAAGTCTGTCATCGTACTAGGGACTCTGTAGTTCCTCTATGTTCCAAGCAGTGATTCAGGGCTGCATTAGTTCCATCATGTAGGTATACAACTGGGACACGTGACTTGAGGGTCACCTGACAAAGGGACGAGGGAGCTGAGATGGCCATGCATCAGCTCCAAAATGCTTTGGCAAAGTAGCGACGCATGTGACTTCTGCCCCCAGCCCATTGACTTTGCCAAAAGGCAAACAGCACTTGCCTTAGTGAACAGTAAATGTCTCTGGCATACTGACTTAATCAGACTCCAAGGGTGAGGCCTGGAATCTGCATCTTAATATGTATCCACTGTTTGAGAACATATGTTCTAAGGTAAGTGATGGTGTTGTTTTTTTTTTTTTTTTTAACAAAACTGAAGCTTGGAGATGATGTACATTACCCAAGGCCACACAAACTTAGAGGCAAAGCTGCTTGTGCCCTCCAAGTTCAGGTCAACTCCTAACCACTCAAGAATAATAAAAGTCCCACGATAATGCAAGTCATAATCCTTATTCACAATTTCAGACAGAGAAACCATGTCTTTTCTTCATTCTGAGGTCCTAACAGTTTAAAGAAGCAGTGTAGGAAAATAGACTAAAGCAGTGTGTTAACAAAATCAGACAAAAACCAAAATGCAGATGCAGAAGTAGGAAAATAATTTTGTCAGAGAAGAGAAAACAACTTGGTCAAGGGTAAGTTTCCTAAGGGTTCACACCTATACACTTAAGAAAGTGAAAAGCCCTAAATAGATCTCTCCCATCCTTAGCTGGACCAAATGACAGTGTCAGAAAGAAGTGTGATGTACCCAGGCATCCACACAATAGTTGTGAGGATTGGGGAAAGTTCTTTGCACCTTCACAGAGCCAGCTTCACTGGTGAGTTCATTTGCAAACAAACCCTACCTATGCACATCTGAAATAAATGTAAACATTTGCTGGGAGTGAACATAGTGTTCTGTCAAAGTGAAGGGATAGGCTTCAGAATTGAGGGAATTCACTTTGGAATTTGGAAATTTTATCTTTGGATCATACCAGCGAAGAAAAACTAAATGTGGCGTGAGGAAAAGGGAAATTCTTCCTTGCTAAGAAGACCGAAATAGCTTGAATTAATTATACTAACCTAAAAACGTAAGTCAAAATTAATGAGAAATAAGAGGAATTCTGACTCTGGAAATGGCCTCTCTAATGTGTGTTGAAATCCTATACACTTTGGTGGAATAAGCCCAGGACAGGAGCTAACACGCCAACATGAAATTCTAGAAATAGGAAATGCTTCGGGCACCCTGAGTCCACCCGAGTGTCTTAGAGTATTTTCCCCAAACTTTTGATTCAGTAAAATAGGATTCAAAGTTTTCATCAGGGCTTCACTTTTGGAAAACCTTATATATTTATCAACAAATTCAATTTTGGGGGGTGCCTGGGGCTCAGTCAGTTAAGCATCTGACTCTTAGTTTCAGCTCAGGTCATCATCTCATGGTTCATGGATAGAGCCCCGCGTCGGGCTCTGCGCTGACAGCGTGGAACCTGCTTGGAATTCTCTCTCTCTCTCTCTCTCTCTCTCTCTCTCTCTCTGCCCCTCCCCCACTCTCATGCACACACATGCATACATGCTCTCTCTCTTAAAATAAACATTTTTTCAATTTGGATGTTTCCTATTTTCTTGCCCTTTAGTTCATTAAAATGTTACTTTGTAAGAGGCATTTGTTTGGGAAGTAATCCGATTCTTTTGAAAAAGTCGTGAAAGCCTTTGTTGGGATAAGAAGCAAAATTTTGCCTGTTCTTGAGTATATACCATCAAAGTGACAGGGAAAACTATAGAAATTATCTGAGTCAGGGGTTCTTAGAATGTGGTCCCCAGACCAGCAGCATCATTACCACTTGGACCTGAGCCCTTAGTGCTCTCACTGTCTTAAAATTCCTAATTTATTTTTGTAAGTAAAGTTCATTTAGTATATAAGGTCCATAAAGTAAGTAAAGCCAAGATAATAGGACATTAACGCATGAGTACAAGCAGTGGAGAGACATGCAAGTTGTGTTGGTACATTCACAGATGGCATTCATAGTGCCCCACGAGCACAGAATTCCAGGAGACTCAGAGCATAGGAGTTTGGTGAGATTCACAGCCAGTATATGGTAAGCATGTTATATCTATAACTGTATCAACTGGGGGAGGAGTGCAGGGGGGGGCACTGAGAGCACAGATTGGTCCTAATTTCCGTTTGAACCCGAACTCTCTTTGAACCCAGAAAAAAACAATTCTAAGAAGCACACCCCTTGGAACACTATGTATGTAGATCCTGACCCTCAGAAGGAAAGGGACAGATAGAGCCACCCATGGTTCCTGATCCTCTCCATACTTCCTTACTCCTCAGGAAGTCAAAAATAGGAGAGTTGACAGCATGTGTGCATGTCAAGGAGTCAGATAAAGACACTTCAGTTAGTTTTGTGTGGGAATTCCACTCTCCTGGTAAGAACAGTAGACATGAGGGGCGCCTGGGTGGCACAGTCGGTTAAGCATCCGACTTCAGCCAGGTCACGATCTCGCGGTCCGTGAGTTCGAGCCCCGCATCGGGCTCTGGGCTGATGGCTCAGAGCCTGGAGCCTGTTTCCGATTCTGTGTCTCCCTCTCTCTCTGCCCCTCCCCTGTTCATGCTCTGTCTCTCTCTGTCCCAAAAATAAATAAACGTTGAAAAAAAAAAATTAAAAAAAAAAAAAAGAACAGTAGACATGATACCGAGAAGAATTGTATAATTTCAGTGAATTCACAAATGAGTTAAATGGTCTTTAAAATTGTCATTGTGCAATCACCAATGAATAGTAAATTCAAGCTAATTATTTACTCTTTTACCCTTTCTTGACTAAGAACATAAAATAGCAAATAAACAGTACTATGATTAGTTGAGAGAGACAGTGAAAGAAAGGAAATGTTTTATCTTTTAGTACCTTATTTAAAGGTAGGTTTTTGTAATGTTTATTTTTTTAATGTTAATGTTTTTTTAATGTTTATTTATTTTTGAGAGAGAGAGAGAGGGAGCTAGTGGGGGAGGGAGAGAGAGAGTGGAAGACAGAAGATCCGAATCAGGCTCTGTGCTGACAGCGACAGAGCCTGATTTCAGGGCTTGAACTCAGGAGCCATGAAATCAGGACCTGAACCGAAGTTGGACACTCAACCGACTTAGCCACAAGACGCCCCTAGAGGTAGTTTTTGAATAAGTATCTCTGAATATTCATTTTGCTCTCGGTCCCACAAATTAGGTAGATATTCCTGGGCCCCTGTTAGAAATGTAACTTCCCAGGCCACACACCAAACTACATAATCATAACTCGCCGTGACGGGGTTGGGAGGAAGGCAGAAACATGTTGGGTTTTTGTTGTTGTTGTTTTGGGTTTTTTTTTTAATATTTATTTTGAGAGACAGACAGACAGACAGACAGACATGGGGCTCGACCCCATGAACCGTGAGCTCATGACCTGAGCCAAAATCAAGACGTTTAAACAACTGAGCTACACAGGTGCCCCACAGCAATGTGTGTTTTAGCAAGCCCTCCCAGTGATTCTGAAGCAAGGTGAAGTTTGAGAACCACTGGTCTGAATCAGTGAAGTTAGAGAACCCCATGACTCTTTTTATTTAGAAGTTTTGGGTCTGCTGGTTTTATTTTATCTACCCTAAGATGTGGTGGATAAGCCCAGTACCACCATCTTCATAACTGAACTCTAGACGGCTGTCCCCTAATGCTTACGAGCCTCTGCTGTGGAGTCAGACACATCTGTGTTCAATTTAAGGCAGCCGTGCAACTTTGAACAGGATTCTCAACCTCTCTGACCCTCAGTTTTCTCAGCTGCCAAATGGGGACATTTATGCCTGCCTTATGTGCAGTTAGACGAATTAAATGAGCTGATACACATAAAGTGTTTAGCACAGTGTCTGCCACATGGTAAACACTCAAGGAAAAGGCAATGCATCTAAATTATTATTAAATTATTATCTGTGTTCTTTATTGCTGGTGCTATTAGTCTCATCCTAGACAAACCTATGAGGCATCCCCCCCTACCTGCCTCTTGCTGGCTTGTCTCTTCTGCTTCATAGCGACACACACACACACAACAGAGTAGACCTTTTCTTTTTACTAGTGGAGGGCAGGGATTGAGAAACAGAATAGGCCGTTTCTTATTGTTGGTTAGACATTTTCTCGTCTAAAAAGTTCTTTTTGAGATCATTTTGCCTTATAATTTTCAAGCACTCAAGGTAGTGCCTGTCCCCCTTGCCTGAATGTTGGATGGAGAAAGTTATTTCATAATAACTAAGGGCCTGACTTTTGGAGTTGGCCCCTCTGTGTCCCAACTGTACTGCTTACTGACTTGACTCTAGGTCTTTTTCTTCAAATGCAAGAAAGGGCCAAGTTCATAGTATTGCAAGGCTAGGGGAGGGGATGAAGTGGAAGAGTGTGTGTGAAGGGCACAGCTCAGCATCTGGCTCTAGGTGCTGTATACGTGTGTGCAGCTGTGATCGCTGCTAATGAACTGGAGTTCAGACCAGCTCTGGTTCAGTGTCTCACCCCCATGTGTGTTGGCAGATAACTCCCTGGACCTCCTTTATTCACTGTCCAACTGGCAATAGTAGGAACAGTCTCTCCTGTCCATCTCTAAGTACAAGCCCAGAGACTTATCCTAAAGCACTCCTTCAGTCATTGAAGTTCTAAAGAACATGAGGAGGTTTTGTTATTGGTACTGCTGTCTTCAGAACAAAGATGGTAAAACCCTGAGAAAGGATGTGTTGTTGTTAACCCATGCTTCTGCTCTTCATGTGAGTTCTTCGCATGTCATGGGATTCAAATCCTATTCATTTCTTTGTGTTTATTGTAATCGGAGAAAGGGTATGTTAGCACCAAGCTAGAAGTGATCTCTAAAAAGGCTAGGGTTGAGTGTTAAATATTCTCCTGCTTTTCCTGAGATCTTTACAAGGAGGCGGTGAACAGAACAGATGCGCCCTGAGCATTATTAGAACTTAAGTTTAAATCCAGGACTGCCTGTGGTTTCCTCATTGTAAGTGGGGTACCCCATTTATAATGAGTATGCCTTCAAACAGGCCATGGGATGAATCTCCCTTCTCTCTCTATTTTTAAGATTTTAAGTAATCTCTACACCCAACTTGGGCTTGAACTCACAACCTCAAGGTCAAGAGTCCCATGCTTCATCAACTGAGCCAGCCCGGCACCCCGCCTCCTTTCTCTTATGGGTACATGTCAATCCTACCATGGATCCTATGTTCCTTGAGGATAGATCTTGACCTTCTCAAGTGAGGTACACTTTGCAGTTGTTCTTCTGAAACATTAATATGCATGTAAATCACCAAGGAATCTTCTTTAAATTTTTTTTTCTTCAACGTTTATTTATTTTTGGGACAGAGAGAGACAGAGCATAAACGGGGGAGGGGCAGAGAGAGAGGGAGACACAGAATCGGAAACAGGCTCCAGGCTCTGAGCCATCAGCCCAGAGCCTGACGCGGGGCTCGAACTCACGGACCGCGAGATCGTGACCTGGCTGAAGTCGGACGCTTAACCGACTGAGCCACCCAGGCGCCCCAGGAATCTTTTTTAAAAGTGGGTTCTGATTCATTAGTTCTGCTTGGGGCTAGAGATTCTTCATTTCTTTCTTTTTTTTTTTTTTTTTTTCCAATGTTTATTTATTTTTGGGACAGAGAGAGACAGAGCATGAACGGGGGAGGGGCAGAGAGAGAGGGAGACACAGAATCGGAAACAGGCTCCAGGCTCTGAGCCATCAGCCCAGAGCCCGACGCGGGGCTCGAACTCACGGACCGCGAGATCGTGACCTGGCTGAAGTCGGACGCTTAACCGACTGCGCCACCCAGGCGCTCCCATTTCTTTCTTTTTTTAATGTTTATTTTTGAGAGAGAGAGACTGAGCATGAGAGAGGGAAGGGGCAGAGAGAGAGGGAGAGATGGAATCCAAAGCAGGCTCTAGGCTCTGAGCCGTCAGCACAGAGCCCACACAAACAGTGAGATCATGACCTGAGCTGAAGTCAGACACTCAACCAACTGAGCCACCCAGCTGCCCCAAGAGTCTTCATTTCTAACAAGCTCCCAGGTGATGCCAATGCTGCTGGTCCACAAGCCACACACACTTGTGTAGTAAGGGGTTCTAACTAAAACCCCATTGGGATCTTACAGAGCCCACTGGTTGAGGGCTTTGTGTTTAAGGAAGAGCCCTGAGCCAAAGGAAACCTGGAGCGGAGGCATGGAGGAGTGGTGCCTGTGACCAGCTGGGGATGAGAGCCCTGGCAAGGAGATGTTGAGGGATTATAAGGAGTATGGCAGTAGAGGTGCCAAATTGAGCCCATTGTCTCACAAAGGAAAGATTTGATTTTTGATCAGTTCCTATATACTGGAGACCAACGGGGTTTCAGGTAGGGATATCAGAATACTGCTGTGCCTGTAAAAACATTCCAGCAAATAGAACACTAGGAAACTGCTATAATGATTCTGTTACTGCTCTGCACACTCCCCACATGCAACCTGTCTCCTTAGCCAGAATGCCTGCTCTTTTCAAGGCTAGATTTCTAGAATCTAATGATATTATGATAGTAGTGTTGCTTTTTGTTGTTGTTTTCATTGTAGAAACTGTATTTGCACGATACTTGGTTATACAAGGATTTTAAAAGAGGGCCATGTGGGTGGCTCAGTCAGGCATCCAACTCTTGATTTCAGCTCAGGTCATGATCTCACAGGTCATGAGTTTGAGCCCATATTGGGCTCTGTGTTGACAGTGAGAAGCCTGCTTTAGATTCTCATCCTCTCTCTCTCTCTCTCTCTCTCTCTCTCTCTCTCTCTCCCCCCCCCCCGCTCATGTTCTCTCTCTCTTTCTCCAAATAAATCAATAAACCTAAAAACTGAAAAAAAATAAAAAGAAGAAAAAGTGGCAGAGTGAGGAAAGGAGCCAGCAGTCAGGAGGGGCCACAGCGATGGCACACAGCAAGACCCAGGATGCTCACCTTTAGGAATGACTTCATCTGTTTCCCCAATTATGTCCTCTCAGAGTCCCAGGTCCTTCACTTGGCTAAAGGGTCCTCCTTCTGGCCAGTGTGTTGCAGCCTGCATAGATCCGGGGCCAAGGCTTTGTTCAGCAGATCTAAAATTTTTGGTGCCCTCAGGCCAGTAGCTCCAGGTTAATCTGTAACTCCCAACAGTCTTCAGCCTTCTCCTCTGGTGAGGAGGCATCCAGGGACTCCAGCTTTCTCCTCTGGCCTTTCTTTCTCACAATATGGATCTCAGCACTTGGGGATGCCACCTGTTCCTGACTCCGTGATAAGGGCATCACCACAGCCTTTTTGAGGTGACTGTGCCTGAGCAAGGGGCTGGAGCATTGCAGGATAGAAATTCTCTTTATCCTTTTGGGTCCACAGCCTCCTGGGCCAGAACCTTGGCTTCCAGTTCATTTTGCTTCATCTTCATCCTTGTGGTCTCCAAAACTTTGTCCTTATAAGGACCATCTGCTTTGGCACTCAGATGCTCACCCCATGGACTCCCCTGGACCATAATGGCCATAGCAGCAGTTAATATTTGAGAACTCAAGCTGCAAAGGTCCCTATATCTATTTCATTTAATACAAAATCCCTGCAAGGTAGTCACCCTCGTTATCCCCATTTTCCAACGAAAGAAACTAAAACTTGGAGAGTGTTTTAGTTGGGTCACACACCTTATGAGTGAATGCCTCCACTGTTTCCTACCCTTTGTCCTGCACTGGCCCATTGGCCATCATGTTGTATGTGGTCATTAAAAAAAATCCCTGTACTCTAAGGGTTGCAGTAAATGCCTCCAGTGATGGAGGACTCAAAAATGTCTAGCAGCCCTTTCCTTCCTTAACATAGGGAGAAGAAGATAGAGGAAAGCAGAGGACACCCCCAGTTTGGGTGGTAGCCTCTGTGCCAGGTGAACTCATCATCAAATGTTTCCCATGAAGGGCAAAAACTTAAACACAATACACGAGGGCTTCCATATGCAAACAGTGGAAGAACATTTGCCATGAAGCCTTCAGGTGAACTATCTGAAACCTCCTATTTTCTACTCAGCCACCATCCTGGATAGGGTCCAGAAAGAGCTTTCTGTCTCCTTATTGATGTCTTCATGGCCAAGGATTCATCTCTAGGAGGAAAGCAAACTTATTTCCTTATCTCAGCCCTGGCACAGAGCCTGGCTCATGGGGGTATATTCAGCACATACCACTAACAAGTTAATTAATCCATCTACTAGAGGTGGCTCTCACTCTCTGCAGTAAAACTAATAGAAGCTGTGCTTGAGTTCCTTCCCCTAACTAGAGGAATACAGTTGAGGGCAATAGGAAGGAACTGTCATCATTGATTCCACAAATATTGCCAGGCACTGCAATGCCTCAGTGACTAGGTGACAATGACAGTCTTAGATTTGAGTCACGTATCTACAAACTGATAGTCATGTAACTTTAGAAGAAGTTCTCAACATCTCTGTGCCTCAGGTTTTTTATCTGTAAAATGGGAATGATAGTAGCTCCTACCTCAGAGAGTTGTTGAAGATTAGATAAGATAATGCATATGAAGTGTTGGGTGTAGTGCTCGTGCTGTGATAGCCATACAGATCAGCTATATGACCCTATATGACCATGACATCGGGGTCCCTGTCCACAGGGCAAGTGCCAGCAAATTTTTTTTCTGTAAAGGACCAGATAGAAAAAGTCTTACACTTTGTGTGCTACCTATAGTCTCTGTCACAGCAACTCAGTTCTGCCTTTGTAGCATAACAGTAACCACAGGCGATGCATAATTGAATCTCATTTTTTAATGTGGCATGAAATATTATTTTCCTTTTGGTTTTCTTTCCCCCTAACAATTTGAAAATGTAAAATCCTTTCTTAATTCACAGACTACAAAAACAGGCAACAGGCCAGATTTGGCCCTTGGGCCAGGGTTTGCTCATCCCTGGTCTGGAGAGAAAATTTACAAGCTGTTTGCAATACAGCGTGTTTGTTTAAAGTGCCGAGAAGGGAAGGCTTTGTTCTGGCAAGCAGTGAGAAGGATTAAGAATGGCTCCAGAGAGGAGGAAACATTTGAGCTGGGCTTTAGGGAGCAAGTAAGAGCTCACCAAATGGGACAGATAAGAGAAGGAACAGCACCTAGAAAAAGAATGAGCAAAGGGGGAAAAACATTATTTCAAGGGAATTGACCAAAGTTCATTGCTGTACAGAAAGTCAAATTGCATGGAAAACAAAGAGGAAAGATTGTTGTGGTTTAGCTGTTTGTTTTTGTCATTAATTTGATTATTTTCTGAGGCCACTGTTCAATCTGGGATGATATTACAAAGACCCCCAGAATAGACCCTTTTCATTTGTGTTGAGTTACCATGTTTTTACCCCAAACCCCAGCCACCATCACCCTTTTCTGAGCGATTCTAACAATGTCCTGGAAGTTTGTCGTAAAATTGTTTGAATTAACATCTACTGACAAAGAACACGGCTTTTGCATTTAGATAATTTTGTCATTTAAATCTACACAAAAATGTGAAAATCTTGAAATAATAAGATCACTCTATTATTCTTTACGTAGTAAGTTAAAATCAACTGGTCACCTCTCTGTTAAGTGTTTTCTGAAAATTCATTTATAGATTTATATATAATTGACATATAACATTATGTTGCAGGCATACGGCATAACAATTTGATGTTTGTACATACTGCAAAATGATCACTACAGTAAATCTAACATCCACACAGTTATACAGTAATCACACTTATAAAATGTCTTTTTATTTAAATGAAAACTTTCAAGTTGCTATACTCCTGGCAATTTTCAAATATACAATACAGCATTATTAATTAAAGTTGTAAGAAATGCATTTTCAAGTAAAGTTTTTACATGCTGTTCTTTGGTATCCCTGGTAATCTCACTATAAAAAGCAGCCAAGTCTTTTGTCTGTAAAATTATATCTCTGAAATTTTAAAAATCAGATACAGAATGGATTGGTTTAAAGAAAACTGAGATGACTTGGAATTATTTTTAAATCCAGCTGCCTGGAATCTGCAAATTTTTGGTTCTAAAATATTTTCAGTATTTAGAATGTGTCCAGTGATATTTCGATTGAACAGATTGTAAAGTAGGTAGGGGTTTGTTGGTTCTCTTAAAAAAATGCTGATTTTTTCCAACTCTTTCAGACTCTGAAACTCAGGAGACTATAGAAAATCAATTACTTAGATTTGTCGTGTCTTTGATTCGACCTGTGTTGAGCACCTAGTATGCCCCAGACCCTTTGGGGGACCCTGAGGAAGCACCAAGTCTGAGGCACATTCTCCGCCCTCACAATGAGATAAAGGAACACAGCAGTGTTTTGAAGCAGGTCTAAGGCAAAAGTCACACAAAAGAGAAGACATTCTTTCTGAGCCATTAGCAAATAGATCATTAGAGGAGCTCCTATTTTCAGCCAGAGGCCCCTTTTCTGTATTCTTCGTTGCATCCAGACTAATTGTGGCAATCTGTAGTGGTAATAAAAATAATAGCCCACACTTATTGAGTTATTAAATGCCTACTATGTGCCAGACTGCTAACTGCTTCGCTACACTACCAAACTAAATCCTCACAACATCTCTATGAGGTAATCTCTATCATATCTCCGTTAATATGCCTGAAATCACAGTTACTGTATATTAGAACCCTAACCCAACCCAGGCTTTTTCCACAGCCCATGCTGTTCCCAGCACACTCTGCCGTGATGTTTTTTTCTAGTATATACATCAGAGGTTGAGTCGTTTTCTATACAGGAATCTGCAAAGCAGCCTCAAAATTGTCAGGCTTAAGTACACCTCTAGTCAATTTCAACCATGGGAAGGCATTAGCAAGTCTCTGACTGCTTTAGTGATATCTAGGTGTTCAGCCATCTGAGGAAATGAATAATGGGATGTCGAGGTGTGTGCAACTGTGCTTATTCATAAAACCACGTAAAAATACCAAAGGGGAAGAGGAGGTGTCGGGGAGGGGTTAGGGGTGGGTCATTTCAGACCTTTTCAGTGGTTACCTTCCAAGTGTTGCTCTTGAGTCCATTCCAGGGAAATTAGGGTTATTAAAAAGCAAGAAATCTTTACCTTATCATATCTGCAACTGTTAAGTTGTTGCTCACACATCAGTGATAACTGGCTTCCTTGGATTACATAATCATGCAAGACAAGAGGAGTTTGGCAGTGTTAAAGGTCAGTGCTCCAAGGCAAGAGGAAGACAGTCGAAAAGGAAGGGGGTCTACAAGCCAGAACCGCAAAAGCAGAGGATACAAAGCCCCTGACGATGGGCAGTATAGGTTATCTGCACTTCTAAATACATGGACACCCTACTGAGTTCCTACAGAGAGAACACTTCCACGACCCAGCTTTCTGGGAAACAAACGGACCCAGCTTTCTGGTTCTTCATTGCTTTTTCTCCAAATTAAGCTGGTCTTAGAAGCAAGAGGAAAGGATATGAATCGCACATTGTTTTACTTTGTGGAACACGTCCTATTCCACACCTTTCACTTATGGTTTTTGTGACTCTCCCAGCAATATCACACAAGAATCGCCCTTGCCCACAACAGAGTCATAACAACACAACAATTAATTTTTCTGTTGAAGTTTGCCAGTGAGCCAGCTGAGTGAATATCTGTAAGTGAAGAAGAGAACCTTTTTTTTTCTTTTTAGTATCTGTGGAAAGTTTTATTACCAGGAATCTGGATGGGCAATACTAAATGAAAATAATAATCAAACTTGAAGCAGACCCATTTGTCATAGAAAAATATCTGATCCCAGAGCCTAGTCAGAGAGAAAAGTAATTCATAGAAGGGCCATGAGGCTCTGAGATCTTAAGAACTTGCATTTTATATAGGAAGCATTTTTGCTTTCTTCATTTGAATTGTTCAATTAATTGTTTGAAATAGTGGAAATTGTTCAACAACATGATTTTCTTTTTGAGGACATTTTGGGAGAGGGGAACAAATATTTATTACAAGATTCAGATAAATCTGCATGGCTACTGTCCTCACCCAATTTATCAATATCTCTGCGCAGACTATGATAACAGCCTCCTGTCTCATCAATGCCTCTCCAGCCCCTAAAGTGCCACCCCAGGCTCTTCCCAGAGCTGACTCAATCTCACTGTCAGGTCTCAGATTAATGCCACTTCCTCAGGGAGACTTTGCTAACTACCATGCCCAGTACTTATTATCTATTTCATGTGATGTTTTTCCTGACTGTTTTTATAGCCCTTAACATAATCTTCTTAATCTGGTTTATTGGCTGGAGGACTCATTTACTGCTGCATCTCCCTAGAACAGGGTCTGGCATATAATAGGTACTCAATGTTGGTTTAATGAATAAAATACTATGATAAATAAAATGATAATTATAAGTGAATGATTCAATGGAACAAGCAGTAGGTTTAATAATTTAGAAATATTTACTTGTTCAATCTTATAAAAATCCTCTCATGAGGGAGCTATTATCCTCACTTAATAAATGAGGAAACAAATGCATAGACAAGTTCCCACAGCTTGTAGGTAGAAAATGAGGATTTCCACTTAGGTCTGACTCTGAAGTCGCTTTTATTTCTACCAAATCATATGACCTTCCAAATAGAAAAAGTTTTGCATGAAAGACATTTTTGAACTTTTTTAATATCCAAAGACTTTGGACTCTAGCCTACACAGCTTTGTGATCTTAGACCAAAATTCCTATGATGATATCTTATCCTTTGAATTAAAAAAAAAGTAAAGAATGGGCTTTCCACTGCCTGTTAAATGGATTTGACATCCTTAAACCACTCTATGCACACATATGCCAACCCAAAACTGTCAGGAGGAATCTTCATGCTAATTAACAAATTTGCAGTGTTCAACCAGACAATGGTATGATTGGCATTCCACTTATAATGGCCTGGAACCAGTTTCTTGCACACAAATCAGGACTGTAGCCTATGTGCAAGTGTAACTTACAGGACCGTTTTAGGCATACAAAATCTTCAGGAGGTACGCATATAGCATAAGCACTCCCAGTATAAACAGAATGATATATAGACATACATACATGTATATGCACACATATACATATATGTGCCCACAAATATGCATCCACACTGTATTTTAACCACAGCTGTATATAGAAAACTGTATCTCACTGGAAAACTGAATATGGTCAAGATAGTGCCAGGAGATACGATACAATTAGCCCATTTACTAAGTTTCCTTTATGTGTCTGTTTTCTGATCTAGTCATTTGAACTAAGCTTTTTTTTTTTAATTGCCATGCCTAATGCCAATAGTGTATTTGCCCAAGTATGACTCTTTCATAACAGACACCCATGATCCATATTATCTTCATTTATTTGAAACCACATTGGAAGACGTTAAACAAAGTATTGCTTAAAGGGCGGTACTCACAACACTGACAATGTACAGAAGACTTAAGTGGCAACATGTCATGGGATGACCAGAGATGAGGGGGGAGTCCGTCTACTCCATCAAAGGCCCAAATTTCATAGGACTGTATTCATTTATATGAATAATTTTTACTTATGGCAAAGTAGGTATTCGTTGCCTATTTATGCAAGTGTTAGTTAATTTCTTCTGGGGGTAAATATACTTCAGGAAAAATATGTCAATTTGAAAATATTACATAAGTATCACACAAGTGGTATGCAAGGTGGCAAAAATTTTGCAAGTCATATGCAAGGACTGATGGAGAAAAACAGAGGTAACAGAAGTCTGAAAGTCAGAGTTCACCGCTTAATAACTGAGGAAACCTGAGTGAGTTTCTTGACCTCACTTAAAATAGCTGCAGGAACCTCAGAGCTTCTTTCTGTTCAAAAGGAAAATATGTCAAGTGGAACATAGCAGAGGCTAAGGAAATGATCTTCAGAATGATAGTAACTTTGTATTACTATTAACTGTAATTAATGAAAAGGTGTATGTGAAGCACCAGGCACAGAACCTACCAGACCATATATACTCAGCATGTAGGGATCAAAGTGCCTCACCAATTCAGCTTCCTTCACAGTAGACCTAAAAACACACATGTAGTTCAGAACTCAGTTTTAGCTAAGTCCAGTCTAAGATGTGAGTGTTGTGTGGCCCATTTTAAGATGGGCACTTAAAGACTACATTGTATATGATTAATATGGCATACAGAATTCTAAGTAAATGCATAGTGAACGATTTTCCTGTTCCTGTATCAGCAATGCCTAGAAGGAATGCATATCACAAAAACAAAAGGTTTTTTCAAGAAAGCAGCTTTCTGTAAGGGTGAGCATATCCACCTTATATACCTACTGTAATGAAATGGGTTAAATATTAATCATCTGGCAGTTTGCAGTTGTAAATTTAAAGGTGAAAACCGTATCTAAAAAGCGCTTTGAAAGTCCTTTCCTAGCAAGAATTCCGTATCAGGAAATTCACCCACGAATCCAACATAAATTGAAAAAGCTTCTCAAGAAGAAAAAGAAATGAAGATAAACAATTTGAGATGATTGAGAAAATAGGCACAGGGTTTTATGTTACCTAGGGAAAAATCATTTTATGTACAGAATCTCATCTCAAGACCCCTAGGAAGACAACAAGAGGAGATAAATGGAATTAGAAATTTGCTGACTTAAAGGAAAAACAGTGAATCAAAAAATCGGGAACTTAGCAAGACAGGGAGATCATTCCTAGGAAGAAAGAAGTGAGACACAAAGAGAAACCACTAACAGCCAGGGAAACTTGACTGAATATAGACATAATTGCAAATCTTTCTCTAAAATAGTGTACTTTTAAAATATTTTATTTAATTTTTAAAAATTTTCTGTTTATTTTATTTTTTTTTTTTTGAGAGAGAGAGAGAGAGACAGAGTGTGAGCAGGGGAGGGGCAGAGGGAAAGAGGGAGACACAGAATCTGATGCAGGATCCAGGCTCTGAGCTGTCAGCACAGAGCCCGACGAAACTCATGAGCCACAAGATCATGACCTGAGCCAAAGTCAGATTCTTAATCCGACCCAGGTGACCACCCAGGTGCCCGACCTGGGTGAACCACCCAGGTGCCCCTAAAATATTTTATTATGGAAAGTTTCAGGCATACACATAGAAGGGAGAGTAGGTTAATAATCCTCATATGCCCACCACCTAACTTCAACACCAGTCAACATGCATCCAATCTTGTTGCATTGAGCCTCCTATGATAGAGTTGGTGGGGTAGGGGAATGGGGCTGGAGAATTCAAGGTCCAAACCTTAGACTTTGTGTCAACCACAATGAATATTTCAGTATGCAGTTTTATATGATAAGGAATATTTTACATAGTTACTTTGCTGTTACCACTCTTAAAATAGCAAGTTCCTTAATATCATCTAAGACCTGATTTCCCAAATTATTTCAGAGATGTCTGTGTAAAAAAAAAAGGGTCTGAATTAAGATGAAAATATAGGCCACAAAATGAATTTATTTTTGTTGTTTTTGTTCTCCTAAGTCTCTCTAGAACAGTCCCCCTGACACATCTTTTTGTACCATTGATTTGTATCATTGAGTCACCCGTGAGACAGAGTATTACACATTCTGAATTTCATTAATTGTGGTATCATTTAACTTATTCTTTCATCATCCATATTTCTTATAAATGGCAGGTAGATCCAGCGGCTTGATTAGATTCTAGTTTATGTTTTCAGTCAAGAATACTCGTTGATAGCATTGTAGAATTCAAAGAATTCTTGATTCTTTTCCTTTATCAGTTTTCAGAGCAGTAAGTTGGGCCTGGTAACAAGTGCTTTTTCTCTTGAATATTCTTATGTGTTTGCTGGGTTTCATACCATTATCATCATCATTCTTTTTGATGTGCAAATTCTCCTATATTAGCACAGTGGGAACACCTTATGAGTGGACTCCTGCATCTTTTGACAAGATCCCTCCTAGTCTTTCCAGGCTTCCTTGCTGGCTAGCTCAGTAAGATTTCCCAGGCTTATCTCATTCATTTCCTGCTCCAGACCTAGAATCTGCCTTTTCTGAGAACTCTGGTTCCTTTTAGAGAGACATAGCATTTAGAAACCACAATCTGGGTGCCAGGATTACTCATCGCTCTTCCATTATCATTGCTTCTAAAGCTCCCCAGTAGACAAAGCTAGGACAAAAAAATATACAAGAGGAAAAAAATCATGAATTCTTATTGATATCACCATATAATATTTAGGGTAAAAGGTTTTTTTCTTTGATTTTATGCTTGTATGTATTTTATTTCATGCTAAAAATCTAGGTTCTTAACATAGTTGTTTTGTTTTACACGTATAATATATGCATTTAATATGTATAATATATATGTATATATACATATAAATATGTATAATATCTTACATATATAATACCTTAAAAATAAGATCACAATATTGGCACTGATTATAAGATTCCTGAGTACATAAATTGGCTTTGTTTTTGAGAAAAGGTAACATCAGCAACGTACATGGATTGATTTAAAAAGCTATTCATGTGTACCAGACTCTAAATTGGCCATGTCACGTTAGTATCAAGTGATTCAGTCTCAAGGTTTGAGTATGTGGTATACTAGTTTTTAGAAGACTTTACCAAGGTATCTGAAGCTAGAATTTAATGACCAAACTAATTTACCCTAACTATTTAGGATGCTCAGCCTAACTCATCAGTACCAGATACTACAAAATACACTCCACAGGGGTAGAACCAGATCTTTTTTTCACCAGTATATTATGTAGCATCTAGCATAGTGCTTGTAGTATGCATGTGTGCACCAATCAGTCATCCTACATGGTTTAGGGGAAGCCACTAAAGAGGAAAGTTTCTTTCAGATGTGTTGAAATAATCATAAGTGACAGTGGAGTGGCTATCTATTTCTTCAGATTCTCTACTATTGTTTTCCAGGCAAATGTCACAACAAGTGTTATTTATGGACTAAGAGCTGAAGAGGCTCTTAGAAACCTAATTCAATCCCTTCATTTGTCAAATACGAAAAATGAGCCAGGCAAAGATTCCGTACTTTACCCAAAATCACCCAGCTACCCCTTGGCAGAGTCAGAACTGGGATCCAGAGCCCTTCTTCCCTGGTCTGGGGTGCTTTCTGCTTGGAGGCAGGTGGCCCACATTCTCATCCATCCCTAGTGTGCTATCTGAACTAACAGTGATAAACAAAGCAGATGCAAGTTGAACAGTTTGGTTGAATCTCTTTCAGAGGGTTTGGATACATTCTCTCTCATCAGGCCCAGATTATTGGCAAATTCAACCTGACTTGTGATTGTCTTGTTCTGACTGACTTTAGGAATGATCTAGCAAGTTGCCACAGACATAGCTTTGTTCCTCTCTAACTTCAGTTTGTATCAGAATGCAAAATCCAATATTGTGAGAAATTGTAACAAATTATTACTTTGTCTAACCCAGAAAAAATTCAATGAATTGAAAAAAAAATGTGACCAACATCTACAGACTTCATATTTGATTGACTTCCTAATTTTATACTTTAGATAAAAATTGCAGTTTGTTTATTAATCTTTGTTCTTGATTACCAGTTGTCATTTGACTCTATAGCATAATAGAGGACTGGCCATTCTCCCTCATCATTAAGTCCAAGTTGAAACATCTGATCATTATTAGAGGCTTTATAGGCATAATGGCTCCATAGCAGTTCCATGCCCAGAAAAAAATCAAAAACTCTTTGAGAGTCATGAGATTTTGAACAATGTGGTGACCGCACTTTGCTACTGTACTTATTTTGCATTTGAATTTTTAAATTCCTTTGCTAGGACTGAAAGTACAAAAAAAATACCAAATTTTCAGTCACTTTTAAACTAAGATTAAAGAGTATTTGCTAATTAGGTGGTGCTATTATCTGGTAATGAAAGTGGCCATTGTGTACAAAAAATATGAACTATTCTTTCAAAATCAAATTCCATCTGTAATACATCATATTCAGGTGCTTGTTTTTATTTCAGCTTTATATAGTCTCAACGTCTTAAGTGTTTCCAGGTAATATACTGTAATGGAAATTTTATCAGCTTCAATTTATCACCAAAATGCTGTCTTTAATGCTTTTCCACCTTTACTGGTTTTGTTAGTATAAAATTATATTTATTTAGCTAAAACATACACATATATATGGGTTGTCAGTGATACTGTTTGAAGAATTATTTATCTTGGTGAAAAACAATAAAACAATATTTCAAAATTCATACAGTTGAGGGTTTTTGAATTGAGTGGTTTTTTTAAAGTTATTTATTTATTTATTTTTGAGAGAGAGAGAGACAACACGAGTGTGGGAGAGGCAGAGAGAGGAAGAGAGAGAATCCCAAGCAGGCACCATGCCATCAGCACAGAGCCTGACATGGGTCCTGGTCCCACGAACTGTGAGCTCATGACCTGAGCTGAAATCAAGAGTCAGATTCTTAACCGACTGAGCCACCCAGATGCCCCAAATTAAATGCTTTTGAAAAGAGATTACTTAATTCTTTAAAATTAGCTCATCACTTAAACATATTTCACAGAGATTGGAGTTTTTGTTCATTCAGGTAAGGGAAGGTTTAGATGGCAAAGTCAACTTTTTCTTAGCAAATCAACCTTTACCCACAACAATACTGCTACATGTATAATCCTTATTTAAAAGTACAGTGCAGCAAAGTAGGAAAGGTTCTTTTTATAAGAACAGAGATAAATATGCATGGCAAACAAAAGGTCACATAATATATATGAAAGAAATGCAATAAATATGCATGGCAAACCAAAAATTCACGTAATCTATATGGATGTAAAATGAAAGGTAAAATCCTCCCACATAGAGATTTCCCTTTGAAAAAGTGAATAGTATATTGATTGAGTAAATTTCTAGAAATATAATTGCTGGGTCAAGTAATATGGACATTTAGATTTTGACACATATTCCCTAGCTTCCCCCTGAAGAGTTTGTATCAATTGAGAGCCCTATCGACAGGGTGTAAGATGGCCTATTTCTCTACACTCTTGACCACATTGTATGTTATTTAGCATTTTTATCTTTGTCAATCTGATAGGTGAAAAATGACATTCTTTTAACTGTCTTATCTTTGAGTAAGCTAAATATCTTTTCATGTTTATAAGCCACTTAAGTTTCTTTTTTTTATAAACTGAAAGTCCTTAACTTTCTCCTTTTCCCTTTTTCTTTGATTCATCTTCATTTCTTGATTTTTAAGAGCAATTTTAAATATTAAAAAAACTACTTTTTATCATATATGCTGAAAGTATTTATCCCAGTTTGCTCTAGTTTCTGCCTTGCAATTTTTTTTTAATTTGTATAGATTTAAACTTATCATTTATTTCCTGTCTGTCCTTTGTGTTCAGTATCTTGCTGAGGAAGGACTTTACCATTTGAAAATTTTCTTCTCTAGTTTTCTTCTAGTACTTTGTCATTTCATTCTTTAAGTATATAAATATTTAAATCTGAGCTGTCTAATGGAAGGAATGACACAGTCTTATTTATTTTCCCAAAATGGTTGTTAGTTATTTCAGAAACACTTATTTGTATAATTGGTATTTTCTTCTCCAGTTTGAAAAGTCTTCCCTTATTATATACTAAGTATCCATGAGTCTTCTTGGATAGTTAAGCTTATTTCTAGATTCTGCCATTTATTGTTTTGTCTATTCATGCCAGAACACTGATTAAAGGCTGTAGTTTTTAATTTTAATGTACTTTCAAAGCAGCTTGTCAAGTTCTGAAAAATAGAGCTCAAGCAAGCAAAAGAGAGACAGAGAAAGGAACCTTAGTATTGTGGTCAAGATCACTTTTTTGATCAATTTAGAGTAAATTAATATCCTTATGGTATTAAATTTTCTACTCAAGCTGATGGTATGGTTTCTATTTACTCAAGTTTTCTTCATAGAAATAGAGTTTTAAAGTTTTCTCTATGTATCTTAAGCATTGTTTTTTGCTAAGCTTATTTCAGATATTTTACATTTTTATTTTTGTAAATGGGATATGCCTGATTCTTAGGGGACTATAAATGGTTCTTCTTGTAGCAAGTCATATCCACTATTTATTAACATTTTTTGTAGGCTACTGAAGTCTATCAAATTAATTTTTGGCATCTTTACAAAAATGGTCAAATGGCTTTTTTTCCCTTGACCTATTATTATCGTGAATTGTATTAATAGATTTATTGAACCATCCTTGAATTACTTGCATAGAGTAGAATATATTATGCTGTAAATGTCCTGCTTGGTTCTATTTGCTGGTGTTTTAGTTGAGAGCAGTCTCAAGTTTTCAGAATAAGCAAGAGCTGCCACATCTGTTTCATTCTCTGCTTTATACCTAGCACATACAAGCCCTGTGTGTGAAGCAGAAAAAATTCTCAATAAATATTTGTGAAAAGCAGGGCGGTTCCGTGAGTCACTCGATTTAATTTTCTCTTAACTCTTCTGGTCTGTTCTAGAAAGAGAATCCATGACTAAGAGCAGTATAAAGGTCAACGAGTTGGTCATGTGAGGATGCATCCAGGTCCTCTGAAAAATTCTTTTTGTGTTCACATGATTTTTTTGATTGCTCATAACCTTTTTGGGTCCATTCTTCCCTGTTTTGACTAGACATGTTTTCCATCTTGAGCAATCTTCCAGACATCAGCAAAGACATCTCTGACACAAGCCTAAGTTTTCAGAACAAGCTGTTTTGCATTACTATGAGGCACGGCTAGGGTGTCTGACCAAACCCATGTGAAGCTGAAAGCAGAGCTTGAGCCGGACCTGGCAAATGACTGTATTGGCTCCATGGCCACAACTTAATTGGCATAGCTAAATTACCTGGCCAGGGCTCCAGGCAGTGGCCCAGGGCCCCACCAGTATAATTCCTGTAGGCGCCTTTCCTTTCTTTCTCTCTTACCCATTAGCTTCCAGCAATGGCAAATGAAATCCTGTACTTTTGTGGCTCTGTGAGTATTGCCATGAGTCTCTCTGAAGAGCTCAATGGCCTGGGTGTGCAGACCAAGTCTTTAAATAAAGACACATGTGAAAAACCACAAGGGTAGAAGAAAGATATGAACAAAGGTCCTTTTTACCATAATAGCTGTGATGATGATGCTACAGATGAGCATTGACTATGACCAATCTGCTCACCTACACTCAATCAGATACTCCTTCAATTTCTTGTCTACCATTATGTTTCTTTTCCAAACTTTACACATG
This sequence comes from Leopardus geoffroyi, assembly GCF_018350155.1. Taxonomy (NCBI): domain Eukaryota; kingdom Metazoa; phylum Chordata; class Mammalia; order Carnivora; family Felidae; genus Leopardus; species Leopardus geoffroyi. Next base: position 119,211,924 of record NC_059326.1, on the reverse strand, counting down.
GTGTCTTCTTACGTTCACAAAATTGACCCAAAATCTTGCAAAACTTCCACATATCTCCTTTTTCCTTTTCCTCACATCCCATACTTCTATCTAACTGGCCTCTTTTGGTGTTCCTATAGCCACTTATAACAACTGTTTGATTTCTGGCAATACCCGTGAAGGTTGTACACAAACACATTCAACTACACTGACTGTCTAGTTGACAATACTATTTCCAATTTGATTTACTATTCTTGATTTAATAAATGGCAACTTTAAAGAAATCAGATCAAAAGAGTAGCTTATTGGCTTTCACATCAACTCTCTCATAGCTGGTAAAGGATCAGTTCCTACTGCTCACTAAATGAATAGGTTATTTGATAGCCTAGTTCCATGCTAATTTTCCTACTTAGGTAGAGAACCACACAATTTCTAGGACAAGTACCTTTATAATCTAGAATATTCTTGAGTCCAACTGCGTCAACGTCAATTTGTGGATTTGAGAGTCTATGCCTTTCTCTATAAAGATCAAAATGAAATGCATGATTGAATTAGTTATTGGGATAATTAAAGGCGAAAATGACTCAGCACAGAATATTCTGATAAACTGGTGAATTCAGAGACAATCAAAGTTATTTGGTCTTTAAAACTATACTTTTGGACAAGAATTATCTGCTTTGTTCGTGTGGATCATGTTAGCTACAAGGTTCCCAACTTTTGGCTTCACTTTGTGGTACAGACTTGGCATGGGACTAGTTAGTATTCTTTCCCCAACATATTCATTTTAAGCAGGAACTGCAACCAGCAGATGATCCCTATTGAATTGCTCCTGCTTCAAAGATGAGGTTTTGCTGTACAGTGCCAACTCTCACTTTTTCCATATTACATAATTCTCTGTTCCCCAGAATTTCCATGCTGCCATGATATAAGTGGAACCAGGAGTGTGGTTTGGTTAATGCTTTGTGTTGATATTGATGGACTACGAAAAGCAGGTTCCTTATTGCCTGGCAACCGAGGAAAGTACCTCAGCCTACTGAACTCAGTATGGGTACCACTTGCACAAATGCAGCTCCATCACTGACTGGATTATTGTTGCCTTATTCCTGATGATCCCCAGCCATATTTAGTGCCTTCAGCCTACCCTGATGAAGCTTCTGGTCAAAAGTAATGTTGTGCTGTTTTTCCCCTTCATAGTCTGAAGTTTCATCATAAAACCAGTGCCATAAATGAATCCAAAAGTCCTTATCTAATAATTCTATTGTCAATGGATCTGGGACGAGACAGTTTAGAGTCACTGATGGAGAATGAGAGACTATTTGCTGATCCTCCTCGATATGTAGATGCAGTATTAAAATGTACTTGGTGCGGTATTTTTTTTTTTTACCATCAATTACCTTTACAATTTGCATAAAAGTTAAGTTTCCACAAGAACAATTAACTTTCTTACTTTGTGCTAAGCATTTAATATATATTACCCATTTTAATCATCATAACAGTACGAGGAAAATATTAATATTATCCCCATGTTTAGATAGGAAAGCTGAAATTCAGTGAGATTTTGCTGTTAAGACAAAACTTCAAAGGTAGTTAAGTAACAGAGTGTGGATCAAATGCAGATTTACTAAACTGTAACACGTATGTACATTAGACCACCTGAGGAGATTAAGAACCAATGCCACAAATAATATACTTATTTCTAAAAATACATCTTTTTCCCTAAATCAAAATAATTAGCAAAATGACTGTCTTTCAAAATTTTCAGCTCCGAATGACCACTCACAATGATAAAACATTAGAACGTGTCAGGTCTCTGAGTAAACTAGAAGCAGATGATGGACCTCTGGTGCTATATTGATCACTTCAAAAGGAAATCAAAGAAAATGACCTAATGGGGATTCAATTTTATTTAATAATCGTTAGAGTAATATTACTGAGTGTTTACAATGTACCTATTCATCAGAAACAGGCTTCTCTGATATAGCTGCCTTGTTATCCACATTTCAGCTCAATTAATTGGAATTCTACTTGAAGGAAACAGAAACTCAGCAGTTTTTTCTGTTACACTGTTAATAAGTAATGAGATGAGGATTTTAAACCCGAGGTTGTCCAACTGAAAGGACGGTCTTTGGGCGTTTTTGGATTTACAAATCAGAAAAGAAAATAAAAACTACTGGCAGGACAGTTTGACACTCGACAAAGAGGGAACCTTCTTAACACTCTTGCATTACCTGTGTAGCCACAAGGTGTTGCTAATAATCAAAACAATTATAATCGTGACCATAGGGGTTAACATTGGCCAGCTGTTTTACTGTCTGGTTACCTGGCCCACTGCTAAGCACTTGGCACATATCATCATTGCCTTGGAGTCTCACAGCCGCCCTGAGTTGCATGTACCAGTACTATCCCCATTGTATAGCTGAGGAGCATAAATTGCCCCAGGATACATGGAGTTGAGCTAGCAACCAGGTCAAGTTCAAACCCCAGCTTTCAACTTTGACACTCACCAGTCCTGCCCTCAGTCTACCTAAGTGTGAGGATATTTTTGGCTCTTTCTACTACCGAAAAGACACTTCTCTCCCAAGAATTGTCTGTGTGGACCCACCTTGGCACTGGGCACTATTTCGGGAGAGAGGGTAAGTGAGAGAGAGTGTGCCTCTGTGGACAGGCAGCAGTCAGAGAGAGGGGCAGCCCACACTTGTTCGCATTAACCAAGGAGGGATGAATTAACCTTGGGCGATGGGATAACTTTCTCCAAGGCCCTGAGACGAGAGAGACTTAGAGCCAGTGGGAAAGAGGGAGTTTTACAGTCTGCTGTCTGCCCGATCCATCTGCAAGACGCAAGTTGGCAGTCACTCCCCTGATGTGGCTAAGTGGTGCCAAATACAATATCCAAACTGTGCAGCAACACTAGCTGAGCATACTTAATGCTCTTGCAAACCATTACAGTTTGAAGTGGAATGAAAATTATCCTGGGAACACTTGCTCTGTTACCATGAAATCATTTGTGGTTGACTCACTGAAGGAGGCTTGAAGGTCCCAGAGTTACATGACCAAGACTTACGTTTCAATTTTTCTGTCCCTGCTGACCCAAGGTGAGAGAACAGAGTGACAAAAGGTGACATTACATCCCAGGGGCCAGGGGCCAGAGAAGGCCCTTTGTTACATTGTTGATTCGGGAGAAGGGTAGCCAGATAGCCAAGCTTATTAAAATTGTTTGATAGAAAGCCAGAAGTGGTTTCTGGGTGAGACCTAAGGAACTCCCTTATTAGTTAAGTGTACAAAGTTCAGTGCTGAGGCTTGGTAACATTTGTTTTGTTGCTCTAAGAATTGTTATGCTCATTTCTGGATTCGTATTTGTTCAAGACCAGTAGTTTCAAGGGAACTTCTCAGTTCATAGGCGCTCCTGAGAGATGCTTACAGGGCACCTTTGGGGCTGGGGGTGCAGGAGTGGGGCTCCAGGCAGGTTCCTGCTACACCCACAGCACCAAGCCCCTTCTGGTTCCTGTGTTTTATGAAATGCGGTCCTGTTGGGAAATAGCTGTTGTTATACCACCACCTTTCTTTCAGGGAGTACCCTGGTTTTCTTCTAGAAGTCTAACACTCTTTGTCCATATGTCTTGGGTGATATGGACTTCTCTACCAGATGCAGGTGCAGAGATGTACAAGGCTCTAGCTTAACCAACCAGTCTCTGATTCATCTCATCTGACAGGCAGCCCAGGGAAGGGCACTTGACCTAGCTGGAGCAATGACCCTGAGCTTGCTCAAGCCCTGATCTAGCCCCACACCTTTCCAGCTCACGGATAGGCCCTGAGCCACAGGTTCCTCATCTGTAACCTAGGTATGATGCTATTTATGTCTAGAAAGGTGCCTGGCAGGCAGTATACATTTTATAAAACATGAGCTATTGTTTGTGAACCCAGGATCACCATCTATTCCTCAGTTTTATTAGATTCTTCCTAATTTTCCACTGAACAGCCACCCTACGTGCCCTCTACAACTTCCCCTCTCTGAAATGAAGATACCAGCAGTTTCCTCCTTCTCAAGCTGATTATGTCTCCACCCACCGAAACCCCTATCCAGTTGGCTTTCATTTCTCTTTTCCTCCTTCTCATTCCCATTCTTCACTCTGTGTGCCGGAGGGTACCCAGAGAATGTTTGCCTTCAGCTGGCCAGTTGATGCTCACGATACCACATTGCCCAGTGTGATGGTTCTCCATCATTTTGATGCCCCCTCTACCTCAAGATAAAATATCCCTTTTGTAGCCTCATCTTGCAGGTATAACCACAGATGGGTACAATGCCAAGGCAGAGAATGCCATGGGTACAATGACAAGGCAGAGAAAAACAGAAACCCTTTCAGAAAAAAGGGCTCCCTATGTGTTGCAGCTCTCTGAGGATATGATGCTTAATATCCTGACAAAGGAAGAGGCGGGTAGAGAGAGGAATGCATCTGAGGATGAGACAAGAAAAAGGAGACAGGTCTTTGAGCCTGGGAAGAGGAAAAGCCAGATGGCCATTCGAGAGCCAGAATCCAGTTACTCATAGGCCCCACCCCGAGGGGGTGGAGGGATGTAGAAGGGGTAGGCTACCTGGTTCCCCTGGGGAGGCTGATGCTGAGCAAAGATTCTCCAACCTTGGCAGAGTTCCCATGCCAGGGATGGAGCAGGACAGTGCAGAGACTTTAAGAGAACTCCAGGCCTGGATGGTGAGGATGTCAGCAGCAAGCATGATGAGTTGGTGACAGCGTATGAATTTAGTCTCTTGTGTTACCCAAGGAGGGGAGGGCCTGGACAATGACTAACGTTAGCCTCCCTGCCACGCTGGCTGGGAGGAGCCAGACTTTAACTGAAATAAAGCACAGGCAAGAGATGCGGCCTTGCATACAGCTTGTACACTAAAACGTGCCCTGAGGATTGGTACCCGCGTGTCGGCACCTGCAACTTAGTGTGAGGTACCAGTATGTGAGCGCATTTCAGCGAAGGTCTGCATCGGTGAAGGCGCCAGCCAGGAGCGTGGATACACAGTGCCTCTCTATGGTAACACATCTTCGTCGGAGGTCCTGGGGTTAGCTTTCAATGTGGGTAGGAGTGCCAAGAGCCAAAATACGTCCTTTTGGGGAAAAAAAAAATCACTTCCCTACCCCCAGGAAATTCACTCAACATCATCTATCTGGAATTCTATGAAGCCAAACCCACCAATCAATGTCAAAATCAGAATGAGAGGAAACTTTCTGAAGAAACACCCTCCCATCCTCTCACATCATAGGTGAAAAGTGGCTGGCTTTGTTTTCTTTGCTTGTGAAGGTGCAAAAAAAAAAAAAAAAAAAAAGGGCAGATCATGATGCTTAGTCTCAAGTATCCTCATTTCCAGATGCCTTTATAGTTCCCAAGTTGTCCCATCAAACTGAGTTACAACCCTATTAAAATGCCACACTCAATATTTTTTGTCTAATCCCCTAATACTCCAATCCCTGGCTGTCAGCAGACACATCAGGAAACTCCCCTGCCCAGAGGATTCGGTTTCGGTTTGTTTTGGCCAGGGAAAGAAAGTACTAAAGAGAAGGAGAAAGATGCAGAAAGGCCGGGAGGCAGTGGGGAATCACAAGCCTTATTCATTCAGGCAGTCTCTTCAGTGACTGGCCCTTCGGGTCGCTGGCAGGCAGGCAGGCGGGGCAGGTGAAGTGCCATTTTGAAGGAGAGATGTGACCGGACTGAGAGAGCACCCATTAGCCACCAAGCGAAGGAAATGAAACTTGGTAACCTCGGCTTCTCACCGAGGAGAGGGGGAAGGTGGCCCTAGGGTAACTCGACCCAACAGATCCTGCCCAAGGACAATTATGGAATGCAAATATTTATAAATCCCATGGTTGTCTAATGCTCTTCAGAGCGCTAAACACACACACTGAGTCCCCACACCAAGATGAATGAGTTCTGCCTCTTAAATGCCCTGACCAGCAAGGACAAAAGGAAAGAAACTGTCAGATAAGGGTCATTTTCTCCGTTTTTTGATTATAAATCTCTGTAAACGGGCATTGTTTTCTGGTCCCAGTGTCTTCCTAATGGAGGCAGGTGGCTTTGTATATGGGGAATTACCAATGTTCTGGTGACTCTACATTCCCCCCCCCCCATTTATCTTAGGAAGGGATTTGAAGGGGAGCAAGAGGAGGAAGGGAAAAGGAGTAGACATTTCTTTCTTTCTTTCTTTTTTTAATGTTTGTTTATTTTGAGAGAGAGAGACAGAGTGGGGGAGGTTGCAGAGAGACAGGGAGAGAGAGCTCCAGGCAGGCTCTGTCCTGTCAGTGCAGAGCCTGATGCAGGGCTCAATCCCATGAATCATGAGATCATGACCTGAGCCCAAATCAAGAGCCGGATGCCTAACAGACTGAACCTCCCGGGGGCCCCAGGCGTAGACATTTCTACTAGATGTTGTCTTTCACTGTATACCTTCTCTAAAGGCACAGCATACATTTCAGCCCTGTGCTTGTCCCACATGATGTCTGGCCCTCTGCCTGACAAATGTGAGTGGGGTGGTGAAGGGCACCAGATGGGGTTAAAACAGAGGCCAGGTGGTGCTGCTCTGTGGGAAAAGACAGCCAGCCTGGCTTTCCTCTGAGCACCACATTTCCTTTTTTTTTTTGGAAAGGAAATACAGAATCTTTTAAAACATTTTTAATGTTTATCTATTTTTGAGAGAGAGAGAGAGAGAAACAGAGCACAAATGGAGGAGGAGCAGAGAGAGGGAGACATGGAATCCAAAGCAGGCTACAGGCTCTGAGTTCTCAGTGCAGAGCCCGATGTGGGGCTCGAACTCACAATCTGAGATCGTGAGCTGAGCCAAAGTCAGACACGTAACCAACTGAGCCACCCAGGCGCCCCAAGGAAATACAGAATATTAAGAAGCCTGAATAATTAAGGATTTATCAAAGGGACAAAGATGATCCATATTAGGTAATATGTGGCTAAAAACTACAGGAATTAATAACATGGCTAGTAGGTACTGTGGAATTACTAGGATATTTCTTTTCTGATCAAATGGAAGTGGGGAACGAGTTGAAAATCGCCCAGGAGTCTCGAGTAGGAATCCTGAATGGGCAGCAGGAGCTCACCTGTTGTGTACCCAAGTAGGGAGGAGATAAAATGAAAGCTGGGGAAAATACCTCCCTGGAACACCTGGCCACACAAATGGGAAAACGTGACAAACTGTGGCTCCTTCCAGAAGCTACATATGTAAAAATATTAAATGCTGAAAGCAAATGAAATAAATCGGTTCCTGAGCTCATTGACAAGGTGCAGAAGAGGTGATTGTCTGTCACATGCTGTAATTGTTATAATTGCTTGTGGCAATTATGTTGCCACATCCTGTCCACCGCATCTCCCCTAAGGTCTCTGGCAACAATGCTGTCTTGCTAGCCTGTTCTCTAACTTGCCTTGCATATTGATGCACCCAGATCCAGTATGCATTAAAAACCGTGTCATCATAAAATAAGAGAGGTTGGGATAATTGAGGATAGGAGTCAGGAAAAGTTGTATGAGCGGAGTCAGACTGCTTGAAAAAAAAACAAAAAACAAAACTCTCAGGATTGACAGCCAAGCAGTTAGCTGGCTTGATGGGATCAAAGTATAATATTTGACTCAAGAAGTGGCTGAAGTGTGGTCCTAGACCAACAACATCAGCATCAGCTGGGAAATGGGATAGAAATGTAAATTATCTAGTCTCTTGGCCCCACCCCCCATTGAATTAGAAACTGGGGGTGGAGCTCACAATGTGTGCTTCAACAAACTCTCCTCACCCCCATCGATTTGGATGCCAGCTGATGTTTGAGAATCAATGGACCAAGGACTGAGACTGATGAAGGAATACCACACAACGTCACTTCCTTATGTGTTTTCAGGGGGCCCTTGTTCTAGTGATAATTCTTTTGTTAAGCAAACCAACACTTCCCTTTTGAAAGTGTCTTCAGAGGGGCGCCTGGGTGGCGCAGTCGGTTAAACGTCCGACTTCAGCCAGGTCACGATCTCGCAGTCCCTGAGTTCGAGCCCCGCGTCAGGCTCTGGGCTGATGGCTCAGAGCCTGGAGCCTGTTTCCGATTCTGTGTCTCCCTCTCTCTCTGCCCCTCCCCCGTTCATGCTCTGTCTCTCTCTGTCCCAAAAATAAATAAACGTTGAAAAAAAAAAAAAATTTTAAAAAAAAAAAAAAGAAAGTGTCTTCAGAGACTAGGTCCAGAGTGGATCTTATTTCTTTATTTGTTTCCTTCTTTGGATCATTCTTTCCAAAAAGCCACATCACACATGTCTTTTGTCAGGTTTTCAAACTCAACCTCAGAGGACAAAGCTTTCACATTGAGAGCGTTCAAAGGAATGTGCTTAAGGAGATTATTTCAGACAGGTTTACTGTGACTTTGCGCTCATTGTGCCCCTGTCTCTTCTCACTATTTTTTAAATATAGCACACATCTGGAACAGTCTGAGAATGTGGCTCTTCTAGGTAGGATAGGGCCCAAGTACAGAAGAACAAAGGGTAAACTGATAGACTGCAGGAGACAACAGATTGTAGGTCAGAGGCCATATGCACCAAGAAATAGATGGATAAAGTTTCCAGTCTGCTCAACTTGCATGATTTGGATTCTAAGGGTATTTTGACAGTGATGGGCCATGAAACAGCTGCCATATCCCAACAGAGACAGAGACGTGAAGTGGGGGCAAAATATCACTGGGAGCTAATGGGGTAGTTTGGGGAGCAAGATATCACCCAGGCTAATTCTGCAAATTCCACTCCAGCTTTCCCATTTGGCCATCACATTGTTTTCCAGTGAAATGTAACCTGTGCATAAACAACGTATGGGAAATATTGAAACCGTAATGACCTAAGGCATCCCCATACCATGCAAGTCAGGCAGTATGGCTGGATTTAAACGTAACTCAGAGATGTTTGCACAAAGCTCCCATTAAAGCAATCATAATTGCCAACTTTTTAAAACCTCCTCATGTGGCTGTCCCTCTCCATTCTTGTAACAGAATAAGTATCAAGAAGGACAAAGGGAAGGGCACCTGGGTGGCTTAGTAGGTTAAGCATCCGACTCTTAACTTTGGCTCAAGTCATGATCTCACAGTTCATGAGTTCGAACCCCGCATTGGGACTCTTGGGATTCTGTCTCCCTCTCTCTCTGCCTCTCCCCTGCTAGCTCTCTATCTTTCTCAAAGTAAATAAAAATAAAAACTTTAAAAAAAGAGAAAGAAAGAAAAGAAAAGAACAGCAAAGGGAGAGGTTTGTGTTCTGATACTGACCAGATTTAACTAATTTCTTTGATAGTCCATGATTGACATATTCACCAAAACTTCCAGTAATGTAAATTTTATATCTCCCATGTCCCTATTTCTTATTGTAGAATGTTGTTAGTAAATGTTATTCTAAATCAATTACTTAGGGAAATAGAATTTTTGCAAAAAAGGAACAACCAAAAAGCCATTGGTAACACCTCATTCTATTCCACCCTGTGGAACCTCTGCCAGGATTAGTAAAGAGAGCAAATGCAAATTTGATCTGCCTGTCTGAATGATTAGACACTGGATTGGTAGGAAATGTGTTCAGCTCAACTGATAGCAAACTGATCGTCATTTAAACACATAAAGATATGTTTATCTCTCATCTCCATTCACAGAGAAGCAATTTGCAGTCAGAAGTTTTCCTTCAAGGATTTAGATTTTTCTGTCTTCCTCGTCCACCATCCTTGGCTTTTGCCTTTTGGCCTCGTGATAGCAACAGAGCTGTACCCCCCACATTGTATCCGTGTCTCAGGCAAAAGAAGAGAAAGTTGAAGCAGACTTCTGGTTACGTCTCATTGCCAGAACTGTCACATGGCCATATCTGGCTGGAAGGGAGGCTAGAAAACCAGGGTTTTAGCATTTTAGACCTCTGAAGGAAAAAAGGAAAATGGGTCAACAAATCTAGAGTATATTATTACAGACATCATAATAAATAACAGAACTCTGGATTAATAGGTCCTAACATGTTTCAGCAAACATCATCAAGTGCTTTCTCCGGTTATAGGTTCATACAAGCAACTAATCATGATACAATGTGATAAAGACTCAATGCCAGGTGTGTAATTAGAGCCTTGTGTTTTGCTGGAGGGGCTCAGGGAAGCTCCAGTGCTTGTCAGGCTTTAATGGGATTTTGTTAAAATGCAGACTTAGGATTCAGTGGATCCAGGGTAGGACCTGAGATTCTGTATTTACAGCAGGCTCCAAGGAGATGCCAGTGCTGTTGGCCCATGGCACACACCATAAAATAAATAAAGATGTAGGTCACAGTTAAACAGGGTCTTAACATAAGTAGGAATTCACCAAGTGGAGAAAAGAGAAGGGGGCACCTAAGACTAGGGAATAGTGTGCAAAATGCATGCGCACATCCTCATTTATGCAGTTCTTTGCCATACTATATGTATACGTGTATATGTGTGTGTGTGTGTGTACACACACACACACACACACACATATATGAACTATATATATGTAGTTTCTGTCACCTTTCCTTTGGTCATTTATGTTGTGATCTATGATGCAGGTTTGGCCCATTATGACCATTGAAAGACTTGCAGTATTATTATTACTGAAGCTGTCCAAGAAAACAAAGAAAGAGTACCATATAAGATCTTAAAAGGTGAACTGCACTTCTTTTTTTTTTTTTTTTTTTTTTCAACGTTTATTTATTTTTTTTGGGACAGAGAGAGACAGAGCATGAACGGGGGAGGGGCAGAGAGAGAGGGAGAATTGGAAACAGGCTCCAGGCTCTGAGCCATCAGCCCAGAGCCTGACGCGGGGCTCGAACTCACGGACCGCGAGATCGTGACCTGGCTGAAGTCGGACGCTTAACCGACTGCGCCACCCAGGCGCCCCTGAACTGCACTTCTTGAGTCACATCAAGAACTGGTCAAGGGCACAAACTATATATAGATCATCTCTTAAATGTTATAAAACTAATCATAGTATAACTGTGGCTTGGGATGATTGACCAATAATTGTGTGACCCATGGCCTAGGAGAAACTGTGGCCAGAGGGATGTCGTGCTTCAAAGGTTTTGAGAAAATCTGAGGAGTCAATGCCAGTGCATGATGCCAGACATACCTCTCTGGGGAGACCATATTGAAACGACCGCGTGTGCGGATGGTTCAAGTAGCATTTCCATTTCCAGAAGCTCATCCTCGACGCTAACTGAGGAATGATACTATGGGGCACACTGAGAGACTAGCAAGCAGTTTTGATGTTTTGGAGTACAGGACAAGAGCGGAAGAGTGGTGGTAGATGAGGCTATTCTCGTGTCAGAATTAGATTTGCTTAGCCATGCTAAGTTCCATATTACCCTACAGGCTAGGGGAAACCATCAAAGTTCTTAGACAATGGAAAAACAAAGTCACATTTGAGCTTTAGTGGGGTAATTTTGTTGACTATTCAGTGGAGAGATGCAGGGAGAGTAGAGCAGGTAAACTGGAGATAGGGTAGGAGGAGAGGTGGGGGGAGAGGAAAGATGAGACCCTGAACCTGAGCAGTGATCATAGCAAGTGAGAAAAGAAGCAAGATGTAATAGTCATGTCAAAGGTAGGCTCACTAGCCCAGACTAAACTTTAAGGTGTGGGGCTTAGGGAAAAAGAGAAGTTGAAGATGACCTGGAGACCAGAGAAGTTTGGACTTGTGTGTGTATTTTAATTAATTAACTAACTAACTAATTAATTAAAATTCCCATTTGAAGTACTGCAGTCATTCACAGTCCCTTTATACCCATCTGCCTTATTCTTGGCCGCATCATGTATCTTTGACACCTGCCAGAGACTGAAATCTTTTGAGATTGAGCTCAAGAGGTTTTAGCTTGGCCAACAGGATGAATGATAGATAGTGCCTCTAACTGCGAGAGTTAATACAGGAGAGGAGCTGGTCTGTAGAACAAAGGTAATTCAGTCTATAGCTTCACCAATAAAAAGGAGAGAATGGTTTGGCACTCATAGATTGAGAACTAGCCTGAACCTTGATTCACTTTTTCTGTGACCTTGAGCCAGTTCCCTTGGCCTTCCAGTAGCTATAAAGCAGAAGAAAACATCCACCACCCTGTGAATAGCTCCCCAAAGCCACTAGGCTCAAAACACTGATTCTGGCCAGTACACATTAATCAGTGTCCTCCCTCCCTCCTTGTAGGCATCTTTACAAGCCCTCATTTCCCTGCACACTCAGCTCTCTAGACTCAGAAAATATGTGTCGGTAACCGGGACTCAGGGTGCTTCCCCAGAGCAATGCTGCCCTGTGGAATCAAACCTGAGAGGGGAAAAAAACAAGTCAGTGTATCACATTTCTCTGGGACTCACCATCTGATTCCCAGTATGCAAGAATTTTTAGAAAAAGTTCAGTGTTTATTTTCATGGTTGCACTATAGACCTCTGGAAATACCACAGATAACCACAGCACCAATAACTACTTAATTTATTACATTTGTACATGCAGATGGAAAGAAACCAATCTTGGCATAAAGACAACTATAAACAAATGTAAATTACAAATCAGACGGTCAAATTGCAAATGGGAGTAGAGAAGATTCGAAATCTACCTTACGTTTTTCCATTCCCATGCAGCATTGTTATAAAATCTTTCTATTTTTTCCCCCACTAATATGAAGTCCCTCTTCAGTTAATGAGCTTTTGTTTTTTTCTCCTTATGCATTCATGTAAAAAAAAAAGAAAAACAGGCATGGTTCTAGGCTCTGGGTATGCAAAGATCAAATAAGACTTGCTCCTAGTCAAATCATTAGTTAATCCTGTGCCTTGGGCAAAGTTTAGTTGTAAAAAAGAAAATTTTAATGGATGAGTAAATGGACTAATATAACCTATTAAATGTCTCTAACTCTTTTTTGAAGAGTAAGGGAGGGGGGAGAGGAGAGCTTACTCTTTTTAATGAGGAATTGTGAATAAACAATACTGAAGATGGAAAAAAAAACAGATTCTCTACTTGGTATCTTTTTTTTTTTTTTTAATTTTTTTTTTTCAATGTTTATTTATTTTTGGGACAGAGAGAGACAGAGCATGAACGGGGGAGGGGCAGAAAGAGAGGGAGACACAGAATCGGAAACAGGCTCCAGGCTCCAGGCTCTGAGCCATCAGCCCAGAGCCTGACGCGGGGCTCAAACTCACGGACCGCGAGATCGTGACCTGGCTGAAGTCGGACGCTCAACCGACTGCGCCACCCAGGCGCCCCATCTACTTGGTATCTTTTTAATCATTCCTTTGGTCCCTGATTATCTCAAATATGTGTTTATTTCCTCAAACTGGATGATCTTGATTCTATCAAATGTCTAAATTTAAATACCTAAACTAGAAACCAAGAGGTAGTATTTTCCTTCCAAGAGGCACAGCTACTGTTTCCCTCTACCTGCTAACGAGTAGCCTCAGTAGATTTAGCTAAATTCATGGGCTTTTATTCGAAATCAGAACAGTGAAATCACTGTTTCCAGCTTCCTGAGACTCTAAACCTGGTTCAAGTGACTATTTTCACTTAGATCAATGCAAAAACTATCCAAATGGTATCTGTACATCTTCTCTTGCCTCATCCATTCCATTCTCCACACCATGAGCAAAGTGGTCTTTTGAAAGCACAAGCTCATTATATTGACTCTGTGCCTAAAATATTCCCATTGCTCTCGGGATAAATACATGAATACATAATGTGATCTTATACCCAGCGAGATAAACCCATCCTCATGTATCCAGAATCAGCCTGTACCACACTTTTCCCCCTATAATTGGCTGTTCTTGCCCCACATATCTCTCTTTGAAGCAATCATCATAGGTGTAATTTTTGGTATTTTTAAATTCCTTGATGACTTGGTAATAAACAACAAGAAGGCAGTGACTATCTCTTAAGGCTCCTAGTTATATCCCTAGTGGCTAGCATCAGAGCCTCACACATGAAAGACGTTAATACATATCCATTGTGGGGCGTGTGGGTGACTCAGTTGGTTCAGTGTCCGACTCTTACTTTGGCTCAGGTCATGATCTCATGGTTTGTAAGTTTAAGCCCTGCATCGGGTTCGGTGCTGACCCTGCAGAGCCTGCTTGGGATTCTATCTCTCTCCCTGTCTCTCTTTGTCTCCCCACTTGTTCTCTCCTTCTCTTTCAAAACAAATAAATTAATCTAAAAAAAATTGTATATATATCCATTGCATGAGTGAAAGAATATATGACCAAATGATCTATTGTTAATTTAATCACATGGTACTGATTTTAGTAGTCAAAAACTTATTTCAGGGATGAAAACTGTATTTTGTTTAATTGCACAGTAGATATTACCTTCAAAGTATTTCAAGTCTTCGAGGGTAGATATTCAAAGTGGTCATTGAAAGGATTTGTATTTCTCCCATTTCAGAATGGAGGGAGAGAAAAAACATAGTTATGATCTACTATCTCTGAAATTCTCTGTGACTGTCTGCATTTGAATGAATCTTTTCATCTCTAGAAAGAAAGTTTTGTCTGCAGAAATCATAAATGTTTTATAGAGTCAATCGTTTTACAAATCATATTGTAGAAAACATTCTTGCTTCCTTCAATTTCATTTACGTATTGGCCCACCTTTCATAGTCCAATGCTTATGATACTAAACATTCTGCTACAAAGATGAATAAGATATCCAGCAAGGAGTGACGAACTCTTAAATAATACATAGAATAAAGATTGTAATATAAATGGATGCAAGTCTTAAATGAGGAGAGACTGATATGATACAAGAGTTTAGAAACTTATTCTGAGGTTTATGTGGCCAGAAAATCAAAGAAGTTTATCATACTTGGCCAGATGCTATTAATACTCAATGGAAAAGAATATCCTTTCTTTTGTGTTCCTAATTAAACATTGTATCCAATTATGGGGCACCAGCGTGGCTTGGTTAAGTATCTGATTCTGGACTTTGGCTCAGGTCATGATCTCACGGTTTAAGTTTAAGCCCTGCGTGGGTCTCTGTGCTAATAGTGCAGGGCCTGCTTCGAATTCCCCCTCCCTCCCTCTGTCTCTGCCTCTACCCTCCTGGTTCTTTCTCTCTCTCTGGTTCTCTCTCTCTCTCTCTCTCTCTCTCTCTCTCTCTCAAATAAATAAACTTTAAAAACAGCAACAACAAAAGCATTGTATCAATTAAAATTTGCCCTGAATGAGAACTGGCTTTACCATTGCTTTCTATGTAACTACTGTTGCTCTTGAATGATTTTCCTCATCTCTGATCCTTGGCTCCTGTTACCAACTCTGTCTCTGGCCTTTTCCTTCAAATAACCTTCCAGTAACCAACCTTGCCTACTCTGACACTTGTGCCTCCTGGACCATGGATAGAACCAGTCGATGAACTCTCTACCTGTCCTCTAATCCACCCATTCCTTCCACATGATTTGTATATGCTTGTCATCTAGGTAGGGAAACAGACATGAACACAAGTAAACTGCAACACCAGCAAAATGAAACAGTGTTGTATGAGGAACCACGGAGCTGCACTTAAGAACATGGGCTCTAAAATAAGGAGACTGAGTTCACATCCTGGTGCTATCTCCTATTAGCTGGATGTAATGAAGCAAGTTTCTTAACCTCATCAGTAAATTGGAATAATAATGCCTATATCTTGAAGCTATAGCAAGTGTTAAATGAAGACATTTATGTAAGATGGTTAACACTGTCCAGTACATAGTAGACACACAATACGTGATAATCCTGACAGTGATGCATGAAAGGACCATAAACACATATATCAAATGCTGCAGGAAATCAGACCAAGGTATGTCTGATTCTGTTTAAGAAGGGGTTCACAATGGGGCACCTGGGTGGCTTACTCGGTTAAGCATCCGACTTCGGTTCAGGTCATGATCTCACGGTTTGTGAGTTCGAGCCCTGTGTCGGGCTCTGTGTTGACAGCTCAGAGCCTGGAGCCTGTTTCGGATTCTGTGTCTCCCTCTCTCTCTCTGCCCCTCCCCTGCTCATGCTCTGTCTCTCTCAAAAATAAATAAACATTAAAAAAAAATTTAAAAAAAGAAGGGGTTCACTGAGAGAAATATTTGAGCTGGATCTGGAAGGATAGAAAGAAGCGAGGAGGTAGATTGGGAGATTTATTTCAGAGGAAAGAAACATCATAAACTGAAAATAAAAGGTAAATTTAAGGCTTAGGAGTGTACAGAAGAAATAAACGATAAGCTAGCTTGAATCTTGGGCTCAGCTATGGATGATAGGGAAGAATCTGAATTAGATCTTGGAGATTTACCCAGACTGGCTTTCAATTAATGACATAAACTGTGTTAAAAGTGATGTGTGTATAAAGTATATGCAATTAACAGCTTGGACATCATGAGATGGGGCCTTTATTAAAGGCTCACCCTCTTCTTTTCAGACATTTATATGTAGACCTCTAAGTGTTTCATGACTGTGTTTATCAGCTACTTCTCTTGTTGAAAACTCCTCTTACCATTTTTTTAATCCAAGTGCACATTTTCAGGATCTAACCAAAAATTCAAAGATATGAGTCATGATTTCTCTCTTTGCTTAGAGGCTACATTGCTCATCTGCGCCTAGCAAGGGAAGCTCTTGAAAACTCTTACAAAACATGTTTTTGGTCATTACAGTGGAATCGAAAATTCTCCTAAAAGCTTGCCTTTTTGTGTCAATGTCTGTCTCTGTCTTCCCACCCCTTCTTAATCTCTTTGTCAGTTCAGCTTCTTTTATGATGGACACCCTCACTTGTGAGACTTTGAGTAATTTGGTATTTTGCTTATGATTGTTTTTAGCCCCACATACTCTATAAATCACCCAATACTTTCTATTTCATTAGTACCAAGCTGACACTTGAGAAACGTGGTTTGCTATTTTATTTTCCTCTCCCATTATTCATCCAGCCCCTCCATATGTATTTTTCTTACACATAAACCCAGTACTAAAAATACACATCAGTTGAAGGTTCTGCCAAAATACTTCATGAATGAGTAATACAACTTACCCGAGACCAGAAGAAGTGTGGGGGTCCTAAAATAAATCCCTTTGAAATGAATGAACCAATTTGTCTGGAACCTGACTTCATTAAGACATTATGAATAGCTATGTGGGATACAAAGTCAGCGGGTTGATATGAGGCTCAGCATACACGACACGTCAGCCTCCAAGAATTGGCTTCTCTCCCCAGATGTTGCAAGCTCAGCCAGTGTTCTCAGGGCACAAGCATATTGCAGCCCCTGTTTTGTTTTGTTTTCATTCTTTCATTGCCCTAATCTTTATCTATAAATTTCATATGTATTTGTTTACTTATATGTGACATATATGTTACTTATATGTAACATAAATCTGTATCTTCCTTCTAGATTGTAATTCCATGAAGGAAGACAGGACTATTTTGCACTGTTTCCCACCGTGTCCCTAGCGCTAAATCAGTGCCTTGCACAGGGTAAATGTTCAGATTTGTTGAACTGATTTCAAACCCAAAGTCCAGGAAAGCCAAACTAACAACTAACTCCATTTTTGTTTATATGTCTCCTGAGAATAAAATAACAAAGATGGGTTTGGTTGATGAGTGCCTACTACAAGGCTAGTACCGTGCTACCACACTGAAATAGATTTTGCTTCATGGTCTCTAATCCCTGCAACCCCCTGCATGATCCATGCTTGCATTGCCTCTGTGAATGAGATCAGTGATGCTCAGAGTGGTTAGCTAACTCACCCAAGGTCATATAGCTGGAAAGCAGAAGCCATAGGGTTTGAACCTACAATTAGTTTATCACAGCTTCTCAGGTTTATCACTCTGCTACTCCTTACCATGTATCTTCTTGACATTATTAGGGTGTAACCCCTTTTGTATTGATCCTGAATTGAAGTTTGAGAAAGGATTTGTTGCTTTTAGTGGCTTGCTGCTCCTTTTCTCAGTTGTTGCAGAGTTATACAGATGGCCACTCCTCCTTCTCTGTCTCATCCCCTCTGGCTACTTCAGTCTTCCACATCCTTTGGGAAGAGCAAAATAAAACTGATCCCTTTAACAAAACTCAGC
This sequence comes from Leopardus geoffroyi, assembly GCF_018350155.1. Lineage (NCBI taxonomy): Eukaryota > Metazoa > Chordata > Mammalia > Carnivora > Felidae > Leopardus > Leopardus geoffroyi. The sequence goes on along the minus strand of NC_059326.1, from coordinate 119,193,910 downwards.
CATCTTTCCCAGGTATATTTCCAAGGAAATCTGATTGAACTCAAGCCTCACAGTAAAGCTCCACCATCAAATGAGCCCAGATTCTCTTCCTGCTCTTGAAGAATTTTACAATCCATATGAACTGCTTGGCTAGCTGCTTCAAGAGGGGTAAACTCTCCAGCTGAAAACAAAGCAGGAGGGGAAGTATGCCTTTTGCCTGCCGACCAGCATTCTTGTCTTCTGGATCCCATTCCAAGCCGATACCTGAGAGTTTTCAAGAGCTCTGGAACCATTCACTCCCTCCAGTGAGCCTGGAGTCATAGCACCATCCATCCAAATAAGGCAAAATGCTTCTTGTATGTATGTATGTATGTATGTATGTATGTATGCATGTATGTGTGTATTTGCTTTAAAAAGGTCCCCGAGGGGTGCCTGACTGGCTCATTAAGTTCAGCATTCAGTTCTTGATTTTGGCTCAGGTCATGATCTCATGCTTCTTGAGATTGAGCCCCCTGTCAGGTTCTGTGCTGATAGCACGGAGCCTGCTTAGGACTTTCTCTCTCCCTCTCTCTCTCTTTCCCTCCCCGCTTGCTCTCACGTACATGTGCATGCTCTCTCTCTCTCTAAATAAAAAAAATAAACATTAAAAAAAATGTCCCTGGGTTCATGTACATATTTTTTTTTAATTTTTTTTTTAAATTTTATCGTAGAAGGAGAGAGCACATGAGTAGGAGAGAGGGGCAGAGGGAGAGAGAGAGAGAGAGACCCAGGCAGGCTCCACATTCAGGGCCGAGTCTGACATGGGGCTCGATTCCATGACACTGGGATCATGATCTGAGTTGAAATCAAGAGTCAGACAAACTGAATGAGTCACCCATGTGACCCTGTGTACATATTTTAGATGTGCCTTATTCCGTTAGATCACCATTGTGCTTGTCTTGCCTTTATAGGATGGAATAAGTTCTGAAGAATTTGAGGAACTTCAAATTAATCAATGAGTTTGCTCCACATTGATATTTCACTCCTCTGTAATACTCTGAACCATTATTCAAGATACAGCAAGTATAACTTATGTGCAGTGTTTCCTGATTATCCAAAGCAGAGCATTGTCTATATACAAGTTTGCACAAACTCTACAGTGTCAGTCGCCACACAAAATAATTATCTATTTCCCTGCTGTTTACAGATCACAGACTTTAAATACCCTGTGGTCAGGCATCATATCACATTAATTTCATATTCCTTTCCTGTCACCTGGTATTCAGTAGATCCTCAGTAAGTGTGAAATGCATTGTGTATACACATAGGTTTTTCATCCTCTTTTGAAACATTATGATTGACAGCTCACTATTTCAAGATCTAGCCCCTTCTGCTGTTACGCAGATATGGTTATAAGATCATTATTCTTTCTTGTATTGGACTGAGCTCAGTGTCTCTAACACTTCCAACTTTGGTCCTGGTTTTGCCTTCTGGGCCTACCCAGGCGAAGCAGGCTTCTCCAAATATTCGAAGACAGTTGATGTGCCCCCCTCCAGGCAGGCACCTGACCTGCCTCTACTGAGGGCCTTCATAGGACAGCTTCTGAACATTAGCCATCCTGGTTCCTCTTCCCAGGATAATCTAATGATCAAAATTCCTCCAAAAGAGGGCACTGTACCATGTCCCATATATGGTAGCACCACCGAGTGCTATGAAACTTTACCGAGCTGGACACTATAACTTTGAAATAGCCTCAGTAACACGGCATTTTTCAGTATTACACCAATTCTCCCACATCTTTTTTTTTTTTTTTTTACCATAGGTAGGTCAGATTTCTAATTAATCCTGCTATACAATTCATTTTATAACCTTAAAAGTAAAAGTTCATATTTATCAGCGTCCAAAGATGTTTGCGATCTTAGGGTGGTTAGGTACAGAACACTGAACTGAGTACAGTCATGTATTTTGGTAGTTAACTTACACACTATTTATGTAGCTGATACCCTGTCACTGATAAGCCTATAAATAATTAGGTTTTAAATAGTTGCATTCTGAGTACATTTCCAGGTATGTGCTGGCCTTCGTTCACTGCTCTGGGTAGGTGCCAACAAATAACAACAAAAACAGCAGGTTTTCATGCCCTGAACACCAGGCCCTGCACTAAGCACTTTACATGCTTGTCAGCTAGGATGGGCTGGGTTTGCATGATGAGGAACAATCCCAAATTCTCGGTGGCTTAACCAGCGTGTATTTTTTTTTTTTATCTCACTCTATGTCCAGTGTGGGAGAGGAGGGGTAGAATCTTGCTCAACCTAGTCACTGGAGAGCCGGTTGAATGGAAATTCTTTCTCAACACCTAATTCCTCATCATCATGAGAGAGGGAAGGAAACACGACATTTCTTTCCCTCATTGGTTCTAAAAGTCCCTTCCCAGAAGTGACACGTGCCATTTCTTCTCATATTTCATCAGCCTAAACAAAGTACATAATATCCATATCTGACTTCATTGTTTGAAATTTCCATATCCAGAATGTAGTAGAGTGCCTGACCCAGAGTCACCACCAAGAAAGTGTGTGTTGAATGCCTGAATGGATGGACAGATTGAGTCTTCGGTTAGGATGCCCCTGGTCCAACAAACCCAAGCTCAAAATGGCTTAAGACGTGAGGAAACTTATCATCTCACATATTGAGAACTTCAGTGGGCAGCTCCAGAACTGAGTGAGTCTGAGGTTTGGGGAAGTCATAAAGGTCCCAGATCCTTTGGTCTCTCTGCTCTGCCATCCCCCAAGCGTGCTCTGGCCATCTCCCCACCCCACCCCCCATGGTCATTAGGTGGCAGCAGCAGTTCAGCAACCATTATCCAATGACAACAAGACCCAGAGGAAGAAGAAATCCATTCTTTTGTGGGATCCTCTGTAAAAGAAAGGAAACCTTTGCAGAAGCTCCCCCAGCAGATTTCCTGTCATGTCTCTGTGGCCAGAGTGGTATCTATACCACTTGTTGGCAAGTGGCATGGGGCTGCTGTGATTCCTTTAGTCTAATTAGACCCATCTTCAGCTTTGGGATGGGGTCACTCTTCCCTGGAGTCATGCCAATGAGGAGGAGGGCGGATCCCCGAATACAGCTGGAGTCTTGTTAACAAGAAAGAAGGAAGGAGTGGATGTTAGGTGGAGCACGTGAAAAGTCCCCAAATGTCTTCTGACATTGGCTGTTGTCACCATCAAGCTTTGATCCCTCCAGCTTTCTGGGTCTGTCGATGATCTGAGATCTTCTTTCATTTATTTCATCGCCACCCATACCAACTTCAATTAAGTCAGAAGTTCATTGTGACTGTGTTGGTTGTCCTTGCAAGGGCCAGATTCGTTTTATATAGAGTAGCGTGATATCAGCTGTATAAAGTAAATTACTTCACATATATAAGGCATAAGTGAAATATGATTTCTCCTTGTAGACCTCCAGTCTACCAACATTTATATCACCTTAGTTACCACCTCGGCAGGGAGAAATCACTCAGCAATGTAATGAAGAGCATTAGAAAAAAAGGCTGGCATGGATTCTCCATTACATGATCCAGGGCTCCTGGCCATGCCTCATCTGTGCTGAGATGAGATCACAGGCCTCCTTTCAGACTGTTCTCCAACTTACCAGGATGTCTCCCTAGAATCTGCACCTCTGTTTCATTCCCCACTGCTTCTGCTTCCCTGACTCCTAATTACTCTCTGTGTCACCAATTAAATACAGTAGGCACAGTATATGCCCTGTTAGGTTCTTTCAGACCACCAGAAGACACCTATCATAGTGCTTATCACACTGTATGACTTGTTTCATTGCCAGTCTTTACTTTTTAAAAAATGCCTGTTTATTTTGAGAGAGAGCAAGCAGGGAGGGGGCAGAGATAGAGGGAGAGAGCAGGTTCCGTGCTGCCAGTGCAGAGCCTGATAAGGGGCTCGAACCCACAAACCATGATATCATAATGTGAGCCAAAATCAAGAGTCAGACACTTAACCAACTGAGCCACCCAGGCACCCAAAATACTTTAGATTAAACTTTGTTTGGAAGAGCCAAAAACCAGAAACAATCCAAATGTCCATCAACAGGTGAATGGATAAATAAATTATGGCACGTCCATACAAGAGAATAATATAGTAGTGATAATTTATTAAAAAGCAGTAAAAAGGAATAAACTATTGATACATGCAATGGATGAATTTCACAGTCATTATGCACAAACAAGGCAGGCAAAAAAGTATATATTTTTACATTAAATTCAGGAAAATGCAAACCAGCATGTACTGACAGAAAGCAAAACAGTGGTTGCTTGAGCGTGAGGTGTAAAAGGAGACACGGATTTTCAAGGAGCCTGAAAAAGGAAGTGACAGATACATTCTTTATTTACTTTCTTGATTTTGGTGATGGTATACAGTGTGACAATTCTGACATGATCAAAGAGGATCAAGTTGTATATTTTAAATACATGCAGGTCATCATAAACATGTGCAGGTTGTTGTATTTCAGTATTTCCTTACGGTTGTTTTTAAAAAGCCAGATAATGTAGGCCTGTGGGAGTCATTGGCACAAAATTTATTTTTTTTTCAACGTTTATTTATTTTTGGGACAGAGAGAGACAGAGTATGAACGGGGGAGGGGCAGAGAGAGAGGGAGACACAGAATCGGAAACAGGCTCCAGGCTCTGAGCCATCAGCCCAGAGCCCGACGCGGGGCTCGAACTCACGGACCGCGAGATCGTGACCTGGCTGAAGTCGGACGCTTAACCGACTGCGCCACCCAGGCGCCCCAACAAAGTTTAAATTAAACTCTGAATACAATGTGAGGCTACTAATGGGTTCTAAATAAAAAAAGGGCATGATCAGATTTAAAATTTTTTTTAGTATTTATTTAGTTTTCAGAGAGAGACAAGAGTGTGAGCAGGGGAGGGGCAGAGAGAGAGGGAGACACGGAATCCGAAGCAGGCTCCAGGCTCTGAGCTGTCAGCACAGAGTCCAACACGGAGCTGAAACCCACGGACTGCAAGATCATGACCTGAGCCAAAGTCAGATGCTTAACCAACTGAGCCACCCAGGCGCCTGGAACATGATTAGATTTGATACTTAGTGTGACAGAGGTGCTCAAAGCATGTGTTTTAAATCTTATGTGACCTATCCTCATATATCTCGGAATAAGGCAGCCACGCAACACTCAGATAATACTTGTTTCTACTAATTGCTATGACTTTGGATTGGTCAGAGTATTTGCTCTCTTAAATGGATAGAAAGGTCAAAGCTGGAGTGGGGACACCACACTGATTTGGGTGCACACTGAGTAAGCAATGAGCAGAAAGTGTGAAACCAAACATCCCACTTCCCACGATAGATTGAGGAAGAACTGACCAACAAAGAGGCAGAGCATATCCACTGGGTACTTCCTACACAAAGTCTGCAACATAACATGTGCTCTTTCTAAGTGTTCTCTGAGGAGAAATGACACACCCAGGAGACTTGAGGAAGCAAATCTCTGTCCCAGCCCTTTCCTAGAGGATGGGAAAGGAGCCAGGCAATGTTAGAGCAGGAAGTCTGACAGTGATAGCAAGTGAGGATCCTAAGAGATGAATAAGGGATGAGATCACACCCCCACGGGCTCAAGCTGATCATCACCATTTGAGAGAGTGTGTGTGGCACATCCGAGAGCCTCAGTGGCCATTTTCGTAAAAGATGAAACACTAGAAGAAGGGATGGAACATCTAAGATAATCAAAGACTTGGGATTTGAAAACTCCTCAAATTTGAAATCGCTACCCTAATGCCAACGGCTTGTTTAGGCCTCAAGTTTAACCATTAACGGCCAAGGGGTAAGAAGAAAAGAACGACCGACTCTTTGTCAACTGCAACCTGTTTCTAAGGTACTTTAAAGCCCTTGAAGAAGCACTTTTGAACTATCTTAAATGAATTAAGTTGTCGCTGACAGAACCTTTTCTAACACCTGACAACTAGCAGGCTGCTCTGGTTGGTGGAGAAATTTTACACATTGTTTTATCACTCACTTTATCGTGACACTGTATAAACAGTCTGACCAAACCAAGTATGTTGTCAATGCTGGGAAATGCTTCTTACCTCCCACTCTGACAGGAAGTCGCCACTGTTGGTTTAGCTAATAGAATGTCTTAAAAGTTCCTTTGACACAGCCACTGGAAGTTGTTTCTTTATTCTCCTCTTATTTTAAAGAGTGAGACCTTCTTTCAAAATGGTCACATTGGGGCGCATGTACGAAGTGCATGCCATGGGCAGGCCTGGAAGGACTCGGGGAGGTGTGCTTTCCGGCCAGAGCTGTGAGGGTGCACATGGGGTCTCGGCTCGTGCATTGCAGTTGATATACCGCAGAATTGGTGAAAATTTCACGGCTCTCCATGTCTGAACGATAAAGGCCAAACAGAAGATTTTAAGTGGGGCCTATCTTTAAGTTAAATACAAATCCAGTGGAGAGAGAGGACCTAACTCAAGGAAAGTTAGGTTCGAGGACCTAACTCAAGGAAAGGAAATAAAAATTAAAACATAGTTGCCTCCAGAATTGTTGTGACCCAGAGTAGTACTGCCTCCCTAAGATTATAAATTCCTAAAGATGAAGGGAGTTGTCAAAGTTGTTCCCTGTTCAATGCCCAAAAGACATTTTGTTCCTAGGAAAACAGAGACATAGACCCAGCTGCAGAAAAAAGTGAAAGACTGCCCTTAGTCTGGTTACTGAAGTCCTTCTTAGCTCCTCTCCCTCAGTGAGAGATTGGGATACAAGAGAAGTTAATTAACATAGATTTTCTCTGGCTTCTATATAAATACACTCAGAAAATGGGAAACTAAGTTTTGTGGAATTCTGAGTCATTCTCTGGTGCAAAAATCATGAAAACTTAAGTTTCATAATGGCGGGGATCTTTCTGTGTATTATTCCTGACTGTATCCCCAGTGCCTGGTACCTCATAGATGCTCAGTAAATATTTTTGAATAAAATCAAGACAATTGATGTTCCAGCTTGTGTAAAAACATGAATTTCTGGAAATGTGTAAGAAAGAGGAGCTACTTCTGAGAAGTAATAGGAGAAGGAAATTTTATTTTATGGCTTTTTTTATGTTTAAATTTTTTATTGTGAGTTTGAATCATCTTTATAATTAGAGTGAAAGACCAGTAGTTAAAAATAAACCACTCTTTTGATGGGCACTGATGAAGGCACCTGTTGGGATGAGCACTGGGTGTTGTGTGGAAACCAATTTGACAATAAACTATATTTAACAAAAAAATAAATAAAAATCACCCCTTGACTCCTTTTGAGAAATAGAAACAAACAAACAAACAAAAAAGGCAGGGGGGCAGGGGCACCTCCTGAGTGGCTCAGTCAGTTAAACATCCAGCTCTTCATTTCAGCTCAGGGCATGATTTCATGATTTGTGAGTTCCAGCCCCCCGCTTGGGATTCTCTCTCACTCTTTCCCTGCCCCTCCCCCCGCCTCAAAAAAATAAATAAACTTAAAAAAAAAAAGAAGAAGAAGATCTTTCCCCTTCAACCTGAACAGCAGCCTTGCCTCTGGGAGGATTAAGTTCAGTCTTTGAGCAGTGAGTTTCACAGGGTGTTTGTGTCGGTGCCTGTGGTTCCTAAAATCTGGTGAAATACTGAAGAGAGCTAGTTTGAGGGATATTGTGGAGTTAAAGAGATAAAATAAAAAGACTGAAGGCGTTCAGCATAAATAGGGGAGAATCTGGAGGCAGATTGCCAGAGTTTGAGCATTGCCCCTTCTCTTACTAGCTGCGTCATTAACCTTCATCAGTCAACCTGCTAGACCTCAGTCTCCTCATCTGTAAAATAGAGATGTTAATAGAACCTGGTTCCCGAGGTTGCTATGAAGATAGAGCCAGTCGATACTATCAGGCACCTAGCATGGTGTCTGACACAGTAATCCACTCAGTGTGAGTCAGCTTTTATTAACGCAGAGGAGCATAGAAAAAAAATGAAGGTAAAAAAACCACCATGTATATTGATGTAAATTCATATGCATCAGGCTGTCTGGGTTCTTTTATGATAATACAGAAACCTAATAATACCCTTTTTCTTTCCTTTTGTGCATATTAAATTGTTCTCAATTAGACACAGGTACAATTTCATTTTTCAACTGGTAGATCGAAGGACAGCCCCAGAGGTGAAAAATAAAAGATCCAATGGTGAAATCAGAGTCTTTGCGTTGAAGTGAGCATTGAATTGTCTTCTCCTTTTACCTCTAAGCAAACACACGTAAGAGGAAAGACAGGGAAGCAAAAGTCCAAACGTGAAAAAAGTGACTACACTCCCATTGTGCATACAAATGACTTGGGCTGTGTTTTGTGAACACGCCTGTTTGTTCACTCAAAGGCAGATAATAATACAGATTTCAAAAGAAACGGCAGGGTTTACTCTAAATGTGGGTGGCTGCGTAGATTTCAGAGCCTAAAGCTTCAGTTTCTATCATCTGCCCACTTAGACTAATTTGAAGTCCTAGCCCAGTTTCTGTGATGGTCTCCTAAAGGAGGAAACCAAGAACGGAGCGGGCTTGTCCACCCCTCATCCTGAAGCCACCTGGTATTCCCTCCATACTTTCTCTGCTGCCTGTCTCTTAAATATACCTTTTCTGTCTGCTCTTCTCCCCCCTCAGGGAACATGATCCTGGCAAGTCTTCAATTCATCCTTCCCCTCACTTCCCAGTGGAAAGTATCTGCTCACCCTAAAGTAAAATCAACATTATGGGTCAAATCAATCCAAATGACTTGAAAATCAAACTCCCCACCCAAAATCTTCCTTAAGTATCAGTTTTGGCTTTCCATCTGGCTGTTTTCTTTGGGTGCTAATCAGAAACACATTTCTACTGTGGCTCAGTCTTAGGGAGGAATATTTTAATCTTGGTGTTTTTTTTTTTTTTTCTTTTGCTACATCTTTCATCACTGATTGTTTGGCTTTTCTTTTATTCTTTCCAAACAGAGACTTATTTGCACTACGATATATCACGTGCTGAATAATTAAAACTATCTGGCCGATCTGTGTTCCTATCTTGTCTCATTCCCAGTTGCGTGCCCCGTGTTCCCAGCAGCCACCTCCCCTACCCCTCTGCCAGAGGTGAGCACAGCCCCAGATCTCCCCTGAGTAATCACACAATCTGAATTGACCGTCTGCCCAGCAGCTCCTGCTGTCCCACTGGAACTAACAACCAGTGTGTTCATTTAATGGCTGTCCCAAAGAGAAATAAAAAGGAAGGTTGTCGGTGTGCAAAGCAAGAACAGCTCCGGCAAGCCACAGGGGGGTACCTTCTGTACCCAGTTTGAGATGAGTTGGCCCAAAGTTCATCTTTGCTTCTCCGTGAAACCATTAGACATCCCCATGAAATCAGAAGTCCTTGGACTTTTATCCTCTAAAGGAATTAAGAGATAACATCAGGAGATAACCAGGCACTCTCTAAACACTTGACATAGATTAATTCATTCACTTCTCACAACAGCCCTATGGAGTAGGTGGCTTTATCACCCCCTATTTTAGAGGTGAGGAAATGGAGGCTCAGAGACATTAAGTAACCTGTCCAAGGTCACACAGTAGTAAACTGAGGCCCTGGGAGGAGAAGCAACTAGCCCACCACTTGAATCTCTTCTGATGTCGCTCACCTGAACCCCACTTTAGTGAGACTGGCAATTCTGTGCCTCTCCTGCTCCCTGCACACACTCCTTTCCTACCATTTGCACAGCTGTACTGCTCTTTTCCATTTGTCTCTCCCTTCTGGTCTTCTAGGCTGGCGACCCAGTCATACTGACCTGTAGGTTCCCAGTGCCTAGCATATCCCTGGCACTTAATCCCACTGCAGATAGTTTTCTTCTCTTATTTTATTTATTTATTTTTAAATCTTTAATGTTTATTTTTATTTTTGAGAGAAAGTCAGAGCATGAGCAGGGGAGGGACAGAGAGAGAGTGAGACACAGAATCTGAAGCAGGCTCCAGGCTCTAAGCTGCCAGCACAGAGCCCGACACGGGGCTCAAACCCACTAACTGTGAGATTATGACCTTAGTCAAAGTCATACTTAACCGATGGAGCCACCCAGGTGCCCCTCTTCTCTTATTTTAATTCTGATCACTGGGTAGCAAATACCAGGCATTCTGCACTGAGAATGCTTCTGAGGAAGACTGAAATCATTGGGGAAGGATTGATTAGCCATGGCTCTCTTGGGAAGGAGGGTGGCTGTACCTCCACCCCTTATTCACTGTCCCTTGTTCCAGGGCCAAGAACAGTGCACATTCAGCTTGTTTGGTTCGTTTGTGACTATTCTGAGTATTTTGAGTAGTTTTGAGTTGTCTATTCCAGTGGCCTACAGATTCAACAGTGTTTCACCCATAAACCCCAGCGCTTTCAGAATTACTGCTGGACTGTAATTCTTTTTTTTTTTTTAATTTTTTTTTCAACGTTTATTTATTTTTGGGACAGAGAGAGACAGAGCATGAACGGGGGAGGGGCAGAGAGAGAGGGAGACACAGAATCGGAAACAGGCTCCAGGCTCTGAGCCATCAGCCCAGAGCCTGACGCGGGGCTCGAACTCACGGACCGCGAGATCGTGACCTGGCTGAAGTCGGACGCTTAACCGACTGCGCCACCCAGGCGCCCCTGCTGGACTGTAATTCTAACCACACTGTCTGAGGGGGAAAAAAATCACCATTCTTACAAGTCCTTTTGATTACAATACTCGGGAATATCAGTCTTTGGAAATTCTACCATACTGTAGCAAATCAGAAAAAGACCAGGCAGGGCCATGGACAGAGATTTGAGAGTCTTTGTGCATGGCTAGACTTAGACGCCGGGGTAAGAGATGAGTGCAGAGAAAGGAGGCAGATGGCTGGAGCCTGTCAGGCACACAGGGAGGAGGAAAGTCTGGAACCAAAGGGGAAGCGAAAAGGATTAGAGAGCTTTAAGGCCAGTGCTCACCCAGTCCAAGTGCTGCAGAGAGTGGTACCAGGGCCCCAGAATGAAAAGATCAGTCAGAAGCAGCCCCACAGCACACACCAAGCGGGAGGGAGAGCAAGCACTGTCTACAGAGAATTTAAAAATAAAGTAACCAAATAAAATTTCATTGCCTTTTATTATCACCATGCGCTGGTAATTCTACACAATGCCCGTGAGAAAATCGTCTTCCCCCCCCAAATCTCTTCTTGATCTAAATTGTAGTCAACTGTTGCACTTACTGTCGAGTTCTGATGATATATGTCTAAGATTCACATTAGCAGACTTTGACTTCTTATCTTTAATGAATGCCTTTGTATCATACATGGGAGCTAATTCAGAGAATTCCCAGGCATAAAATTGCCTTCTGCACTCTCTTTTTTTAAATTTAAATTTTATTTTTTAAATTTACATCCAAGTTAGTTAGCATTTAGTGCAACAATGATTTCAGGAGTAGATTCCTTAGTGCGCCTTACCCCTGTAGCCCATCCCCCCTCCCACATCCCCTCCAGGAACCCTCTGTTTGTTCTCCATATTTATGAGTCTCTGCTGTTGTGTCCCTCTCCCTGTTTTTTTATATTAGTTTTGCTTCCCTTCCCTTAGGTTCATCTGTTTTCTTTCTTAAAGTCCTCATATGACTGAAGTCATATGATTTTTGTCTTTCTCTGACTAGTTTCGCTTATAACACCCTCTAGTTCCATCCACGTAGGTGCAAATGGCAAGATTTCATTCTTTTTGATTGCTGAGTAATACTTCATTGTATATACATACCCCATCCTCTTTATCCATTCATCCATCGATGGACATTTGGGCTCTTTGCATACTTTGGCTTTTGTGGAGAGTGCTGCTATAAACATGGGGTGCATGGCCTGCATTCTCCTCTAATGTAAGTTTGTAACAGCTTAGAATTATTTGAATGTGCTTCAAGTGCAGCAGCGTGTCTCCAAACTCTTGCTACCACATATTCCTTAGTTTAAACAGAAGTTAGAAAAATTGTAAATGATAATACAGTGATCATAAAAACAGAGAAATGCAATTTGAGTTTTTTCAGCTCTGCCAGTCTCTGTAAACACATGACATTTTTTTTTTTTGTATTTAAAATTATTTGACGGGAGAACCATTTGGAGGCTGCTAGAACTGATCCCAAATAAACAAAGACATGGACATTATTGCAATTTCTGAAGTTTGTGATAAAATGGGATTTTTATGAATGTCTGACAAATAGGTTTCAGAATTTTTCTCCATATCTGTTTCATACAAAAGTAACTTTTCAAAATTAAAAATTTTTAGTGTGTTCTTTAATCAACCGTAAGAGAAGTTAGATCGGCAGATCTGCTTATCCATCCATGGATGGATGTAATATCCGACTGTAATACAAGGAAACAAACTGTAATACTTACATTTGTTTCTGTGGCAGGCCCATTAGTAGGTATGAGTTTTCCTTTTGTTCAAAAAGGACACTGATGTAATTTAAATGCATTAGTCCATTTACCTTTCTGTGCATTGCAATACTATAACTTTTATATTTTTAACTGCTTTATGTATAACACTCTATTATACATAAAATACAATAACAGAAAATGTTTGCCTTCTGCATTTCTCTTCTGGCCACTATTATTCATTTTATTTCATGATTATTACTGAAAATAGGCAGTCATATTGAGGAGGAAGAGGTTTTCCAGGGTGATCTCCGCAGGGTGTCAGGTATACTAGGTGTGCCTGTGGTGGTGGGGTGGGGGGGCAGCCTCACCTACAGGGACTCAACACAAGCAGATAAGGTTAATGAAAGGGTGCAGGCAATAGGGAAAAGAGTGTGTGCAGGTAACAGTGGGGCACAAGGTTGCCAGTACCTCAGGGGTGAGGGTTGGGTAGGAGTTTAGGGCAAAACTTGGTAGAGGGATTGTTATCTAGCTGGGGGACCTGGGGCGAGCACCAGGGCCACACTTCCTGTAAAGTGGTGAGGTGTAAAAGGCTGTTCCGACCTGTGATAAAGAATGCACTTTCCTCCACTTACCAGCTATGAGCCTTGAGCAAGTTATGCAATGTGTCTGGGCCCGTACATAAAAGTGAAACACAAGAGTGATAACAGGACATGCCACGTTCTACTGTTGGGAGAATTCGAGAACAGGGCTTAGATCAGTGCCTAGGCACAAAGAGCATGCTTCAGTAACAGTTGTGAGAATACCTTGGAGGGACTTCAGTGACGTCAGCCTGTAAAGGGAAAGGAAGGAGTGGGAAGCAGGGATTCAAGTTCCAATCAATCCAGCCACACTTCTGGAAGGTAGGTCCTGAACAGATAGAGATGCTACCAAAAATGGAGATGGAGGGAGACAGATGTTGTGTAGCTGGTCGCACTTTCATTCTAAGTTTTCCAGCTCTTCTAGGAGGTCTCCTCCAAGCCCCCTCAATATATATCAACCCCTCTTATTTCCTATATAGTGCTTGACACTTGACTATAGTGCTTGACACTGACATGGTCTTGTTCACTGATTTGTTTATCGTCCTCTCCTTCCACCCTAGAATGTAAATTCCTGGAGAACAGCATTTTGACTGTTTTGTCCACCTCTGTGTCTGCAAAGCCTAGAATTATCCCTGGCCACTGCTCAATAAATATTTGTTAAATTCATTAATTGTTGAATTGATGTTATATACCCTCATTACCACGTAGATAAAGCAGTGATTTGAGCTCACTTTCCAGCAGGGAGAAAGAATCCAGGAGTAGGGGGCAACTTGACAACCTGGAGAGCAAGAATTATTAGGACCTTCGGATCAAAAGCACAGGTGGAAGGTGAGAGAGGAGAGGATAGAGAATATTTCTTGCCCTGGATATCGGATTTCATCTAGAGCTGACTAATATCCCTCTAGCTTTCACTCTCAGACAGCTGGGCTCTGATACTTGTGTGATTAGGCACTTGCTGTAATTAATCATCTTTATAAAATAGCTCAGAGGATTATATCCAGCAAGTAGCCATCCAACCTTGTTAAAGTCCTCGCAGCCTTTCCTTTGTATTCTGGGTTTGCTCCCTAAAATAAGCAGACTTTATCTTACTCTTTCAGCAACTCTAAAAGATTCAGGCATGGTTTGTGTGAATCTTGTTTAGAAAGCTCCATACGCACATGGAAAGAAGCTTTTTGGCTGAGATAAAACAGCTCCTCTAAACATAGTTAGCAAAGTGAGTATTTGCATCTTCAGAAAGGAAAATGTCCACCTACAGGTAGGAAATGACAGCTAAGGAAGGACTGGCAGAAAAAAAGAGAATTTCCCTGCCTTCTGAGTTTTAACACCAGTCAATATATACCATGAAGCACAGCATTATGCCTACGGTGAAGGTTACACAGTTTACTCTGTATTTTAATGTATGCACATAGAGATGATACCTTTCTTGTGACATTTATCTTTAATATAGTAATTTGCCTTCGGAAAGGAGTCTTATTGGAACACTTGGCAAAGGTAAAAATCAGTCCTTTATGACCATTGATGCAGAATTGAATAAAATTCTGGGATCTGCAGCAAACTAAATGATAAACAATAGAGCCAACACTACAACAGTGATCAAAAGATCTTTTTCCAAATTTTGGCAGTGGTAAAGGATATAATTTAAACTTGTTTTTCAGTGTAGCAGTTATTCATAGTGAAATAAGATTTAATTTGATAAACAATAAAAATGTCATGAGTGCTTTCTATGAAAAGTTAGGAAAGAAGACATCTGATTAAGTTACATCATCCCAATGCCATTAGGAGACTCACTGAGCCACTTCTGATGCAAAGGATCCAGATTTCATTTGCCTTTTTTGCATTGTAATATATATTTTTTTACATTTCTTTAAATTGGCATAACTGTATGTATGAAACACAACACAAAACTTTCACTTTCTGCATTTCTTTATTCCCAAAGAGTATTTGTTCAGTTAATTAATTTTTGAATTACTGCTATATGTCCTCAATTCTATCTAATCAGCTTGTTTGTCAACAGTGAGAATCCAGGGATAGGGGGAAGCTTGAGCATATCGGAAAGCAAGAATCATTGGAAACCCTCATTGCCAATGTCTGCACTTATTCATTCAACCAACATTTACCAAGCTCCTTTCCTGTGTGAGGCATTTTCATAGGGGGATGACCCCCTGGGGGTGGAGGAGTCATCATGATGAAGACTCTGTGCTCCTGGATAAGCTCATCTAGACAGAAGGTAGATAGAGAAGACAGGGAAGCTGAGTACAGAGCAGTGGAACATGTTTAGAATCTGACAGAGCAATAGAAACAAGGGTAAGAGACTAAGGAGCACCTTGCATGACAGAAGGAACACAAGAAGAGCTTTACGTCATGAAAGCTTTCAAGATCGTGGCATCAAGAAGAAGGGCATGGGCACTGGGGGCAACTGCTATAGCAAGAGACCAACCACAGGTAAGGAAAAGAATTGGCCTCTGGATTTGGCAAAATTCCAGTAGGCAAAGATATTGAAAAGAGAAGATTCAGTAGAGTTGTTGGGGACAAAAGCTACTTAAAGGAGAATGAAGAGAGAAATGGGAGATGAGAACGCAGAAGCATTAGGTTTCAACAGCTTTGATATAAAGGGAATTTTGAAAACAAAACTAATCTGGGAACTAACTGAGTCCACTTCAGAAGACACTAAGTCTGGAGACCCAGAACATCTCTGCTCAACTCACCTTCAACTGTTTGTGGCCATACAGAAATTGAAGCCTGATACGTCAGATTTCCAGTTTTTGAAGAAAATCTAGAAGGCCATATGTTTTTTTAACCCTTTTTTTAATGCTTATTTATTTTTGAAAGAAAGAGAGACAGAGTGCAAGCGGGGAAGGGGCAGAGAGTGGGGGAGACACAGAATCTGAAGCAGGCTCCAGGCTCTGAGCTGTCAGCCCAGAGCCTGATGCGGGGTTGGAACTAATTGCGAGATCATGACCTGAGCTGAAGTTGGATGCTTAACCAACTGAGCCACCCTGGCGCCCCTAGTTTTTTAACCTCCCAATTATACATGTTGACAAGTTATTTTAAAAATCCATGTGATAATCAAATCACATCTGTGAGCCAGATGGTTCAGCAAATGAAAACCCCTGGTCTAACAATTAGAACTGTAGGGGAGGTTGGATGCCTGTCTTCTCCCGGTTCCACCTCTTTCTCTTTCTGAGTAATACACACCTCACATACTTACTTTTCTGTATTCTGCTCTCAGAATGGTGGAAAGAATGCCAACCACTTGATTCTTGTCTAAGTTGTACCAAATAACTGGTTCTACCTTTCCTCAATTGAATTGATGAGTTGTTTTGATGTTTCAATTAAATATTTGTTAAACCAACAAAAAACAAGTAGAAAACTCAAAAAGCAATAGCATTTACCTTTTTTTTCTCTTCGTGTTGAGAATACTTAAGATCTATTCTCTCAGCAAATTTCAAGTATGTAGTACAGTATATTCACATTGCTGTAGACCAGTTCTCCAGAACTTAATCATCTTGCACAGCTGAAAATGTGTACATCTTGACCAAAGTTTCCCCATTTCCCCCTTCCCCAGCCCCTGGCAACCGCTGTTCTACTCCCTATTTCTATACATTTGACTAATTTAGATTCCATGTACAGATAAGATCATACAGTATTTGTCTTTCTCTGAGTGGTTTATATCACCTAGCATAATGTCCTCAAGTTTCATTCATCCATGTTATCACAAGTGGCAGGAGGGCTTCCTTCTTTTTAAGGCTGAATAATATTTCATTGTGTGTGTCTCTCACATTTTCATTATCTATTCATCTGTGCATTAACATGTAGCTTGTTTCTTTGTCTTGGCTATTATGACTACAGGCGAATATTTCACAATGAATATTTCACAAAATAGGTGAATTTCAGAGGTCATCAGGTTGTACACCTTAAATACATGTAGCTTTTTATTGTCAATTGTACCTCAATACAGCTGGGGAAAAAAGATTGGTGGGAAATCACCCATAATATACATACACACTCCATGTAGGTAAGGGTACATGGGCAGCTGCCGAGCATTCCAACAAATTGAAGATGCTCTACTCCTGTATCACATGCCCTGCACCATTTGGTAATAGTAAATAAATGTAGCATTAGGTTAAAACAAAAAGCAATAACATTTACAGTAGCAGCAAACAAAACATCAAATACCAAAGCAAAGAAAGTTAACAAAAGTTGGGTAAAACCTGCACACAAAAAAGCCCTCCAAAACATTATTAGCAGAAAGTGGAGATGATGTTACAGAAAGGAAGAGATATTCCATGTTCTGTGATTGGAGTATTCAAAATATAAATAATGTCAGTTCTTTCCCAATGAATCTATTGATTCAGCGGCTAGCCTTGAGGTAGTCAATCCCAACCAAAATTCCAAAAGATTTTCCTTGCAAGAGATTTCCTGAAATTTAAAAGGAAATGTAAAAGGCAAAGAATGCCAAAGTAGCACTGAAGAAAAACAAAGTTGGAAATCAAGATTCATTGGAAAGCTACAATAATTAAAACTGTTGTGTTGGTATTAGGCTAGACAAACAGTGGAAGAGAATGGAGAATACAGGAATAGATATATCCATGCATATATAATCACTTGAATTATGACAAGGGGCCTTTTCATGGTGCTAGGACAGTTAGATATTGAATTTTGGTCACAGCATACACAAAATTAATCCAGTTATATTTTCAATGTAAGCGTGAGAGACAAAACAATAAAGTATCTGTAAGAAAACAGTGGAGAATATCTTCATGATCTTGAGGTAGTCAAAGATTTTTAAGCAAAAAGCATTAAAGTATCATAAAAGAGGGGGCACCTGTATAGCTTAGTCAGGTAAGCATCTGACTCTTGGTTTCAGCTTGGTCATGATCTCATGGTTTCATGAGTTCGAACCCCACATTGGGCTCTGTGCTGATGGTGTGGAGCCTGCTTGGGATTCTCTGTCTCCCTCACTGTCTACCACTCCCCTGCTCACGCTGTCTGTGTCTCTCTCAAAATAAATAAATAAACTTCAAAAAAAGTATTATAAAAGAAACGATTGATTAATTGGATCACATCAAAGTAAGTTATATTTATCAAAAACTGTCTTTAAGAGAGCAAAAAGGCAGGCCAGAGAATGGGAGAATATATTTGCAGTACCTATACTATTTGAACAAAGCATTCATATCCAAAACACATACGAAAATCCTGGAAAGGGAAAAAGGACCAATAACCCAATAAAAGGGGGAAATGGGCAAAAGATGTAAAGGGCACTTCACAAAAGAAGATATTTATATTATCAAAAGCAGGAATAGGTGATCAACAACATTAATTATCAGAGAAATGCAAATTAAAACTGCAATGAGATATCAATACAGACCCACCAGAATGGCTACGATTTAAGTGACTGATAATTCCATGTTGCTGGCAAGCATGAAGAGAAACTGAAACTCATACAGTACTAAGAGAACTGTAAATTGGTATAACCATTTGGTAAACTTTGGTAGCTCCTACTAATGCCGAACTATACTTTGGGAATTTACTCACAACCTGCCAGTCGCATTTCTAGGTATATTCCCAACAGGAATGTGTGCATGTACCCCCCAAAATATAGTCAAGAACATTAATAACAACATTACATCTCAGAGCCCCAAACCCAAATATCTATTAGTGAGAGAATGAATAAATTGTGTTGTATCCATGTAATGCTATGTAGCAAGATAATGAACGGATTTTAACTAAATGCAAGGATATGGATGAATCTCTCAAGCATAACATTGAGCAAGAGACCAGATGCAGTAAATACATACTATATAATTCCATCTACATAAAGTCCAAAATCTGTCAATACTAATCAATGGTGACTAAAGTCAGGGCAGTGCTTACCCTTTGAAGGGTAGTGATTAAGAGGGGCTATAAGTGTCCTCTGGCATGCTAATAAAATATTCTTCCCTGTTCTTGGTGGCAGTGTTCCCGTTATGAAAATTCATCACGCTGTACACTTACAATCTGGGCACTTAGTGTGTTCTCATACGATAGATAGTTTTCTTTCAGAGACACTTAGTGAGCACCTATGATGTTCACATGGTAAAAGTGTAGTAAGTGTGGCACTAACAAGAGGAACATTGACATCATGGGACTTAGTACTCCGAGGGATTAAATAAGCAAGCTCTTTTAACGTAGAAATGACAGACCATTTTGAAGCTCAAAGACAGATGTACAGAAAACCCAAATTTGAGGACGATTCCTTCATCTGGGCATTTGTAAGAAATTGTGAACCTTCACATTCCCTGAGACTGCACTCACCCTTTCTTCCTCGCCCATTCATAAAGGCAGAGGTATTCTCTGCCCCATTCAAATCTTATCCTTCCACCTTTCCCCAGGTGGAGGAAATAATAATTTACACAAATTGCTATTTTTCATTTCCATGAATGTTTCCTCTTCTAGACTAAATGTTTTGAGAGCACAGGAGTACTATCATATCCTTTAATCCTTGCCTAGCAGAGTACTTGACCTATAGTAGATATTCCATAAACATTAGCTGGATGGATGGGTGAATAGATACAAACATACAACTTCTATGTCGGATACTTAACATTCTCTCATTTTACATCTGATGTATCTTAAAAATACATTTGAGTAATCCTTCAGTCATTTTCTGGTATGTCAGTTAATTGAAGGCTGAGAAGAAGGGATATCTTCTGGTGATATAAAGGGTTCCTTTCTCATAATTTAAACACTGCCCACTATATGAAGGTTGAGTTATCTCAGTCACTAGGTGACTCTAAGTGACTCCAGCCTATGTGATCTGATTAGCTGTTGGCACCAAGCAACTACATGTATCTAAAGTCAGTACTTTATACCCTCAAAATGTGTTTTTTTTTGTAACAAATATTTCTGTACTACAAGTTCCTCACTGTGAACTTTCATAGCAAAGTAAATCAGGGCCATGACAAAAGAAAAAGTGAATTAATGACTTGGCACTAAAAATAACACCATCTGTAACCTAAGGATGCAGTCCTCCGACCTTGAAAAATATCTGATAGTCTTTTTTGGAATTATTTTTGGACTGTCTTCCCACAGTAACTTTCTTAACCCCCAGCCTGAATGGATCTGCAGCAATCAGCTGCTACCACAAGACCCCATCCCACTGGTCACTGTTGACTGGAAAGGGCCTGGACACTGGGCACTAGCTGAGCCAAAGAGTTTGAAATTAGGATTAAGGGAAAGAGAGTTAGTCTCTCCACTTGACTAGTCTTCTAACATTCAAGTTTGAGAGCCATGAGCCACCAGGTTTGCCATGAGGACTGGAAGTAGAAAAACAAGTCTATGGAGAGTAAGACTGAGATAGAAATGTGGAAAGAAGCAGAGAAAGAGCTGGAGAAAGGCCATGGCCTGAGTTCCCAACAGTTGGCCATTTTTAGGTATTTCTGAGGCCAGGCTGTGCTTCTGGCCACCAGGTTCCATAAGATAAGATTCTCTCATAAAAATATTCCTTTGTGTATAATTTGAGTTGGTTTTTATAACTTAAACTAGAATATCCTCAGTACTCTGTCTTCATTCTGTTGTTTTGTAAGGGGGCATTAGTGGATCCTGAATATTCTGTTAAATTTTGCTAAGTTTAATTTATATATGGCAAAGATTAATCCATGAACATGGCATAAGCATGTGAAGTGAGAGGTAAAAATTTGCCTCCATCTTCCGTCCCTCAATAACTATGTTTATCAGTCCCTTATATCTCTCCTAAGAAAGCTTTAATGAATACACAGGCAGATGTATTTATATACTTTTTTACATAAATAAAATCATTTTATAAATGTACTGTCACTTGTTATTTTAATATGGATGTGTTCCAATTGCAGACAATATAGGTCTATCTTATGTATAAATTCCTAAATTACAGTTGCTGGGGCTCATGACTTACACATTTTTAAGGTCAGTGAGTATTGTTTAATTGCTCCTCCCAACCATAACTCTAACTTTGAAGAAAGGGGGTTTTAGAACCTCCTTTAAGTGTAGCCAGAAAGGATGTGGAGTAGTGAGTCAGACAAAGCACGGAAACACTGAAGTGTGAAAGGGAATACAGTTTTGTGTGACAGAAGCCAGAAAGATGTTCAATTCTTCCTCATCTGATAAAACCAAGGCCACTGAGTTCTTAATGGGCCGTATTGAGTCACCGCGGTATAGATTCGCATTCACCCACATCCTGCCTGCTGGAGTGAGGCGTGCCATTGAAAGCCCAAGCCCTCTGTGGCTGAGAATTCAGGAGCTCAGGAGAAACAGAGAGATGGGAATTCTCCCTCTAACCCTCTGCTCCCTTCCAAAAGTCCTTCTGAACAAAAATGGGAAAACAGTAAGGTTGGCTCCATCATCTAAAGGTTAAATATGGCACTTAGTGGTTTAGAAAGCACATTTTTCAGTCCTGATAGGACTCTGGGAAAGCTGAAACTACAATGCTTCTGGTTACAAAACAGGCTGCCTTTAAACAGTGCCACTTAGGTGAAATAGCTGATTTAGACCCCCCAAAATAAACCCTTTATTTGTAGCTAGTACAAGCCATTTGTTAAGCAATAATTAGCTTTTCAGTTGGGTATTTGGGAGTCATGGAAACACAGCTCCAGGGAACCAGCGGGGATCTATTAGGGTTTGAATCCTCCAGGATGCTCTCTCAGGTTCTTGGGTCAAAAACACCATGTCAGAGAAGAAGGAACTCCCCTTAGCTCAGAGCTTATTGAACATGGGCTCTTAGGAAAGAGATGAGTAAATATTTCTGATAATCAGTAAAGAAGTCCTAAATTAGCAAAGCTTTCTGCGAAACTTTGACATGTTAGAAAACCCTTAGAACTATAAAACCGGTTTTCTGCAACCACTTACTGCCTCCCTTGCGCATGCGCCTATGAGGGCGTGCGTACCCGTGCGCACGCGCGCGCACACACGCCACAAGTATCAAAGGTCATTCTTACATTTTCTTGTGGTTTGAGTTTTGTTGCCAAATCAGCGGCAGTAAATGTTGGCACACAGGGGCACGCCACATTCGATGTCCGGTTGCCCTAGGGCTCCGTTGGGAAACATAGTTCCCTCAAGTGACAAGGGCTTTGCCTTGCAATAATGAGTGTTAAAAATAGATGTGTACCAGCAAAAGGAACAGCCATGGGAAGTGGGTTTTGGCATTTCCTTTGGTCATGTATGCATCTGTTACCCGCCAACTGATTTCTAGAATGTGATTACGGATAGCTTACAGTAACGATTTTTACACCAAATACCTAATTAATAGAAATATGTGACTCTTCAGAGGTATAAATGCAAACTATCAGGAAGAATCGAAGAAACTATCAGGATGATTTAGACCCTAAAATACAATAAATCAGCATAAGTTATAGGCTTAAATATTCAAGGAGTTTGCCTCCCTTCCTTCCTCCCTTATTAATCGACAGCCTTTCCATCAGTGATCTCATTCAGAACCATAGAGGTAAGGCCATTATATGCTGGTGACTCCACAGCTCCATTTCCAGGCCTAGACCTCTCCACTGAGCTCAAAACTTGTGTAGCCACCTGCCCCTGACATCTCCAAATGATTGTGTAATAAGTGTCTCAAACTTAGAACTTCGTAGGGTTTTCTTCCCCCAAGAACCTATTTCTTTCCTGATTTCCCCCAACAGAGTATTTGCTACCATTATTCACCCAGGTGCTCAAGTTCACCCTTTATTTCACTTTTTCCCTCATATCCAATTCATCAGCAGGCTGAGCTACCTCGTTCCATATCCACGACTCCTCTTCTAGCCCAGGCCTCCATTTGTCACCTGGACTGCTAAAATATGCCTACTCTGGCTCCTGACTCCTACCAACCCATTATCCCCTGCTAGAACCCTGTCATGTCTTCCCATCATGCTCAGAATCAAGTGCAAATGCCTTAAGAAGACCTGAAGTACTGTACAGTTTCCAGCTCCTACCTGCCAGCTGTCCCACTCCAGGGAGGCTCCATATGGTCCTGTGGCCTTGTTTCTGTTCCTCAGACATACCAAGCTTGTCTCCTAGGGCATCTGCTGCTTCTTCCTGGAATGTTCTTCACCCAGATCTCCACAGGGCTAGTTCCCTTTGTCACTGAGGTCTTATTACAACCACTACCTCCTTAGGCCTTCCCTGAGCACGCAAATCTATGTCACTCCTTCCATCCCTCACTCCTTATCACATCTGTCACATCACCATTTTTTACTTCCAACATGGTTCCCATCAGTACCTGAAATTAATTTTTCTTTTTCAACTTTTGTTCTCCATTTATAAAGTGAATTCTTTGGGGATTAGGGACTTTTTCTAACTCCTTACTTAATTCCCAAAATCTTGCCTGAGTTGAATGAAACCTTGACTGACTTTGTAGACATGGGCAAAGACTGCCCCCCGCAGAATGAGGCCGTGCCACTCCAAGTGAGAAGCATCATTATGTATTTGATCTCTGCCTCAGGTAGGAATTCTGGTTAGAGAAATGAAGGTTCCAGCCAGGGCAACCTGATAAAATGAGGCAGTTATGTCACAAACAGAAGGCAACTTGCAGCTTCATATTTCCAGACACATAAAGAACCAGAAAGCTTGTGATAGATTCATGTTTTCATTTATTTTGCAAACATTTATTGAGAGCCTGTTATATGCAGAGACTGGGGTAGGTAGTAAGAACTCAGTGGTAAATGAGACATTGGTAGCCTCTGCTTTTGTGGAGCTCATAGTCTGATTGGGGAGACATGATACACAACTACACAAGTAAGTGTGTAATTACTTTGTGATGGGAACTCGGAAGAAAACACAGGACACCATGACAGGGAGACCTGCGTACTCTGGAGAGTCAGAGAAGGACTCCTTAAGGAAGAACTGCCATGCTGGGTTGGCACTGAGGCAAACTGGCAGAACAACAGGGCAATCCTTGTTCCTGTCTCGTTTCCCTTCTCCTTCCTTCTATTGCCAAACTCTTCACTGGAAAGGACGGCATTTTCTCAACATAAGCAGCACAAGGTCGGGTGACCCCACTGCAGGTGACAATTGGTCCTGTGTGACCTGCCTTGGGCAGCAAGGGGGAAGGCAGATGACCCACCTGAGTCAGCTTATCTCTGATAAGCTCACCCTTGTCCTTGCATATCCTCACTAAAAATCACTATATAGCCAAGAACTTTTCCAGTCAGGAAATGCCTCCATGACTAGGAAGGACAATATGGAGGACAATACCTCGTTATTTTCCTCATTGCCTGGCATTTACTCAGAGCTTCATGTGTACAAGCTAATGTCCCAAGCATTTACTTTCCTGACCTCTTTCCATCTTCACCACTGTTGTGGTAGCTACAGGCATTCATGTCCCTTTTCAGAAGAGAAAACCAATATACCAGGAATTTAAGCAACTCACTCAAGGTCACATGAGAAAGTGACACACCCAAAATTAAAACCCAGGTCTGTAAGTACATGCTTAGCCACCACTCTTAAGCCATTTGCCTCTTGTAGAAATCAAACACTGGAAGCTTTTCGAGAGCAATCTGATTTACTCAAGGAGTTGAATGAGATGCATCTGGGGTTCTGCAATCGCTGAAATAATTTGGAATGGAAGGAGAAGTCTCATTTTTATTCAAGGCTTTATATTACTTGATTTTACCGGATGTGAACCCTCCAGAGTTAAACTGTTTACTGGTTACATTTTGTACTTTCAAGGCACAGTGTACTTTGAAGATAAGACCTAATTTATTCTCAGAAAATTTATTTGAGTCAGAAACCATTGTGACCACTTTGCAGATAAGGCAACTGAGGCAGAGGAACAACAAACCAATTAGGGCCGAATCTCTTAAATTGTATCAGAAGCCAGTGAGAAACTACAGGTCCCATATCCTGTGCTGGAGGCTGGTTCTCCAACATCTCCATGTCTGACCTTCCTTATTCACAGCATGAGGGACCTAGGCAACGGCTTCTCTGCGAACTTCACTTTTCCCCAGATTCACATTACCCAGTGTCAGATGTTGTGGTCCCCAGTTAGCTCTGCCTGCCCAACAAGCATGCTCTTTTTGTTTTGGGGAGGGGGCTGCCCGTTTGTCAACATTCCTATGAGGACCCACTCTCCCTTGAAAGCCCAAGGACAGCTCCCCACCCAGGGGGGTGCAGGCCCTGTGGAGCAGTACATGACCCTGCTGCCCCCAAAGGGACAGGTGTGGCTTCCCAAAGGAAAATGAAGGTGTCATTCAGCAAAACCCAACTATGCCTGCCACAAGGGATGTTCTTCAAGGTGCTGGAGAACTTACGCTTTCTCCAAACCTTGATGCAAGAGGCCCCAGGCATGGGTTCAGTAAGGTGAGCGATACTGTGACACAGGAAGGCATGAAAGGGCACTGCAAGGGAACAAAGGAAAATTTGAATTTGAGCATCTTGTTTGAGGTTCAAGGGAAGGCTCTGAGGAGCGGAAGCAGACCATCTGGCTGTTCTTCCAAATTTTCTTCTAACTCTTCTTTGCTTTTGCTCCAGAGTCTGCACCAGGTGGCTATGTTCTCCTACCGTAAAAGGAAGGCTTATTTTTGGTTTTGGTTTTGAACTTTCCAAATGAAGCTATTTATAAGGAAGATCCCTACTGTTTCATCCTTCATTAGGGAATGAAGGAAAGAAAAGTGTGGACTAATTTAAGGCCACTTAGGCGAGAGGAAACAAATGTGACACCAAGCTAGAAAGGCACTGGTGAGGTTATGGAAGAGAACAGCAGAGGTTAGTCACAGAGGTGCCCAGAGGACCAGTTCAGGCCCTCTGACGTGTGTGAGCCAGCACAGTGGGTCTTCTTAATTAATTGCCAACATTTAAAGGTTAAAGTATTCACATAAAAAGATTCTGCATGGTGACATTAGGCTAAACTTGAGGGGCATCTATTCCCTCTGGACACCATCTACATCCTCTGTCCTCCACATCTCTTTATGCCTACTCTCTACCGAGGTAAGCTGCTAGGCTCCCCAGAGCCATCTGTGGTTTGCAACCCCTGCTCTAGAGAGTTCTTCTACAAGGAACAGCTGCAGCCACCAGGAATCCATGTAGACATTTCTCTCAACTTTGATGCTCACCCTGGAAACTGAGCTACTCCTAAGACCGTTGTTAGAATCTGCATTAATTATCTTGTTATGCTTTGTCAGCCCTCACTTTGAGGAAGGGAGCTTAAATCAGTCCCCAGACTGGTTGGAGAAAATAAGATCTGTTAGAAATGGGGTTTACACTTCACTTAGGCTTCTGCCAGACCCGGGAGTTCAAAACAAACTCTTAAAGAAAGGTGAGTCGGTGTGTATGGCATGGAGTGAGGTCTGCCAGCCAGAGGACATGGCCAGCTTCTAGGAAATGCCAAAGCCTGGATCAGGCAAGGTGGAAGAAAGGATGTGCGAGCTAAAACCATCAGCTCCACAAAGGAACTACAGAATAATACAGAAAAGTAACAAGAAAGATATCGGAAGTGTCTGTGCCCAAGTGAGGGGCTTAACAGTCCTATTTCTTGGTGAGCTTAAGCAATTTTAGAAAGTTAGTAGATAAATTTTAGATTACAGGATGAATGTTTTCAATAAATTAGTGCTTTCTTTGTATATTCATTCAGCAAACATTTATTGAATACCTACTGTGTGTCAGGCACTGTCCTGGGGTTTTGAAGGGC
This sequence comes from Leopardus geoffroyi, assembly GCF_018350155.1. Classification (NCBI taxonomy): domain Eukaryota; kingdom Metazoa; phylum Chordata; class Mammalia; order Carnivora; family Felidae; genus Leopardus; species Leopardus geoffroyi. The sequence goes on along the minus strand of NC_059326.1, from coordinate 119,167,383 downwards.
TGAGCATAGAGATGAGCAGGAGTTTAGTTTTAACTTGTTATTTTTATCTCTTTAGTTTATCGATATAAGTTTTGGCCTAAGTTTCCCCTAAATCTCTGTAGCATATGACCACAAATTCCTAGAATAGTAATTTCAGGGTTCAAGTCAGAGTAGCCTTGGACACAGGTAGCAGGTTCATAGCATGGGAGGAAAACCACCCACTCAATATACATATCACTGTATACATATATTTGCTTATCAATTAGATACATATAGTGCATATAGTGTAACATATACTCCGTAATACATAATTAATATATTATATATATTGTACAATATAAAATATAATATATATTAATATATAATTATAATTATTTATGTTAGAGTGTATTTTTATGGCATAAAATTTACAAAGAAATGGACAATTTGAAAAGAATAAATTTTTAATTTACTTTTCGTTATTTATTGACTGTTTTTTTAAAGTTTATTTATTTTTGAGAGAGAGAGAGACAGAGAGAGTGAGTGGGGAAGAGGCAGAGAGAGAGGGAGAGAGAATGTCAAGCAGGCTCTGCACGGTCAGCACAGAGCCCGACGTGGGGCTCAAACTCACAAATCATGAGATCACGACCTGAGCAGAAGTCAGATGCTGGACTGAGCTGCCCAGGTGCCCCATTATTGACTGTTTTTTAAAATAGAGGCCCTAATATATCCCTGCCACTCTGCAATGAAGGGTCTCTGGGGAGTATCACCCCATGGTGAAGCCTGGATGAAACCACCAGCTCCTAAAAATGTTGTGTGACTGTATGGTCAGATTATCACCTGTTCACATTCACAGGAATTTGGCTGATCCTCACTGATCCAGTAAGTGGAGGATAGGATGTCAGCTCCAAACCTTCCCAAGGCTGATAAGATCCCAAGTAATCCTCTAATACACTATCCTCACAGAGCACTGACTGATCTTCCCTAAAGTAAACCTGTTTATGGGATTCGACTGCTTGCAACACTTGTAGGCTCTCCTTGTGTTCAACCATAAAGCACAGAACCCAGAAATATCCTTCAAGGCCCTGAGTCTATGGCCCCATCGCCTCATCCACCCCATGGCGTCTCCCAGGGGCTCCTTCTTCCCCAAGGTCCTTCACTCACTTTGCACCTTGGATGTCACTTCCTCAGCATCCCTTCCTTTACTTTCTCATCCCAAGTCCAGTCACCCATTAATATTTTCTCATCATATTTAAATTTTTTCCTTGACAGCAGTTATAATAATTTAAAATCACAAATATATTTGTATATTTCTGTTTGATGTGTATCTCCACAATAAACTGTTAGCTCTCCAAAGAGAAAGAAGGTGCTTGGGACATTTGTAGGTGCTGTGTGCCTAGCCCAGTAGATGGCATTTAGCATATGCTCAGTGATGATTTATTAGAAGAAAAAGGGAAAGGAAAGAAGGATGAAGTGTATTCCTTTATAAATATATAAGCACATACGTATATATTTTCAGAGAACTGAGAAAGAACGAGAAACTTATAAATAGCTTCTGGCAAAAAATGCTGGTGAGCTTCCCTATTAATACCTGCCTGTGAGACCAACCACTAAATGTGTCTGTAAGTACAGTAAAAGAAAAAAATAGATCAACTAAGGTAGGCTAGCAATTTTTTTAAGTCATTAAAAGAAATAATTCAGGTGTTCTTATGTTCTTAGCTCCTAATATATACTAAAAAAAAAAAAAAAAGTTAAAAGACAGAATGATTCAACAAGGTGTAAGCAGCCAAGAAACATTAAATACTAAAGTTATAAGAACAATATTTAATGATGACAAAACAGTTAAGTAAAAATAGGAAAGAAGTGCTACCAAGATAGTAACATATTAGAAATACAATAGTAGGATTTATGTAATGATTCCTTTGTACCAGAAATTTTACGTATATTAATCTTATTCTCCTAACCATCCTTAGAAGATAGGCTCTATTTTTATCCCCATTTTATAGACAAGGAAACTGAGGCACAGTGACTTCACATTGCGCCCACAGTCTTGCAGACAGTAAGTGACAGCCTCAGAGTCCAGCCCAGAGCACCTGGGTCCCATCTTCCAAAGGTCTCAAGTATTTCGCTGATACTGCTGCTTTTAGCAACATGGAAATATGTACACACACTGTAACACCTGTTGTTTCAAAGAGCAAATTTATTTTCACCCATGGCCCATAGGAACTTGATTCCAGATTTCTATTTCTATGATATTTTAAGAGGGCTGTTAATCTTTGAGGTTAACACGTGTGTCTTGAAAAGGGAAGACTGCCCTGACTTTGTAGGGGTGGGTGGGTGAATGCCACCCAACAGTATAAATCTTTGGATAAGGGAATTCATGCACTTGGCAAATTTTGATTTTATATCTACTAAGTTGGAGTCACTGCTAGGACCTGGGGGTTCAGCAGCCATCCAAATAAGCATTGTCCCTGTCCTCGAGAAGCTTCTGCTCAGGCAGAGGAGAAGGACACTACACAAGTAAGTCCTCAATGATGACTGTTGTGAGAGCAGTTGAAGAAGAAGGGCCGGGGTGCTGGGAGCAGGGAGAGGCCAGGCGTGGTGAGCAGCTAAGACAGGTGGTCTCTGGAGCATTTGTCTCAGCCCTCAGCATATGGCTGGCCCCTAGGCCAGAGAAGATGCTTCTTCACTCAAGTCTTGCCCCTTCCTCGCTCCACCAGATGTGTGACCTTGGGCAAGTCAGGGCACCTCTCAGTGCCTCCATTTCCATGTCTATAAGATGTGGAGAGTACAATACTCATCCAATGAATGTAATGTGAGGATCAAATGAGACAATAATTGTATAGCACTGAGAGATTCTGGCTGCTACCATTATTCGGAGAAGTATAATAGGATTATCTGAAGACCAGAAATCTAAAGCGAATAAAATTGGGGAGATGTCAAAGGGAGTATCACTATGAGGGAACACTTTAAACAAAGATCAATTTTCATACCAAATCACTAAGGGGTCTGCTGAAGCACTTGTAAGATCTACCAAAACAGCCGTCCCTGTATCTCTCCGTATTCATCCCGGCTCCAGATTCCCAGAGTCAGAGAGAGAAGGGTCTGTTTTGGCTTCTCCCTGAAATTTAATTGAGTGTTGCTGGTTTTCCAGACACCGCACATTGACATTTCAGAGTTTAATAAAGTTGCTTGGGAGTTTGTTAGGAAGGGTCTTGGACTCCCCTCCACCTTTTGCCAGTTTTTCACCTATGATTATTAAGTGATGGTAACCATAATTGCAATTCTATATCCTTTGAAGTAAATTTGAAATTGAAAGTTTTAAGTTTAGTATTTATTATTACTTTAAAACACAGCAAAGGCCTACTTCCGTTTCACCGTGGCTCAGGAACATGTTGCCTTGACATTTATTTTGCCTGTGCCAGGTTTCTGGATCGAAGATTCACTTTTGTACATGAAACAGAAAAGAGTCATAATGGAGGGAATCTCCCTGGGAGCACACCCCTTCCTTCCAGCGTGGCATCCCAGCATGTTCTTGGGGTTGTCACAGATGGCAGAGCTGGGGAAATACCCACCGCAGGGAACTACAAGGAGGTCAGGGTAGAAGAGCAGGGGGAGGGGGAATAGATCCCCAGGCCTGAAGAAAGGAAGAGAAATATTTACACCTCTCCTCAGTCATGGAGTCAGGTCTCTCCAAGCATGCTCAGGGGGCCTCCTGAACCTTGAAACTTGGACTGAGTCCAGACACGAAGTATGGAAAGGCCCTTTCTGCAAGGCTTGCATGACCACCACTGTTTGGCCTCGCTGTCATCTTGGCTGAGATATACAAGGCAGGTTCTGGTAACCGCTCCCTGTGATTGCCATGCTAACAAAATTGTTTACATGGAAATTAGGAAGATTTCAGAATCAAAGGGCATGTGGACATTGTAATCAAGAACATGTCTTTATGTCCACAGCACTGTGCCCATATGGTAACGATTCCATCTGGATGCTAATTCTAAGTCAGTTCCTTCATGGCATGTTTCATAGCGCTCAGTGTTATTGTCTGTTTAGTGTGCAGTTACCTCTCCATTTATATGAGACCACAGTATCAGCCTTCTGAGTAAGGAGAAAGATAGATCCTTTGTAGGGGTTGCCGAAAACACGCACGCACACATGTGCTAGTCAGATTCAAAAATCACTTAAGTTCTTGATGAAGAGACTGCCAACTCTGAACCAATAATCCTGAGCTCCCTATAAGGACAGATGTCCCCTAAGCAGTGGGGCTCATGCCAGCCCCATGCCAGAGACAAAGGGGCTAGAATCTACAGAAGGCAAAGGATTTTGCCCTGGGTATCACAATCTCTCCTCCTCAGGCTCCTGCCCCTTTAAGTAAATCCGCCCTACAAAAGAAAGATATGTTTATTTGTATTTTCAGTTAAGTTGACTATTTATCCACATTTCCTGCCGATGAGTCATTTATGCAGTTTACTGAGAAAAAAAAAAAACAACAAATTGAGAACTGAAGCACTGCAAAATTAAGGATCAAAGACGCAAAACTGACGTAAGCCCCAAATAGGTATGGGTTAAGAATTTAATCAGCAAACCGATCAGTCAGCACACCAGGACAGGATTGCCAGGGAGGCTGTGTTTTCAATTTTTTTCTTTTTCCTGAAGTCAACACAGCCTGTCCCTATGGAGCACCTTTGTTGGTTTTGCTCATCAGATGCTTGTAAATAAAGAGCATACTGGTATCTGGTCAAGGAACCAAATCACATTTGCCTGGGGTCCAAGTGAGGAAAGACTCCAGGCTTACTGCATGTGATGCCTGTGTAAAAGGTGTGTATGTTTGTCTCTGTAAAAAAGAGTCCTGAGTGGAGGGAGGACGAGAGGAAGATTGCTCTGTTTACAGTGTGCAAAGGCAGATAGAGGCATCCGTCCTCGGGGTGAGACGGTTAGCTGTGCTTCTGGAAAGCAGACGCGAGATGCCCACATATACCCTAAGTGGTGAGGGCTCCATTCCACACACACACTCATTTGTCATTTTCTACTCCAAGACCAACTTGATTGCACAGCCAGATGATAAGTGTTATTTTCATCTCTTCCTCTGGACCCATTTTATCCAACTTTTTAAAAAATCAGTCAGAGAGGCAGATACATATATCCACACAATAGCCTCACTAAAATATCTGAAATGATGAAAAACATCAGCAGAGAGCTTAGAAATGGATACACGTAACATGTGAGCAGTATTACCTGTGTCAATCCTCAAAACAATCCTGTAAAAGGCTTACCATTAGTACTCCCTTTTCATAAGTGAAGGAAACTGAAATGTGACTTGGCCAATGTCCACAGCAAGTAAAGGGTGGTCCATTTTGACTTGAGGTTCAAGTTCTGAGCCATTACTGCACTATGTCCCTTTGAAGACGAATCATTTCTGTCTACATCTCACTGTGTTATCATATCAAATCGTTTGTATTTTGAAAAAAAAAATTCTCCAAATTAAAAGCCTCTTAACATCACCCTAAATCCATAATCCATAAAGCACACCTTTGAATTATCATTTACATTTTCTTTATAATGAACACAGGAAGAACTCTGAACTTTTCATTCAGCTGGTTGAAATGCTGACTGTCACCTGTTCCTAACATAACAGGTGAAGTTACACAATCATTTTCCAGCCGCAGTCCTATCTCTGCTCTTATGACCTCCAGCCTTTAAAGGACCATCCCCATGGAAAACCCACAAGGTTCTCTGGAACGCACACAATGCACCAAGTACACAGCTATGTTTATCAGGTATGTTCTCACTGGTCTTAGGTGTTACAGATGTCTCAGCTTCCCCGAATGGAAGAGACACCTCTGCTCCATTCTGTTTCTCCATTTACAGAAACCACTTTCAATTATCCCCTCTGCCACCTGTTCCTTCAATCTCATTCTTCTCAGCTTTGCATACTTCAACAAGTGTAATACTATCCAACTGCAGTAGAAATTGCACTATTTTCCAAGGTCACATAGTGCCTCTGACTTCACCAAGGGTAATAGAAAAGGATCAGCTTTGAAAGTCAGTCCCTGTACTCTCTCCCTTCTCTGCATCAGCTTGGGCATCCCCTGTGCTCCTACTGTCTATAGACAATGACTAGTCTTGAAAGTGAGATAGGAGAATGACCTACATTAACCTTTATTTTCTAAAGCTCAGCTTAAAATATGTAGAATGGAATCAGTTACATGTGAACTTCCGGTTTGCAATCCAATAACCCACTCTTCTTAAATGTATATTCATCCAAAACCACCCTCCTCAGCAGAGCATTTTTTTTAAGCTCTCAGGGAATCACTCTCTTCAACTCCCTGGGCCCCAGTTTGCCCATCTATAAAATTAAAGGAATAGATTAAACAATTTCTCAGGTCTTCCAGCTCTCAGGCACTTTGATTCTAATCTAGGTTTCCATTTTCCTACACTAGAATTTTGATCCATCCATCCACCCATCCATCCATTTATTCTTTCATTCATTGAAAAAAAATGTAAATATGGAATGCCTGTTTTGCAGTAGACAATGTTCTAGGCAGAGGGATTTGGTGATAACCAGGATGAATAAGATTTCTCCCCCATGGGGTTGATGGCCTTCTCTCTTTCATCTACCCTAGATAATATGAGAGTGTAAAGAAAACCCATAGTAGTGTTGACCCAATAATCTTGGATAATCAAGTGAAATCTGAGTTCAAATTCTCTGACTACATGTATAACCTTGGATAAGTCACTTAAGCTCTCTGAGCTATTCTTTATGTAGAGAAATGGAGACCAAAGCCTATGTCATGGAGTTGTTATAAAGAATACAGATGTCTGCAAAGTGCCTATCACATAGTAAGTGCTCATTTATGATAGATGACACTGGTAATATTGGGAGAAGTAAGAGCCATTAATGCATCCTACATGTTTCCCTTGGGCTACTCTTCTAGTTTTTGTTTAACTGATGAGATTGTTGCCAGATAGGACATGTCCTCTGAATTAATCAGAACTTTGCTGCCTACCTCTTTCGTTGAAGTAGATGGCATTGCAATATAATTACCCAATGGGTTGTATCCTATACCACATTTCTATTGCTGTTGTAAAAAATTACCACAAATCTAGTGGCATAAAACAACATAAGTGTATTGTCTTATGGCTCTGAAGAACAGAAGTTAGAAATGGGTCTCATTGAGCTAAAATCAAGGTGTCAGCAGACCTGCATGCCCTCTGTAGGCACTGGGGGGAAAATCTGTTATCCTGACTTACCCAGCTTCTAGAACCCTTTCCTCTATCTTCAAACCAGCTGTTTAGCATCTTTAAATCTCTGACTCTGGAATCCCTTCTACCTCCTTCCTCCATCCTGAAGGCCCTTGCAATGACCTTGGGCCCACCTAGATAATCCAAGACCTTATCTCCCTATTCTACATTAGCTGATTAGCAACCTTAATTCCATCTGCAACCTTAATTCCCCTTTGCCATGTGACCTAACACATTCCAGACCCTGGAAATCAGACTGTGGAAATCTTGGGGAGGTACCTTTTCTGCCTACTGCTTCTCCTCTCAAGGTTCTCTCAGGCATCTCCAGCTTTGCATTTCTGTTGTTATTTCCCTAACTTTGCCTGTAGTCCCCACTCTGTAGAAACCATACCAGTATGGAGGGCCCATTAGGAGCTTTCTGGGAAACAGACCCACTTTTCAGACCATGAGCCAAGGGGCCTGAGCCCTGGGCAATTCTTGGGTAGTAGGATGAATCTGCCCTGTTCCCGCCCTCCCTACTGACAACTCATCTCCCACTGCTTCCTCCTGACTAAAGTATGAACACTTACATCATCCTGACCTGGAAGGATGTGAAGAAGCCCCAGTGTTGCTGTGTTGCTGTCCTTCCTGATTTCCTGACATGCAAATTCTGAGCAAGATAAGTGGCCGCTGTCAGCATCTATGTTTTTAGGCGGTTGGTTCTGTAGCAATAGAAATTCCGCACAACTGGGAATTTCACTCTATGAGCATAGCAATTTTTGTCTGATTTGCTCACTAGTGTTTCCTAATATTCTAGAGCAGTGCCTGGCAATAAGATGTGCTCAATAAGTAATTGCTGAATAAGAGAATGAGTGATGAATTCATTCCACCCACTTTGCCTGGCCAACTTCCCTTCAAACTTCAAGCCTCAGCTTAAATATCACTTTCTCCCAAAAGGCTTCCTCAGACTGCCCACCCTCTACCCATTAGATGAGATTCCTCCATTCTTTGCCTCTTCCTTCATCATGCTAATCCCTATTATAATTCACATAATGATTCTTTTAAGCACATGTTTAATGCCTGTCTCCCTTCTAGAATATAGGCTCCCTGAGAGCCAAGATGGGGTGTGTCATGTTCCCAGCTCTACCTAGCACCCAGCAAGTGCCCGGCACCAGTTAGGCACATAGTAAATATTGTTGCATAAAGGACAGAGGCTGCTCTACAAAAAAGATTTTATCTAGGAAGTTCTGTGATCTGTAAAGATTCAGCCCAAAGAGCAGCACATACCATCATTGTCCATGAAATACCAAAAAATCTCATTACAACGGCTTTTCTTCTTGACTTTTTTTTTTTTTTTTTTTTTTTTTTTTTTTTTTGCTCAACGGCCTGACAGAGGTTTCTGCTTTCCCCACGCCCCAAGCATCCACACAGCTGCATGCTGAGCCCAACTTATTCAGAGAGACAGCTTCCTGTCACATGGGGGACTCCGGAATTAGTGTTCTGCCACAGCTGAGCAGTCACAAGAGCCCCGCTCATCCTCAGGTTGATCCCAAGGTCCAAACTCTCCAACACCTGTGTGGCCTCTGCACGTTCAGTGCCAGCTACCCGATTGCACTCTTCCCAGTGGGAAGGAGACCAGTCTGGTTCTTCACGGGCACCTATAGGGATAGGGTGATGAAGAGGGGGGTGGACTGGGGCTGTTACAGGACTTACTGCTGGGGATCTAGGAGAGAGGCCTGGAGCGCCAGTTGAGAGCCTGAGTGGAGAAGTACAGAGACCACTCAGGGTTAAGATAAATGCAACACTTCCTGTTAGTTCAGTGCTGTTTATCTCCACGACAGGTCCATCACCATCTGCTGATGCCAGCTTCCCACCTCCATCAAAGGGATGGGTAAACTTTTTCATTGGGATCGAGGATCTAATCTAACTGCGTCAGGTTAGCTCTGCCACTTATGGCTTACTCATGTGAGTCAGGCATTTGAGAGCCCCGGGCCTCAGTTTCCTCACACGATGAAATGACCATAATGCCTATCGAGTGGTGCTGTTGTAGGGATCCAGGATTCATGAATAATAGTAATCACAATATTGACAGATAACAATGTGTGAGCACTTACTACGTACAGACGTTGTATGATAGCGTGATAAACTCTAGGTACATAAAATCACCGAATCCTCAAAACTCACTTCTGAGAGAGAGAGCTTCTTCTTATTCCCATTTTGTAGATGAGGAAACTGAGGCTGCAAACAACGGTTCAGCCATTTGCCTGAGGCGCTCCGGCTGACACAGTGCCACAGAATCCATATGGCTTCCCATTAGCCTCAGGGTTCGGAGCTCAGACTCCACAGCCCAAAAGCATAGATTAAAATCCGGGCTCTGCAGCATACCAGCCAGATGACCTTCCTCTGTCCACTCATTCCTCAGCCTGGCCAAGCAACTCTGTGGAGATGATTTCCCAGGCAGCATCCCGCTCATCTCGAGGGTTGCCCTGGCCACATGACTGGGTAGTAATTTATGGGAAGCTCAGTTCAGCAAGAATACAGCCACCTTCATAAAGCTTTCATTTCTCCTCTCTGGATATATAAAGGCCCTGTTCTAAACTAGGCTTTTAATACCCTTCACTGTTCCCCATACTTCAAGTTGGTCTTCTTCCAGACACAAGAGCTGAATATACTTTTTATACCTGCCCTTGTTATTCTGTGCTTCTGAAGAAGACCAGGAAGCGGGTGGGGTTCCTTGTGGCCCACAGAACTGCCGGGGGCACTAACCCCCCAAAGGAGTCTCGCCACAGCAGCAGGAGAATTGGGAGGATTATAAAGTAAAATTGTCCCCAGTGGTAAAAAATCTGACCAAATAGTCAGTGCCTGCCTGGGTGTCTTCTCAGTAAACAGTCTGAAATCCTGTTTCCCCTGGAATTACCACCTTGTTGAAATTTGCTTTTGGTATTTACCAGATATTTTGAAGACCTGGATATGCTGCAGGAAACAGAACCCCACTAGGACACCCCAAGCTGTGCTGGCCCCACCCTACCCAAAAGCCAAAATGCTGGCAGCCTAAAACCTAAGACTTCTCTTGAGCCAGAAAACAGGCCTTTGCTCAATTTAAAAAGGCAAATGAGAAGGAAACTTCTGGACCAGGTGATAATTTCAGGGTGATTCTCCTTTAAAAACAAACACAAATATTTTTCCTCACCATGCTTATAAGGATACAGGAACTACATGGTAGGCTCCATCCCAGGTGGATTTAATCCTTAGGGACTGAATTGCAGAATACCCTCCACCTCATTTGCAGATAAGGAAAGTAAGGCTCAGAGAGGTCAAGGAACTTGCCCATAGTCACAGAGCCTGTGAGGGCAGACAGGACTCAGATGTAGGTCTGTCTGACTCCACAGTCTAGTCTTCCTTTGTGCCTCTCTGAAAACTGGATTGATCGCATCTCTTGGGCCAAGAAATCCTTTGGCCCCCTCCACACTCCTGCCGAGAAGCCGCTTCAAAGATGGTTTGAACAAAGGAGAAGAGGACAATGTACTCACGGAAGAGTGCCATGCACATTTTCACTATGCCTGCACAAGAAGGGACAGCTACTGGTGACAAAGGGAATGTTTCAATCTAATAATTGGGCTTACTGTCTGCATGACAAGTATAACTGGTTTGACTGATGTTGTCGGTGAGCTGTTTTGGGGAGGGATAGGCCCAGTTTTGTAGCCGAAGCAACTAGTTAATCTGCGGAGCTTTCCATTGTCACTGGGACACCACATAGAACCAAGGTGTTCAGCTCAGAGGTTTCACACTTTGGCATAAGCTTTGCCACGTGGCTAACCAACTGCCCAGAATTCTAGGTTTGACTTTAAAAGATCAGGTTGGAAGCCTTTTCCTTTGTAGGAATGTTCAAAATGTTCAAGGCCACCTCTGTGCAGCTGAAACTTGCCAGCCATTCACCACTTCACCGGACATTATATTACTGCCTGATGCCTCCGGTGGTATTTTGGAAACCATTGGATTAAAAAAAAAAAAAAAATTATTTGAGAGAGAGTGTGTGCAGGCTCCATGCTCAGTGCAGAGCCTAACGTGGGGCTAGATTCCATGACCCTGGGATCATGACCTGACTCGAAATCAAAAGTAGGATGCTCCATCAACTAAGCTACCCGAGTGCCCCATGGATACCACTGGATTTTAAAATATAATTTTTATGTTTTAGCAAGAGTATTATGTGAATACATGCTTAGTGTAAAAATAAATTCAAATAGGGGCACCTGGGTGGCTCAGGTCATACTCAGTTGGTGCATTTGAACCCTGAAATGGACTCTGAGCTGAACAGCTTGGAGCCTGGAGCTTCTTTCAGATTCTGTGTCTCCCTTCCTCTCTCTCTCTGCCCCTCCTCTGCTTGCACTCTGATATCTCTCTCTCTCTCTCTCTCTCTCTCTCTCTCTCTCTCTCTCAAAAATAAATAAACATTTTTGAGAGAGACAGAGACAGAACGCAAGTGGGTTAGGGGCAGAGAGAGAGGGAGACACAGAAGCAGAAGCAGGCTCCAGGCTCTGAGCTGTCAGCACAGAGCCCGATGCGGGGCTCAAACTCACGAGCTGTGAGATCATGACCTGAGCCGAAGGGTTTTTAAAAATTATCATTGGTATCATACTATATAAATTATTCTAGAGCATGTTGTTTATATTCAACAATCTCTTTTTATTCCGTATGTAGAGCTCGATATTATTCTTTTAAGCTGCTATACAGCATTCTGGAATTGATTGAACCATTTCCCTATAATTAGACATTTAGGTTATTTACAGTTTGTTACTGCCATAAACAATGTGGTAATGAACTCACACTGTTATCCTTGTATATCTGAGGGAAGATTCCTTGATTGCAGGCACTGCAGTGTATGTTCATGTCCGTTTTTTATTTTGATAGAAAAATGACCAAATTACTTGTCCCTCTCCTCAGTAAAAAAGCAAAACCAAAACCAAAAACCAATACCAACTTCATCCCCAACCAACAGTACGTGAAAGAAAATGAAAAATCGGCAATACCGACACCTCCAGCCACTGCATGAGAGTGGGTCTTTGCCAGCTAAAATGTTATTCTTCATACCGGAACTTCCTGGTAGCTGATAAGGAAAGTTACCTCTGGTTCCACAGAGGCATTTGGTGAGCGGTCCCCTACTCTACTTTAGCTAGGCTCCACTGCCAGCTCGGGTTCCCTCCGTTTTGTGTTCTCCTGAGCTCTCATCTTTCCGTCTCCTAACTGATGCATTCATATTGCAGCTCCTCAACTAGGGAATGACCTCCTCTGGGACAGAAATGATGCTTTAGCTCCCTTTGTATCCCCAACACCTATCACAGTGCCTGACGTTTGTCAGTCCTTTCTGAGCTGTGGCTTGAATGAATGCCCCTTGGCAGGGAGGGAGAGGAAGAGAGGGAAGAAGAGAGAGGGAAGGAAGGTAGGCTGGTTCCCTGACAGAGCTGTGAGATAGAGTAAAGCTCTGTATCGAGTGGAGAGACTCCAGCTTGCTCGTCCTGCAGTACCCTGGAAATGTGAATGTTTGGAACCGGGGAGAGAATGTATTCTTTTTCTTTACCCAGTCACATACCTGACAGAGGTGACATGGCCCATCTCCATTCGAAAAACGGCAAGATAAATGCAGGATTTTTGAGACAGAAAAACCACATTCATTTTGTTCTTTTGAGTTTTCCACTTTACTCTTTCCTTTTCCTGCAGCTGTCTCAGATTCTGGCAAAGCTGTGTGTGGGGAAACGAAGATCAGAGCAGTTTCTGCTTTGACTCCAAGGGTCTTTCCCAGGATCTGTTCTCTTAGCGCTCAGAGGGTTTCCTACCACCACGCTGTCTTCTTTCCCGCTTAATTTTCCAGGCATCCTGCAACCTTCCTGCCCACTCCCTCCTGCCTTAACTTTCTCTCCAATGCAAAGGAACCTCCTGAAGGGAATCCCACGCTCATTATTTAAACAGCTGGAGAACTGCTTTGTCTTTTCTCTGCCTACACGTTGTATACAGGACTTACAGGATATGTTTTATCATTGACTCTTGAGCTGACTCAGGCGATCCAGGAAATATTTAAAATTTCCCGACTGCAGTCAAGTTCAAGACACTGCTAGAGCCGCTCAGGCTGAACTTGCATAAACCATATCCAAGGCCCATATCACTTAATGATCTCAAGTATAAGAGGAGAATCTATACATAAAGGCCAACATCCACACACAAGAGGAAAGAAAGGGGAAAAATGAAAGGAGGGGAGTGGATCTTAAAAGAAGGACATGAACTTTCTAGTTGAGGACAAGGCAAAGCTGGCACATCTTATTTCATTCAACTATAATGATGGGTCCGCAGGTAGCACCTTCTCTGGAAATCCCTCTGGCATGCTAGTTTAAATATGCTGCATTAATGCAAAGTAAGCTGCCTGTGTGTCTGGAACACTTGTTTTTCTGCTAATGACCAAATGTTTACTATATCCACCAGCTGCTTCAATACCCCAGGCCTCCGAGATGGCTGTAATGAAGCAGCAGCCTTGGTCATCAGCTTCCCTCGGCAATGTTTAGTACTTTCTGTTCATACCTACCACCTGCCACCCAGAGGGGCTTTGTCTTGTACGAGCATTCCTCTACCATTACCATTTCTGAATGGGAGCTTTGTGACTGGAAGACCTCTGTAGGAAGTCTCTATATTTGTTGTTGTTGTTGTTGTTGTTGTGTTGTTTTCCTTTTTAAAATCAATTTATTCTTTTTTAATTTTATTTAAATCCAAGTTAGTTAACATATAGTGGGAAAGTGATCTCAGGAGTAGAACCCAGTGATTCATCATTTACATATAACACCCCGTGTTTGTCCCAACAAGTGTCCACCTTAGTGCCCATCACGCATTTAGCCCATCCCCCCACCCACCTCCCTTCTAACAACCCTCAGTTTGTTCTCTGATTTTAAGAGTCTCTTATGGTGCGCCTTACTCTCTCCTTTTATCCTATTTTTTCTTCTCTTCCCCTATGTTCATCTCTTTTGTTTATTAAATTCTATATATGAGTGAAATCATGATATTTATCTTTCTCTGACTGACTTATTTTGGTTGGCATAATACATTCTAGTTTTATCCACGATGTTGCAAATGACACATTTTCATTCTTTTTCACTACTGAGTAATATTCCTGTGCGCGCGCGCGCACACACACACACACACACACACACACACCATATCTTCTTTATCCATTCATCAGTCGATGGGCATTTAGCCTCTTTCTATAATTTGGCTATTGTTGATAGGGCTGCTACAAATATTTGGGTGCATGTGCCCCTCTGATTCAGCATTTTTGCATCCTTTAGATAAACACCTAGGTTAATTACCTAGTAGTACAACTACAAGTAGTTCTATTTTTAATTTTTTGAGGAACCTCCATACTGTTTTCCAGAGTGGCTTCACCAGTTTGCATTTACACAAGCAGTGCAAAAGTGATCCCCTTTCTCTGCATTCTTGCCAACATCTGTTGTCCCTGAGTTGTTAATTTTAGCCATTCTGACAGGTGTGAGGTGGTAGTATTTGCAAGCCAATTAGGAAATAAAAGTATTTTCTTATCTGGAATTTTTTTTCTGTCTTCTGTCTCTTATGCTGCATACCATAAGCACTACCAGCTCTCCTATGCAAGGATATCTTACTAAATGCTATCCCCTGCTTTCTGGTTTTATATATGTATATTATATACAAATATATATATATGTGTAATTGATAGAAGTATGTAATGTACAATAATATAGTAATTATAATTATCAGCACATTATGACCTATTTCATTTCTCCAACTAGTAACACATTTGAACTTCCTCAAAACCAGAAGTTCCTAGCCACAACATTGAAAGACTTGTTATGTGTACCAGTGCTTTTGGTAACATGTTGCCGACACCCAACTCAAACCGGGTTAAATAATAAAAAGAATATATTAGCTCCTACCAGATAGATAGATGATAGATAGATACTTGATATGTCCACCATTGTGTGGACTTCAGACATGTTTGTATATGGCTCCAGCCCCCTTAATTTGCAATTCTGTGAGTTGTGCTGGCTTTGCCTCTAGCTCACTTTGCTCATGGTAGCAAAGTGACAGCAGCAGTCCTAGGTTTCACATCCACACTGCACTGTATCTAGGAGAAAGCTTCTCTTCCTTTTCCTAGCCTTCCACCCCAAGCATCCAAACACAGTCCCATCTTTCTCTCCAGGGAAACACAGGTCACATGCCTTCCTCTGAGCAAACAGAATGTTCACAGGTTTTCTTAAGTCAATGGAGCCTACTCCTCAAGCTGGGAATGGATTAGTAGCAACCTAACCCCATGACTACTGTGCCCTGGGGGAGGTGTGAAATGGGGATGAGAAGGCGGGCAGGAATGTCCCCCACACAGAAGGCACTGGAGGAAGAGGGGGAGAGATTCTTATCAGTGTCACAGTCCAGAAGTTTCCTTACTAATAACATGAGTGAGCTGAGCATGTGACATATTATCTAACAGGTATGACTCTAAAGGTTAAGAATCCCCGTTCTAAACCATCAGCTACTCAAGGGCAAGAATTGTTTTCTTTGTTGCTACAGCATATAACAATGGTGAACTGAGTTTACTCCTGGTCTCCCTTACCGCTCAGCTGCCCCCCTCTGTTTTCTCTCCTCTGACAGTATCCTCATGTTTACCCTCCCCTTTCCTACACCCACATTCCATCTCCCCAAAGGTTTCTCATCAAGGAAAAGCATGTCTACCGTCCAGCCCCACCACCCTTCTCTAGAGAATGTAGTTTGGAAAGAAGATGATAAATGTTTAGATGCGTGATCAAGTGAAGTGACTTCATTAAGAGCGTCACATAGAGAAAGATGTGTTTCCTGTGTCAACAGCAAAAGGCACCCATCCATGAACTTAGATGCCATTTGTGAAGCCACGTGGCCAGACCTGGAGTTGCATTAGGCTTTGATGCGACTGAATTTTATAAAAGAAAAAGCTTTATTTAGACTGAACATGTGCCATTTGTCCTGCTATTTTAGGATATACATTTCCTATTATTTGTGTAGAGGTGATGAGTTAAAGCTGAGCTACAGGTGTGCTTTTTCAGTTCCCCTTGAGACAGGCACTTGGCAAAGACCTGTTTATATAGTCTGGGGTATAACCTGTGGCTATGGATTCCTTCATCTCATAGGAAGCTGGTCTAAATAGGACTACACTGGGGTACCTGGGTGTTTCAGTCGGTTGAGTGCCCAACTCTTGATTTCAGCTCAGGTCATAATCTCAGGGTCATGGAATCGAGCCCCACATTGGGCTCTGTGCTGAGTGTGGATCCTGCTCCAGATTCTGTCTTCCTCTGCCCCACTCCCCTACTTGTGTTCTTTCTCTAAAAAAATTAAAATTAAATAAAAATTTAAAAAATAAAAATAAACAGGACTAAATTATGATGTTTAGAAGTCATAAGCATGGACTGATGATGGTGCTCTCCCTTCTCTAATCAAAAAAAAAGTGCTTAACTAAAAATATAAAATTTGCACACATGCAGAAATCACAATGACTTCATTTTGGCTTTATGAATGGCAAGATGCTGAATATATTCAACTGATTTGAATTCTTTTCTCCCCTCCCTCCCCATGCCTCTCTTTTAGTGTCCTTGCTTTGCTGGTGGGATTTTAAGTACATGCCTATTCTATCTTTTGAATATTCCAGCCATGGGTCTAGAAGGGAATCAGATAGCTACCTTTGCCCCAGTGAGGTTAGCTCTTCTAACCTGCTGAGTGAACTTTTCCTGGAAAAAACAAGAACAAACAAAAACAGAAGCCTTAGGGAAGCTTAGTTCTACCAAAAGCAGTGTTGTGTTCACCAAAAGAATCCAGCCTCCCAGACAGTGAACACTTCAGCTGCTGATGCGGTGACCTCATGGTAAGAGAAGTACCTTCTCTGACCAGGAAATATTAGGACTACTCAAGAGTCCATGTCCCTCAGCCCCACAGGACGGAGACCCTATGCTCCATCCAAAGCCAGTCCTTCATCTTATATGCACTTGACCCAATCCCCTTTAGCCACTCAACGACAATGCTTCAGCAATTCTTCCCTCCCTTTCTTACATCCTCAGAACTCTCTCCTTTATACTGGGTCATTCCCATCAGCCAACAAACATGCCATTACTTCTTTTACCTTTAATAAAACTAATAACCTCCAAATCCCCTGAATCTACAGCCCATTTTTCTACTCTCTTTGGCAATCAAACTCCAAAAAACAGTTGTCTGTTCTTGGAGACTAATTCCTTCTCTCCCATGAAGTCTTGAATCCAATCCAGACATATATCCCCCACTCCCTCAAACCATTGAAAGAGCTCTCTTCATGGTTACCAGTGACCTCCTGTTACTAAATCCAACTGTCAATATTGAGCTTTGACATTGGTTCATAGGACACCACTCTCTCTTGGTTTTCTTCTTACCTCCCAGGCTCTCCTCCTCAGTATCCATCGCTAGTCACTCATCTTCTCTGCAAAGTTGGATTGCCCCAGGGACTCCATCACTTCTCATTTTATACTCCCTCCCTTGGTGATCTCATTCAACTCATGACTTTAATCTTATGTTAACAACTCCAAGAATTCTATCTCCAGCTCAGACCTCTCCCCTGCACCTCAGACTCATAACACAGGCAACTCAACACTTCCATTTGAATGTCTCATAAATATTTTTTAATTCAACGTGTCCAATGTGAACCTTTATTTTCTTCTTCCACTGACTCCCATCCCTACCAAATCTGTTCCATCCTCAATCTTCTCCATCAACTGAGATGGAATCCCTTTTTGCTCAAGTCTAACCAATCCAGCAGCACATCTATATTGAAAATAGAGCCAGAGTCCAGCCTCTCCAGTTATTAATACCTGGTCCAGACCTCCCCAGGATTACTGGCCACCATGCATCCACCTTGCCCTCTATAGTCTATTTGCAACACAGCAGCCACACCAATCCACAAAAATCATATCGTAGTACTCCAGTGGCAAAAGCGAAGGTCTCAAATATTTTGTCCCCCCTTTGCTTCCTGATTTCTCTCCTACTTCATTCCCCTGCTTAGTTCCACTGCAAGTACTCTGGCCTTCCCTCTCTCTCCCAAGCACATGACAATTTTTTCACCCCCTGCAAATGCTTGCTGAAATGTCACCTTCTTGATGAATCCTATCTGAGCATCCAACTTCAGAGTGAAATCTGCCCATCTCCCCCGACTCCTAACCTTCCTTATGTTGTTCTGTTTTTTCCAAAGCATTTACCACTTTTTAACATGCTATATAATTACTTATTTTCAGTGCCTATTATTTATTGTCAGTCTCCTAGCAACCTATGGAATGCAAGTTTGGAGGCAGGGAAGTGTCTGTTTTATTCACTTTATATCCCAGGTGCCTGGTGCAGTGCCTAGTACTTACTGGGTGCTCAGTCAATTGTAATTGATTTCTATTCTATAATCAAATATTTTCACTTTATATATTGTGACTGTTTTCTATAATGAATACTTTCTTATTAAGTTCTTCATTTGTATTCTGGTATAGTTAATACATGGTGTAATGTTAGTTTCAGGTGTATGATTGAGTGATTCAACACTGCCTTACAACACCTGGTGCTCATCACAACATGTATACTCCTTAATCTAATTCACCTATTTAGTGTTTTTGTATTCTTTGAGTAAATATCCACTAGTGCAATTACTGGATCATAGGGTGGTTCTATTTTTAACTTTTGCAGAATCTCCATTCTGTTTTCCACAGTGGCTGCACCAGTTTGCATTCCTACCAACAGTGCATGATGGTTCCTTTTTCTCCACATCCTCACCAACACTTGTTTATTGTGTTATAAATTTTAACCATTCTGACAGGTGTGAAGTTGTATCTCATTGTAGTTTTGATTTGCATATCCCTGATGATGAGTGATGATGAGCATCTTTTCATGTGTCTGTTGGCCATGTGTATGTCTTCTTTGGAAAAATGTCTGTTCATGTCTTCTGCCCATTGGATTATTTGTTTTTTGGCTGTTGACTTATAAGTTATTTATTTTAGATACTAACTCTTTATTGGATATGTCATTTGCAAATATCTCCTCCCATTCAGTAAGTTGTCTTTTAGTTTTGTTGATTGCTTCCTTCACTGTGCTGAAGTCTTTTATTTCGATGTCGTCCCAAGAGTTTATTTTTCCTTTTATTTCCAGGAGACATATCTAGAAAAATGTTGCTACAGTTGGTATAATAGAAATTATTGCCTGTGCTCTCTTCTATGAGTTTTATGCTTTCAGGTACCACATTTAGGTATTTAATCCATTTTGAGTTTATTTTTGTGTATGGTATAGGAAAGTGGTCCAGTTTCACTATTTTGCATGTTGCTGTCCAGATTTCCCAACATTTGTTAAAGAGACTGTCTTTTTCCCATTGAATATTCTTGCCTCTTTTGTTGAAGATTAATTGACCATATAATGATGGGCTTGTTTCTGGGCTAACTTGTTCTATTGATCTGTGTGTGTATTTTTGTGCCAATACCATACCATCAAAAAGATTACAGCAGCTTTGTAGTATAACTTGAAGTCTGAAATTGTGATGCCTCCAGCTCTGTTTTCCTTTTTCAAGATTGTTTTGGCTATTCAGGGTCTTTTGTGGTTCCATACAAATTTCAGGATTATTTGTTCTAGTTCTGTGAAAAATGCTGTATTTTGGTATTTTGATAGAGATTGCATTAAATCTGTAGATTGCTTTGAGTACTATGGACATTTTAACAATATTTGTTTTTCCAATACATGTTCATGGAACATTTTTTCATTTGTTTGTGTCATCTTTAAATTCTTTCATTGGTGTTGTATAGTTTTTAGAATACAGGTCTTTCATATCCTTGGTTAAGTTTATTCCTAAGTATTTTATTATTTTTAGTAGAATTATAAATGGAATTACTTTCTTAATTTTTCTTTTTGTTGCTTCGTTATTAGTATTGACAAAAGCAACAGATTCCTGTACACTGATTTTATATCCTGCAACATTATTGAATTTATTTACCAGTTCTAGTAGGTTATTTTTTTATGAAGTCTTTATGGTTTTCCATATATAATATCATGTCCTGCAAATAGTGAAAGTTTTACTTCTTTGTTACCAATTTAGATACTTTTTATTCCTTCTTTTTGTCTTATTGCTGTGGCTAGGACTTCCAGTACTATATTGAATAAAAGTGGTGAAAGTGGACATCCTTGTCTTGTTCCTCATTTTAGCGAGAAAGCTTTCAATTTTTCAGTATTGAGTATGATGTTAGCTGTGGGTTTTTCGTATATAGCCTTTATTATGCTGTGGTATGTTCCCTCTAAACCTGTTTTGTTGAGGGTTTTTATCATGATTGGATGTTGTATTTTATCAAATCCTTTTTCTGCATCTTTTAAAATGATCGCATGGTTTTTATTCTTTCTCTCAGTAATGTGATGTATCACATTGATTTATGAATACTGAACCGTGTGGCATCCTGGGATGCCACTTGACTGTGATGAATTATTTTTAATGTATTGTTAGATTAGGTTTGCTAATGCTTTGTTGAGGATTTTTGCATCTGTGTTCATCAGAGATATTGGCCTATAGTTCCCTTTTTTTAATGTCTTTATCTGGTTTTGGTATCAGGGTAATGCAGACCTCATAAAATGAATTTGGAAGTTTTCCTTCCTCTTATATTTTTTGGAATAGTTTGAGAAGAATAGGTATTAACTCGTTTTTAAATGTTTGATAGAATTCACTGTGAAGCCATCTGTTCCTAGACTTTGGTTTGTTAGGAGTTTTTCATTACTGAGTCAATTTCATTGCTGGTAATCAGTCTATTGAAATCATCTATTTTTGATATATGATTAATGCTTTTATGTTTGATTCTATGTCCCATCCTATATGGATAAGTGACATACATAAGACCCTAATTTCATGTCTTTGTCACTGTCATGTGAGTACAAATATATTCATATTTTCTCTCTAAATGAAGAGGACTTTCGAGCCCCCTCTCTCCATATCCATCCTAAGCATCATTCCTGTTTTGGAATACCACAAGGAAATTAGCAGGGGATAATGAAAATCAGAACAAAAACAACAATCTGTTTCTCTCCAAATTGCAGAATTTGTAGTTCAAGCACTTTAGCAGTGGCATAATGGTTAAGAACACAAGCTTTGGGGTCAGACTGCCTGATTTCTTTTCCTGGGCCCAGGACTTATGAGGCTTCCTTTTTGTCTGTTGTAACCCTGTCATTACTCTTTAAATTGTTGTTGTTCCCAGAATAATTGGATGGAGGTGTGGTAGGCAGCATCATGGCTCCCAAAAGATGTTTTCATCCTAGTCCTAAAATCTGTGACTTTGTTATGTTCCATGGCAAAAGGGATGTTGCAAATGGAATTAAGCCAGAGAGATTATCCTGGGTTATCTGAATGGGTCCAGTGTCATCACATAGGCCCAAAAAAGCAGCAGAGGAGGAAAAGAATCAATGAAAAAAGGCATGAAGAGCATGACACATGCAAAAGACTCAACCCACTGTTGCTGGCTTTGAAAATGAAGGGGTGATGAGCCAAGGAATATGGGTTGCCTCTGGAGGCTGAGAAAAACCCTAGCCAGAGACCAACAAGGAAATAAGACCCCATCCCTACAAGTACAGGAAATGAAATCCAGCAACATGAATGAGCCTGGATGTGGATTTTTCCCCTAACACATACCATTTATTGTGTGCCATATACTCCTGCAGAACGGCTTTCAAGTGGGATGGTGTGACTATAAACAAGCACAAGCGCCTCAAGTTAGACACCATGCTAGAATCTTCACACGCATCATCTCATTTAAAAACACAGAGAGACTGGGGCACATGTATAGCAAGACCTTTACACTCGGGGTAGAACATCAAGAGTTGGATGGTGAAAGGGAAAAAATCACACCAGAAATCATGGCTGAGGTTACTTAATTTCACAATTACAGTACTTTTCATTAAAATCTATTATTTTTATTATAAAAAGATTTCAGGGGTGCCTGAGTGGCTCAGTCATTTGAGCACCCAACTCTTGATTTCGGCTCAGGTCATGATCCCAGGGTCATGGAATCAAATCCCTCATCAACTCCACACTGAGCATAGAGCCTGCTTGGGATTCTCTCTCTCTCTCTCTCTCTCTCTCTCTCTCTCTGTCTCTCTGACTCTCTGACTTTCTCTCCCTCTGTCTGTCTCTCTCTCTCTCTCTCTCTCACTTTGTCTCTCTCCCTCTGCCCCTTCCCCTCACTCACACTCACAGTTTCTCTCTCTCTCTCTCTCAAATTAAAAACAAAAAAATTGGGGTGGGGGGCACACCTGGGTGGCCCATTGGTTAAGTGTCTTACTTCGGCTTAGGTCATGATCTCATGGTTTGTGGGTCCAAGCCCTATATCGGGCTCTGTGCGGACAGCTGGGAGCCTGGAGCCTGCTTCAGATTCTGTGTCTCCCTCTCTCTCTGCCCCTCCCCTGCTCGCTCACTCGCTCTCTCTCCCTCTCTCTCTCAGAAATAAGCATTAACATTTTTTTAATTCTCAAAGGTATAGAACAGAGACTAAGATGACAAAAATCAATTTACCCATCATCCCCATCAACCAGGTGTAATAGATGTTACCATATTTTACTCAGATCAAAACAAAATAGCCCAGATATGCTGTAAGCCCCCAGGTGCCTGGCCAGCTCTCATCCCCCCCTTACTTCCTCAGAGGTAACCTTCTCTAAGTGGTGGAAATGCTCCCTGTTCAGGTTTCCACAATGTTACTACATATGCACATACCCATATCGCATTACATAGTGTGGGTATTTCAGCCTTACAAATGGTAATGTGCTGTACTTTACATTCTGAAACTTGCCTTTTCTACTCCACATTGGTTTCCATGCTTATCTACATTGATATCTGTAGATCTAAGTTATTTGTTGTAGCTGTTCGGACAGCATTCTATTGAATGAATTCACAACAGTTTATTTGCTCATTTACATATTAATAGACATTTAGCATGTCTCCCCGTTTTTTGCCATTACAGACACTGCCATAATCAGCTCTCTCATACAGGGATTGCTGTGCGCATGTGGGGACTGTCTCTAGTTTACATATCTGTTACTCACATCTCAGAGAGAACTCCTGCCACAGAGGTCACGTCTGTCTCTGCAGCTTCACACCTCCTGGCATTGTCAGATGTTCTGGAAAGTACTTGTCCCGATTGACCCGCCCAGAGCAGCACTTCAGAATTTCCCTACCTCCTCACAGCAGTCATTATTATCAGACTTTTAAAACATTTCCCTGAGAGTTATGGAATTGTTCTTTTACTTATAATTCCCTAGTGAGGGTGACCATCTTTCCATATCTTAACTGGCCAATTTCTCTCTTCTAGAAATTTCTTATTTATATCTCTTGTCCATTTTTTTTAATTGAAAGGTTTGTCTGTTTCTGGTTCATTTGTCACTCATTACATAATCCAGAAACACATTCTTTGCTCATTTATGCATTACGAGTATCAGAGCACTTGGGTGGTTAAATGTCTTGACTCTTGTTTTCAGCTCAGGTCGTGATCTCACAGTTGTGAGATGGAGTCTCCTGTCTGGCTCTGTCCTGATGGTGCACAGCCTGCTTGGGATTCTCTTTCTCCTTCTCTTCCTGCCCCTCTCCCCAGTGTGTGTGCAGGTGTGTGTACTTACTCTCTCAAAATAAATAAAAATTAATAAAAATCGAAAACATAAGAACTACAAACATCTTCTCCCCGTTGATTTCTTACTCAATTTTATTTTGGGTGCCTTTTTTAAAACAAATGTAGAAACTGACTTAACACAGACAAATTTATCAATCTTTTCTTTTGTGGTGTGTGATTTCTGGGTCTTGTTGGTGAAACCCTCTCTATCTACCCTGAGAGGATTCTTAGAGGTGACTTTGAGGACATCAAGGAAGGAGAAAGGTGAGAAGGGGCCAGATTTGTAAGCTTTTCTGCCTCTGCTCCACTCAGAATAGCACCTCATATGTCTGTTTTATATTTGGACACCTGCATAGATTTGCATTGAAGAAATTTTCTTGCTGTTAAAAAAAAAATGTTTAACTTTGAATATTATTGCATTTGCACAGAGATTCCTGTCCACCAAGACAAAAAGAGAAAGAACATAAGTTACATGAAATCATAAGAGAAAATAAAGAAGAAATATCATGTGCCATGTAGCTTTTGTTTGCTGGGAAAAGGAGGACAATGTCAGTTTTCTTAGAGAAGGAAGCTGTTAGCACTAAGTCCTAAGCGCAATGCACCCTGTGGACACTGGTGAAGGAGGAACACAGAAATAGCATAAAGAGTCCTTTTCAGAACGTTCAGGAAGATTCTCTTAGGGCCTTGCTAACTAGCAGGAGACAAAGAGTTCATCTCAGAATACAGGGTCCTGTCAGAGCTTTACTGAAATAAGAAAATACGTGTATTCTGGCCACAGCCCAAGTCACAGATCTGCTGTGAGCTTTGCGTAAGACTGCTTATTGGTGCCTTGCATCTGGTAAATCAAAGGGTCTGGTAGAGAGAGCAATTCTCCCCTCACCAGGCATCCACCCTGATTTTCAGCCTCTGTTCTCCTCTTCCTTCACTCTGGTAGCAGTAACAGAACCTACTATTTAATGAACTCTAATCCTTCATGTCTCTAAAGATGTGTGTGTTCAGCAGGGTATAAAGGTACAGTAAGCATCCACAAATCACTTCTACCTTCCAGTTTATAAACCTTCTCCCAGCCACAACTCCACATTTGTGAATTTAGTTCCTGTTACTACACGTGGAAATCTAGCTCATTCTTTATTGTGGTGATGGCTGGATAGCCTTTATTAGCTGGATGATCTTATTTGGAAATAAATACACATGTCTTCAGAGGTATGTTTCTATGCCTAGCAAAAGTGTAAAGCCAAAAGAATAAAACATTTTACTTTAATATTAACCTGGCTTCTTCCTTAACTCTTTTGCTCCTCCTACATATTTATATTTTTCCCATAGTTTTTCTTTTCTTTTTTTCTCTTTTCTTTTCTTTTTTGGGGGGAGGGTTGTATTATGGTCTCATTATACATTCTCTGTGCTTAGTCTCTATGATTATGCTTCACTTTGCTTTTTTTTTTTTAATGTAATCTGCTTAGGTTTAAAATGATCTGTTTTGTCAAACAGGGTTAGCACACATGATAATATGTTTCCTGGCATCTTGCCACTTCCCCATCACCCAGCTCTGTGGATTTAAGGCTTGATTCTTCAGGAATGTGTGGAACTGTTCTGAATAAAGATAAAGTAAAGAATTCAAAACTCTTCTCCCAAGAAAGGCATGCAGAGTGATTTTTCATACCTGTACAGTAACGAGACTGAGTGAGGCATTTCCTTTGAGCAGTAAGAATATTAGAATTAAGTACCACTCAGCCAGATTTTTCTGTCCTCACCCTGGGGTATGTATCAGAGGAACTTCCATTGTGTATTCATCTGTGGACATTTCCCCCTGAAAGTATTTGTTTCATGGGGCTGGAAACTGAACCAAGCAAAACGAACACAAAGATTTCTCTCCAAATTGTAAGAGACCTGTAGGCACAGCTCTAAACAACTCCAGGGCCAACACACATACAGCCTCACGTGTTTCCTCACAAAATATCATGTATCTCAACTTCTATGACTTTCAAAGTATAAGGGAACAAGATTCACTCATTACTGTTAAGGTCTTGGCAGGCAGGCAACAGAATTCCACTCATAAGATTTCATCGAAGAGTGTTTGATAAAGGAATTATTTATATGGTAAATGGATCCCACAAAGGATGTGTAAGCTTCAGGGACTGCCAGTGAACAGCAAGGAGACATTTCCAACCCTAGAGCTGAAGAGGAAGGGAAGGCAAGGGCGTTGCGGAGCCTAGTGAGAGCTGGAGACAGGAGGACAGAGGTGCCTGGCAGGAGTTGTGGTCAAAGCAAGTGTGGCCAGTTGGCAGTGGGGAAATGAAGAAGGGGCAGTCACAAAATAGTCCAGCTCCTCTCCCTTTCTTCTTCTTGTCTCCTCTTCCATTGGTCAAACCCAATCAGCAAAGCCAGCAGGCTGGGGAGCCAAGTTAGGTAGCCCATGGATCAGTCTGCTGGGACACAGAGAAGGGTAGAGAATTGCATGGCAGGAAAGGCAGGGTTGCAAGTAGGCAGATGGAAAATGACCAGCACTGGGGTTAAGTGGGAGGAGGTTTGAAATTTGCTCAAGACTGTCTTTTTAAGGACAATCTGATTTAGTTCGTGAGACTTGGGATTATAAATGGCTTAATTTGTTTGTGAGGAAGCACCTCAGTCTTCTGAGTGATCTGGCCTTGCTGAGACATAGGAGCTGAGAGCCAGCTAGAAGTCTACTGACCTGTCAGAGTGATAAGTGTTTGAGCTAGAAGGGACCTTTCAGAAAGCATCTAATTCAACCACTGCTCTTTAGAAATAGGAAAAATGAAGTCTGTAATGTTTCTTCCTTCATTTTTACCTTCCTTCTTAAGCAGACAAATATTTATTTGATTGCCTACTCTGTGCCAGGTACTATTCTCATGAGAATTCAACAGTGAGCAACACAAACTCACGTCACCTTCTAAGCAACAACAGTAACAAAAATATATGATAGGTCAAAGGGGGATATGTGCTGTGATGGAAAATAAGACAAGATAAAGGGTGAGAGAGCCGTGGAGGACAGGAGATGGGGTTTCTCCTTTATTCCATAGACGTAGAAGACCTCTTCAGTTGGCATTATTTGAGCTAGGATCTGAAGAAGGTAAGGGATGAGCCATGTGGACAAGGCAGGGCAAGAGCATTCCAGGCAGGTGGGGGGAACAGGAAGTGTCAGGGCCCCCTGAGTTGGAGCACGCTCAGCACAGAGCTTGGTGAGATAGGAGGTGATGCTGGCAAGGCACCTGTGAGCCAGAGCTGAGGAGCCTTGAAGGCTGTGTGGAATTTGGTTTCATTCTGGGGTGATGGGAAGCCATTGGAGGTATCAAGAAGGGCAGTGATATGGCTCATGTGTTGAAGCAAGGAGCCCAGTGACAGGTTGTTCACAGTCATCTGTTCACAGTCACCTGGGGGAGGGAGGGGAGACCAGCATGGATGTGGTGAAGGTGGTGAAAATTCGTTGGCTTCTGGATGTATTTGAAAAGAGAGCCACCTGGATTTGCTTCTGGAGGAACTGGAGTAGAGTGGGACACCGGAATCAAGGATGGCTCCAAGCTTTCTGGAAAGATGGTGCTGACATTGCTGAGCTGGGAGAGGAGAAAGTTTGGTGGGGCAGGGATATAGGCAGGAGTCAGGTGAGGGGTTTGGAAAGCTTTAAAGTCTTGTTTAGATATCTGCCCCCCCCAAAACCCCTATATATGTCTACTAATACAGATGTGTGTGTGCTTGTGTGTGTGTGTGTGTGTGTGTGTGTGCACGCGTGTGTGTGTGTGCGTGTGTGTGTGTGTGTGTGTATGAAGCTCAGGACAGGGGTTGATACTTCTATAAATTTGGAGATAGCATTTAAAGTCATGGAAGATGAGGTCATCTATAGCAGAAGTGTAGCTATAAAGCAGAATAAAACTTAGTGCAGAGCCTGGAACACACTAATAAGAATGTTAATATCATCATCATCATCATTATCATCACCACACTCAGCGCTATGTGCCAGGCATGGTGTTAAGACTTCCACATACATTGTCTTATTCAATTCTCCTAGAGACTCTATGAGAAAGTCACTATCATCCCCATTGTACATCTAACTAAAGTGAGGCTTGAGGAATTCATCAGCCTGCTGAAGTCACACAGCTAGAACATGGCAAAGCTGGGAAACAAGCCCAGTCTGACTCCAGTCGAAGCAGCCAGCCCCAGTGTCCAGAGCAAGTTTGGGGCAGACAGTGTCTGATAAGCTTCTCTCTGTGGTACGTTGCCTCTGCTGATAAAGTTCTTTTGCTTCCATGCAGTTACTCAAAATGCAGAATCACACTGGAGCATGGCAGCATCCACATAGCAAGCACACCCCATGCTCAGCCCCAGTTTACAGAGTTGATGTCATTTCTCCCTTCAACATTATGAAGTGCTTGACTGTGTTCTGAGGCCAAGGTTCTGAACCACAAACCTTCAGCGTCTCGCTGGTGCTCAGCATGGGAACTTGCCCACAGAAGCTGCTCTCTCATTGTGGACTGATTGACTCCAAGTCCTCTGTGGTCCACTAGCTTGGCTTGGGTGGTGAGGCAGAGAGTGAGAAAGGAAATGTTATACTCATGGCTGGGTTTGTACATGAGGGCCAAGAAGAAACCCACCTTCTGGTAGTCACATGAGACAGACAACTTCCTAGGTATGTCTGTGATACAGTGGCCTGTTTGGGAGAAATAATCGCGACGGAGGACATGAACTGATGGATGGTCAGCGTCCATGCTAGAGGCTCTGTTTGGTATCAGCCTCCTCTGGGGCATGGCATTCCCTGCCCTAGTCAGGATCCTCTCAAGCGTGAGGTTTTTCTGTGTTTTGTACTTAAGGAGACAGCACAGATAGCATCACTGTGAATCTCTACCACCAGCCTTCTGAAATGTAAACGAAACCATAATTGGAACCTTTCAAAGAGACATTTGGGTGAAGAGACTCTCCGTCCTTGGTTGTAAATAAACTGCCATCTGAAAAAGACAAAATGATAGCAATGTACCAAAATGTAGAGACACACACCTCGAAACACCAATGTGTCCAACACCGGCTGCATGATATATAATTTCCTCAACTTCCATTTCCCAAAGTAATCAGGAGCATGGGGAAAGGGGAAGAGCTCGGGCTTCAGAACCAGGCAAGCCCAGGTCTGAATCTAGCCCTGATGTTCCTGGGTGGTAGGTTTGGGCTGGGTGTCTAATTCCTTAGCGTCTTGTTGTTCTCATTCATAAAGTAGGGAAAGAGGGAGAATAACTCTTAGTTCATAGAGTTGCTGTGAGGCTATAACGAACCAGCACAGATAAGCACCAATACAGGAATTGGGCCATCATATGGTATGGGATATGGTGGCTCTAGAGCTGCTGCTGATAATGTTGATGGTGGTTGCTATGGTGATGATTGTCATGATGGCACTGGTAGGCAGCATCCAGCCTAGGAGAGGCCTGGCATCTGAGGGATACAAACTGGAAGTCTGAGAGAGAATTCCTGCTTTAAAGAAGAATGTTTAGTGAAGTTTAACTAAAATGCTTGAAAACCTAACCACTGAATAAACTGTTTATTAGTATCAATGAGGATATTTAACATTCATTCGCTGTTCACTTATGTGCCAGGTGTGGCACAAAGTAGTGTATTTATATTTCATTTAACCCTCATGATACCCGTGTTGAAGAACAGAGTGTAGTTAGTGCCATGTCATTTTGGAAACCCAAGGCTCTGAGATGTTAAGTGTCTGATCCAAGGTCACACACAAGAACTGAAGGCCTGCCTCGGAAGAGCTAAAGCAGGAATTCAAGCCCAGGGCTGAATTCCAAATCTCCAGCTCATAACCACTGTACCATATTGCCTGTATTCTGAGCAGATATACAGTACTGTTCTAAAAGTAGGGCGGGCAGGGTGCTCTGAGATAGTAGAGGGTACGTAGGGCTTATGCTGATGGTTCTTTTGAGAAATTCGTACCCACTGATAGAAGTGTGTTTGGGATACATGTGAGGGTTTGAGCTAGAGAATGCAAAGAAGCAAATCAGAGAGATACCTTATTGACCCTGCATAGTATTTCTGCACTTACAGGCAGGGGATTTCACTTTGGAAATCCAGATGTGTTGCTTTTCTTTGAAAGTGGGATGATCTAGAAAAACTGGATCATATTCCAGAATGCCTTCAATTAACTGGAAGGCTGTTACCTCAAGCTTAGGTATATTTTCTTCAGTTTGCCCAATGTCTGGAACTCCTTATTTATTTTGCCTGCAAATTTTGCTTGTTTGTACACCTGACCTGACCCTATCGATATTTGAAGAGCGTCCTGCTATTGAAGCTCAAACATGGAGCAGGGCACAGCTCAAGTTGCAGTTAACAGAGCAGAGGTCCTTGCCCCATACATGCCAACACTGAAGAAAGTGAGAAGGACCCAGATGTCCCATGGATCACCTCCATCAGGAGGCCATCTCCACCCAAGGAAGATCAGTCTGTTGCCATAACAATGGGCGGGTGTTCTGATCATTACACCATCAGCCAAGGTGTCCTGGTCACCCAATGCCTGTGCTCTCTGCCCTCCTTCCTGGCTATTGACCATTGGTTCCTTTCTGTCCCTTTCACAACATTTCTGCTACTGTTTGTTTTTACTGTGGACTTCCTCCTAAGAGTGTTTTGGAAGGCTATTTTTTTATTGTTTAAAAATACCTTGTTTTCAACTCTCCACAATTAGTTCCTGAGTTTATGAGTGAGCAGGGCCCTCACAAGCCAACAAGATAATATAAAACCTCCTTGTAAACCTTTTGTTGAAAAGATGCAGGTGCAAATAGAAGTAGAAATAAGACATCATCTTATCTATATCGCACTTTATGATTTTCAGTACACAGTCACATCTGCTCTCTTGTTTGATCCTCAAAATAATCCGGTGAGGTGGGTAGAGTGGGAGTAATGTGTTCATTTTTCAAAGGCCACAGCTCGGAAGTGACGTGCTCTGAAAGGCTCAGTGGTCACTAAGAAAGAGAATGTGGACAAGTGCCCAGGTCTGACCTGGAATGAATCTCCATGGCATAACTCACCTCTTGCCTCACCAATTAGTTGACCACCTTATCACGGACCTTTGCTCCGAGGGAACTGAAAAGTGAAATGCAAAGGCCAAGGATCTATTCATTTTACCTCCTTCTTCCTGTCTTTCCTTTTCCCCCTCTTTCCACAAATGGCTATGGAGCACCCATACCATGCCAGGTACTGAGCTCATCCCAGGCAATACAATCAAGTCTAAGTGAATAACGCCAAGTGAAGGTGGCTAGAATGCTATAAGAATGCCACTTTGTGGTTGCGTGACTTTTATGACTTTCAAAGCCATTTCACAGCAACCCTGTATGCTGAGTGTGTGACTCTCTCACAGATGGAATTTAGGCCCTGAAAAGCCACATGACGTACAGCTAGTCAGCTACAGAGCAGAAACTCAAACCCAGCTCTTAATACTTTGTGCTCAATGCTCTTTCCACTACTCATACTAATAGTACCTAGTATTGCCTGGAACATAGTAGCTGTTTAAGAAACATTTAAAAAACATAAATGAACATCACAGTGCTTCTCAAAATGACTGAGAACATCTAACATTAACATTCCTCTTTCAAGGCCAAGAAAACAAGGCCTTGCAGGAATCTTCCAAACCTAATACTTAGTCAAAGCCAACAATGCCTGAAATTAATCACTATTATTTTCACCTAAAGCAACATATGAAGCTAGAGAGATAGAAAAACAAACACCTCAGCTGTGGCAGATAACTGCAGATAAAGCTTTTTCTTAGGTTTGTTGACATTCTTCTTTGCCCAAGGACAATCTGTTAAGAAGAAAATATTTTCCCTATCTACTTCAAACCACATTCCGGACTCAAAGTCCAATATTGGATAGTAAGTAGTGAAGCAAATTGCTTAAACTTCTCAGGCTCTTTTTTCCCTAGGTGAGTTTCCACATCTACTATGGGTAGAGTCCCAAGAGCCTCCTCCCTGGTTTTTGTTCTCTTTTGCAAAGTGGTGGGAGACACATGAGGAGCAGTTTAGTAGAAAAACTTTGACTTGTTTGGTTCACTCATCAGTATAGAAGCATGACTGAGCAATTCAAGAGACAGTTCCTGTGTCGTGAACCTTTCCTGTTGGAGGCCTGGCTGAAGGCCACACCCTTCACCTTGGGTTGATCCAAGAGGCTCTGCTGCCCGGCACCACTCTGTAACCCGGTCCACCCTTCCTTGCAGAAGCTGGAGCCAAAGTCAGTTTTCCTCTGGAAAGGGCAACCTGGATCCTGGCAGGAAACAGAGCTGCTATCTCATTCCCCAACTTAACAGCCTCCTCTTCCTTCTCCACCAGTTGGTTCATCTTGCTTTTATCCCATTCACCCATCTCTCCGCCGCTCCCAGAATTAATAGCTGCCACATTGCACTAGGCATGGAAGTGATAGACAACAAGAGCGTGGAGCCTATAAAACACAGGATATGGAGCTATAGAGAATACAATCTTTATTTTATATTTAAGCCTCTGACCAGGTGTCTTTTTTATTCTCTATTCAATCAGTCAGTGTTTCTCAAAGTGTAATCACTACACCAGAGGCAGCAACATCACCTGTGAATCTGTCAGAAATGCAAATTCTCAGGCCCTACCCCAGACCCACTGAATCTCTCTGGGTGAAGCCCAACAACTTGTAGTTTAGCCAGCCCTGCAGGTGAGTGTAATAAACATTCAAGTCTGAGAACCACTTGTTTAAATCTTTTCTTCTTCCCACTGAGTATCATCCTCCCAGATGGTATCATTCACCCTCACAAATCTCTCTTCTAATATTTATATAAATGGACAGAGATTTTGTGATCATAATAACTGATACAGAGTCTTAAAACTATATAACCTTTTAGATAATGTCAGAAGAAATGTCAACCTCTGAAAATCCAGCTGAAAGTACTAAGGTGTGGTGGAAGGAGCATGGACTATGATATCAGACAACCATAAGTTCAAGTCCACCAGATGTTCAAATGCACCTGCTAGCCTTGGGGTTTTAGTCTAATTATTCACACCTTCTGTACATTAGCCATAAAATGAGGATAACAGACAAAAGTTACAGGGTTATTATGAACAATAAGCACATGTGAAGTGACTCTAATATACATCAACCACTCAGGAAACATTCCCTTCTTCTTCTTCACCCCACCTCCAGTGTAATCACAGTAGACATACACACACCTGCACCTTGGGGTGTATTTCTATACCAAGAAACACCAAGGCTTTATCAAGGAGGTCAATATATCTCCTAGGGCCAAAGACCATAATATGTCTATGTCTAGTCAAGATGCCCAGCATCTTTCCTCAGAGTTAGAATGCGACCAATATAAAAGGTTATCACCTAGTTCTTTTATTTGATCTAGTCTTATGATGACTGTCATCAGAAGAGAGTGAAACCATAAGAGACTCTTAAAAAAACTAAGGGTTGCTGGAAGGGCTGACAGGCATTAAGAGGGGCACTTTTCAAGATGAGCCCTGGGTATCACATGTAAGAGATGAATCACTGGGTTCTAACCCTGAATCCAAAACTACACTGTGTGTTCACTAACTTGAAAATAAATTAAAACAAAAAGAAGAAGAAGAAGAAGAAGAAGAAGAAGAAGAAGAAGAGGAGGAGGAGGAGGAGGAGGAGGATGGGAGTCAGCCTGAAGCCTAGAAAATGGAGATTTTGTGTTTAAGAATTTATTAGTTTTCATCCAAAAGTATCCAACAAAAAGAAAGTGACAGGTACTTTATCAGAAGAACCCTAATGATTTGGACCCCTAACAAGGCAGAGGGGCAATTCAAGACTTTTCCACAGTCTGAGCAAAACAGTCCTTTAAAATATCCTATTCCCTTTGTGCTGAGCCTGCACTAATAATTCATTGTCTAATGACTTTTCCTATGTCACTGATCCTAAGTTTTTAAACGAAGCATGGGACTCTGCACATTGAACCCACAGAAGTAATTACAGTTGCTTCCCCCACCCCTAATATCCAAATGAAAAGACCAAGATTTAGAAGCTAAACCCAGTTTTTCTGACATCACCAAGACCTGAGATTCCACCCCAGCAGCTGAGCTCTTAACCACTAAACCTCAGATTCCTGATTCACTTTTCCACATAGCTCAAGATGAGGAAGTGAATCTCCTGAGTAGTGGAGAGCAGCGTTCTACCCACTGGCAAGTTCTGTACTCCCACTACAAATCAGTCAGCTGCCAGCATTCTCATTTATAAATCTGTCTCCAGTTAGTATCCGTCTGAGTCAGTGCCTGGGAGCTTGATAAACTCAGGGACAGCTGATTGAATAAAGTTTCTAAAAATACAAAGGTGAGGATTAGGTCCTGTCCTGAGATTACCTCACCAAGGAATCGCCTACCTGAGCAGACCTGTTGGAGGCAGACAGCTAGCTAGCCAGTTAATTTCTTTCATACCACCTTAAATGCAGTACAATTCAGTCACAGCTATATAATACTAGACAATTCAGAGAAAAATTTAAGATGATTATGTTGGAAGGAACAAGCTCTAGGAGCTTTAAGGATATAGTAAAGTGCTCCCAGAAACTCTATATTAAAGAAGGCAAATAGTTTTTAAGTAACAGATCCAATCAACTGGCATTAGTAATTTCCTGGGACTCTGCATTAAGAAGGGTCCTGAGACCCCTTCCGGACTAAATAGTAGAGAATGTCGTGATTGATTAGTGAGGTCTGCCATGATCACAGGAAGTTGGCATGGAAGTTCTTGTGTCTTATATTTTGTCATCCTTTCCCTAAATGCTAGAATCTCAATTGATGTTGACAATTACATTGAATGCAGTGTCCAATTAAATCTAAGTAGAAAATAATATATCTTGAAAAATATTTAAATTGTATGAAATTATATGGGGGGAAGGTTACTTGCTGGTATATGTGCAAAGTTAAATTTACTTTTCAGTACTTTTGTCCCCAGAGATTAGTTTCCACCTTCACATGGTAAAATGCAAAAGGGAAACTTTCTTTCAGTGTAAGAAATGTAGGGGTTCATTTGGGTGCTCAGTTTTCTTGAGGACAGAAGTAGATGTTGCTTTTGAGACATGGGTTTATTTATCCCACATAATCACATAATCATAAGTTAAACATTTGAAGGGTATAAAAAGAAGTTTAGGCTTTTTTTTTTTTTTTAATTTTTTTTCAACGTTTATTTATTTTTGGGACAGAGAGAGACAGAGCATGAACGGGGGAGGGGCAGAGAGAGAGGGAGACACAGAATCGGAAACAGGCTCCAGGCTCTGAGCCATCAGCCCAGAGCCCGACGCGGGGCTCGAACTCACGGACCGCGAGATCGTGACCTGGCTGAAGTCGGATGCTTAACCGACTGCGCCACCCAGGCGCCCCTAGGCTTTATTTTAAATGTGATAGAAAATGAGTCTCTTTGGGGCACCTGGGTGGCTCAGTCGGTTAGGCATCCAACTTTGGCTCAGGTGATGATCTCAGAGCTCATACATTCAGGCCCTGAACTTGGAGTCTGGAGCCTGTTTCAGATTCTGTCTCCTTCTCTCTCTGCCCTCCCCCACTCATGGTCTGTTTCTCAGTCTCTCAAAAATAAATAAACATTAAAAAAATTAAAAATAAAGAAGATATGTCTCTTTTATAAAGTGGAAACATAAATAATTTAAGTCCCCCAAAACTGCACTTCAGCTGTCATTATTTGCAGTTGATAAAACTGTGTACATATAATTATTTTTAATTTACATATTGAAATTAATAATTCACAGATTTACTGATTCAAATGAATTAACTGAATACAGTAAAAGTCAGTGTACAACAAAACCAACTGTTTCTATATATATGCCAGCAACAATTAGGAAATGAAAATTTTAAAATACCATATATAATAGCATCAAACAAGCACAACAGAAGGACAAATCTAGTGAAGGATGTATAAGACTTCTACACTGAAAACTACAAGACATTACTGAAAGAAATTAAAGGAAATCTAAATATTTGAAGAGCTCTTCCATATTCATTGATTAAAAGACTATATATTTATGCCCAAATTGGTCTATCGATTCAATGCAATCTGAAACAAAAGCACAAATTTTTCCCTCTCTCTCTCCCTCTTTGTCTCTCTCTCTCTCTCTCTCTCTCTCTCTCTCTCTCTCTTTCTCTGTGTGTGTGGTGCATGTACATGAAAAATAAATTGGCAAGTTGTTAGGTAAGCTTTAAGAAGAAGAAACCAAGAAGACTTGTATTGTTACCAAATCTTAAGATTTGGTATAAAATTAGAGTAATTAAGAAAGTGCAATAATGACATAAGAACAGACAAATCAATGGAATAAAATCCAGAGAAGACGTCCACATATGTCGTTACCAGATATTGGACAGTAATGGCATTACTCTGCAATGAGGAAAGGATGACTTTTACAATCAATGATGCTGCATCACTTGAATTTTTATATGGAGGAAGGGGAATGAATCATGACCCCTACCTCACACCATTCACAAAACTCACCTTCAGTTGTGAAAGGAAAAATAATAATCTTCTAGAAGATAACATAGGAAAATACCTTCATCACATTAGGATGAGCAGTGATTTTCTTAAACAGGACATGAAAAGCACCTACTATGAGAAGATAATTGATAAGGTGAACCACAGTAAAATTAAAAACTTCTGCTCATCAAAAGACATTGTCAAGAAAATGAAAAGGCAAGCTGCAGAGTGGGAACAGATATTTTCATAATTAATAAAGGACATGTGTTTATGTTTTTTAACTTTCCTAATTCCGTAAGAAAAAGACAGGTAATCCAACAGAAAAATGGACAGAAGAGTTGTCCAGTTCACAAAAGAGGATATGAAAATGACCAATATAAGGTCTTAACATCTTCTCTATCAGGGAAATGCAAATTAAAACTACAATGAGGTAATACTACACACCCACCAGAGTCACTAAATTAAAAAACAAAAACAAAAAACTTGTAATTACAAGTGTTGATGAGAATGTAAAGCAACCAGAGCTTTCCTGTATTGCTGGCACATAGATTGGCACTGAGAATTGTTTGGCACTGTCTACTAAAAACACATTAGCATGCTACAATATTGCCAATTTCACTCTTAGATACATAAAAAAAACAGAAACATGCATATATGTGCACTGAAAGACATGTACAAGAATATTCACAGCAGCATGGTTTGGAGTAGCAAAAAAAAAACAAAAACAAAAAGACCACAAAAACAAAAAACCAGGAGCCACACAAAAATTCATCGACGTAAAATATATTGTGGGCTATTTGTACAACACAGTGCTATATGGCAGTAAGAATGAATGTCTGCTTCATGTAGCAACATGGATGAATTCCATAGGTAAACATATGGTTGAGTAAAAGAAGCCAGATACAAAACAGCACATACTGCATGATCTGTATAATTCCATTCATATAAAACCAAAACAAAATTTATTGTCATAGAAATCAAGAGTAGTTCTCTTTGGGTGGAATGGGAATCCATTTGGCTTGCTGAAACTCTTCTATATTTTTATTTGGTTGGTGGTTAGGACAATGATTTCACCATAAAAGCTAGTTTCTAGTGACAGGAGTCAGAATGGTGGGAACAGTGAGTTTGAAGGGGAACACAGAAGATCCTGGGAGCTAGTGATGCTACAAGAAGCTATATATCTTGATAGGTGTGGTTATGTGGGGCCCCCATTTTGCAAACATTCATCAAACAACTTACAGTTTCTGTCCCTTTCAGTGTGGGTTTTTTACCTCAACAAAACTTACCTTAAAAAAAGTTATGTTTTTGAGGGAGAGAAGGCAGGAAAAGCCCTAATTAATATGGACTGACCATCTTCACTGGTGATAACAATAACAGAAAACATTTACTGAGCATGTTAACATATGCCAGGCACTACTTTATGTGGATGCTCTGGTTTTATTCTCACATGTCCCATGAGGATTGGTCCTATTATATCCCCATTTTACAGATGATGAATCTGGGGTTTTGCAAGCTCATGGGATTAGCCCAAGGTCTTAGTTAGTTAGCAGCAGAGCTAGGATGTCAGCCTTGATAGTCTGTCAAGTGGAAAAATGGAATTCAAATGATGTTTCTTTAAAAAAAAAAAAAGAAAGAAAAAGACAAGCATGTGTGTCGCCGATGTCTGGTCATATGTACTCTTAGAAAGCTACCCACCATGCACCTGCCCTGCCAATTCACCCTCAGCCTCTCAAGCCCAACAGAAGGATGTCGTGAATTGGCTTTTCCTTCACACGTCGTCAGCCTCCAGGACTGGGGAGGGGCAGTGTGTTTGAGTTGGATCTCAGGGAATTGCTGTGGCAAGCTCTGGCTGGGTTTTTTGTAACTGGAGGAGTGATGTAATGGTATTTAACCAGGCTGGAAAACAGGCCTCACCATGAGCAATGTGTGAAACTGCCCTCTGTCATTCCAGGCTTCAGACAGACCTTCAGCCCATCCCACCGTGCATCTCTGGCACACATACCCTTCACACCTTCTCTCCTAGCCCCCTGGAGAATGCTCTCTTAGAACCCCACGACTGAAAATGTTCAAGCCATTCCCAAGCACTGCCTTTTGCCGAGAACTTGGAGTTGTTCATCAACTACAAGCATTTCTCTAGTCTGAATTGGAAAGTAAGATGGGGCACTTGGCTTGTATAAATTCCGTAGAAGTTTTTCACAGACCTGGTGGTGAGTGACCAATTTCTGTCATTTCTTCAAGACTGAAATAAAGCCAATTAGCAGGAGTCAATGAGGTGCCTGGAGTTGGAGAGGGTTCTAGCATCTGCAGATCAGAAGCCAGACTCAGGAATGTAGACCTTCAGCTCCCCTCAGAACAATGAACATGATGTTTAAGCAGCAGAAGACCCCAATATCCACTGTAAGTTACTGACATGGCTGAACAGTTCCTTTCCTCCCATTGTGTTCCAGGGTGATTCCATGAGATTCTTCTTTTCCTAAGAAGGCTTTAAGTTCCTAATATAAGTTTATCAATATTTCTAGGAAAATCGCCAGCATCCAAAGGTTCTCCTCAGCTAGTGATTTTCATTGGGTCCCATTCACCTTGACACATTCTCATTAATTACCCACTCATATTTTTTTGTTTCAATTAATTGCAATTCTTTTTATTTTTTTAATTGAGCATACTTTACCCACAATGTTACATTCATTTCAGCTTGTACCCACTCATGTATTTTTCTAATTAATTAATTAACTAGCTTATTCCCTCATTCATTTAACGAATGTTTATTCATTCCCTACTGTGTGCTTTGGGAAATTGGCTGTGAGCAAGGGACATTGTTCTTCTCTTCCCCAAGTCACACAGGTAAGCATTCCCAATCCAATTTTTATATATAACTATACATCTAGACAGAATTTACTGAGAACCTACTATGTGCTAGGCACTTTTCTAATCATTTTACATTTATTATCTCATTAATTCTCACAAATCCCAGGAGAAATTTCTCTTTTGTAGATGAGGAAACTGAGACAGAGGAGCTAAAAATAATTTCAGCCCCTAGCTAGTAGCACACACAGCTGGGATTTAAGCCAGGAAGGCTTATTCCATAGTCCATGTACTTACCCACTTTAACATGTAAAAATATATGAATTGAGAAAAAATCTGAAAGGCTACAGCCAAATGTCAGTTGAAGTCATTTGTCATTTGGAGATAGGGAGAGGGTAGAATGGTAACTTTTATGTTATTCTTGTTCTCTATTCTCTATTATCATCGTGTTCATGCTTGCTCTTGCTGTCTCTCTTTCTGTCCTCTGATTCTATTTTACGCATACAATGAGAGTCACTAAGGGTATAAAAGCATTTTAGAGCAGATCTGTAGGAGTGAGGCTTGGAAGAGGTGACTGGGGGGGCAGAAGCTTGCCTTTGAGTTGAGGTCTGGCCCATGAAGACACCTTTCCCTCAGGAAGTACCACACAAGAAGGAGATGGATGTTCACCTCAGGACTCTTTCAGCATCTCTGCCTCACTGGGAAGCTTTTTTGGTAACATTGCCTGGTATTTGCAAATAGGAATATGCTAAAGTAGGTAGGATTTTTAGTGACCACGCCAGCCACCTGAGAACAATGTGTACTCAGGGAACAAACATGTTGCGTAATCAACGGCCCAGAGAAGGTTAACTGCACAAAAATATCTGCTCCGGAGTAAGGCTTGGTGTCAGCTCAGTCACTATGACAGGTTACCAGTAACCCAGGCTGCAGATGCTCCTCGCCCCAACCACAGCCCCAGTGTGAAGTAAACAATTACAGTATTCTTATTTCAGAGACCTGCTCTTAGGCCAATACCAGTAAGTTTGCTTATTTACAACAGCAGAGGATGAGGGCTGCTTCATTTGCTCAAAGGGAAAAAGACATAATGCAGTGTTCATGTGGTAGCAGGTATTTTCCCCTTTAGGTCATTTAATCTTCAAAACAAATGTATAAAGTAAAATATGAGCATCCCCATTTTACAGATGAGGAAATTGAACTTTGAAAAAGGTTAAATCACTCATCATAGAGCCGTTTTCCAGGAGAGGAGCTGATCATCAAAAGAAAAACAATCTTTAAAAAAAAGAAGAAGATGGAGAAGAAACCTAAGAAAGATGTTGGTACAAAACACATTGCCAGCTCACTCATGTGGATGTTGAAAATGAAGAGGTTAAGGAGGACACTCATTCTTTTGAGAATTCATTTGCTTTTCATAAAGTAGACCTGAAACACCATTTTCCCACCTAATGATATATTCAGACCAAAATGCTACCTCCTGTGGCTCAGCATAGGTTATATTGGAAAGTTGTGTTTTCTTCTGAGCGCAACCAAAAGCCATGGAAAGGATTTTGTGGGGGAACTGACCTGTCTGATTTGTGTTTAAAGGTCATGCTGGGTGCTGACGGGATAATAGATTGAATGTCTGTCTTCCCAACTGGACAGAAGGTGATGTTCTTATTTGCTTTTCATTCACCTATACCTGTCTGTGCCCACTCAAGTGTCCTCTCCATGAACAGTGGAGACTGACTATTTTTTCACTACTGTGTCATCAGTGGGTGGAACAGCATCTAATCCAGATTTAGGTTCCTGATAAATATTGGTTGAGTGAATTAATACAAGAATAAGACATTGAATGAAGTACCACATGTTGAACATAAAGTATGTTGAGTGCTATGAGAAAGCATAGAGTGCCAAGAAGGCATATCAAAGGAGAAGTTGACCAGGGATGGGAGTGTGATAATATAGCCTGTTTCTTTATTAGCTCAGAAGCAAAAATGGAGAGAAGTAGATTCAAGGCATATTGGTGACATAAAATCAATGGTGCTTACAGATGGACTTGATATGGAGGCTGGGGGAATGCGCTAGGTATGAAGACGAGCTTTGTTTGCTCAGCCCTCTAAACTGGACATCCAATTCATTTCAGGATAAGTAAGTGACTGTTTCCCAAGTTGTTTATTAGCTATTTGTACAGAAAAACTGCAGCATAGCAAGGCTGATTTTCCAAATAGTGAGATTCTCTCCCTGAAAATAGGATGACAAGAGGGGTTATTTTTATAATATTTACAGGAGTCAGTTGGTAGCAGTCTCTCTATGATGCTTTCTTCAATACTCCCTCCCTTAATCTCCTGATATTTCTATAAGGTTTCCATGGCTAGGTTTCCATGACACCACAACAGTTTCATCCATTCTGTCAAATAAATAAATAAATAAATAACTGGTCAGGAAAAAAAAAAAAAAAACAAGCGTGAACCTGAATGAATGCACTGTCTCTCCACCCCACAAAACACATGCCCACACACACACCGTTGCTCCTAAGCACAGAGCTAGGTACAGATATTTACAACAATCAATTGCCTTGAATGCTTAGGTTAAAATAGCTTTCACATCTTAAAGACTTTTGTAAACCATCTGATTAATATTTATAAAGAGCAATTTCCAAGTTAAGTGTTCTTCCACTCTGGACTCTGAAAGTGATTCTCTTGAGATTCGTTGCTAAAGGCAGATGCTATTGTTTTACAAATTACACATGAAATTCCTCTCATCTTATCATCCTCAAAGACCTGCTATTATTTCATTATCTTGATTTCAAAAGCCAGTAGCAAAGGAGATTATTTTCAGAGATGTGTATGAAGCATAGATTTCCCCTTTCCCTCAACTTCCTTGTTAGAATTTGTTGGCTAGATGGCCCTCCTGAACTTGCCTTGTGATGGGTTTTATGTGAGATTTCCAATTTTTTTTAACCTTTTGACTTCCTTCACCCATTTCTCATACTCCCACATCCATCCTCCCCGTTTCTCCCACCTCTAGCAACCATCAGTCTCTTCTCTGTATCTATGAGCCTGTTTTTATTTTAGATTCCACATGTAAGTGAGATCATATGGTATTTGACTTATTTTACTTAGCATAATGCCCTTTTGGTTGATCCATATTGTCTCAAATGGCAAAATCTCCTTTTTTATGACTAAATAATATTCCGTTGTGGGGTGTGTGTGTGTGTGTGTGTGTGTACATATACACAACAATTTCTTTATGCATTGCTCCATTGATCTTTTTCTCTGACACGAATATTTTGGCTGAGCACAGAGAGTTCACTCACAAGTTTCATATCTACTCTCCAGATCCAAAGTGTGCCTTCTGCAACATAGTGGGCTTTTGAATCACTGCAGTGGTGACTGGTGGATGTATGTCTATGTCAGCGTTTCCAAGTTGTAAAGCTTAGGTGACTAAACAAACAGCATGTGTACTCAATCACATCCTCCTTCCTCCTCTGACTGTAGCATGTTGGGTTTTCGTTACATGGGTGCACCCTAGATGGTGCACAATTCTTGTGAAAACAGTTGAGAGGCTGTGCTATCTTCTCAGGCTAAATGCTCTCTACAAGGCAGTAGCCACATAAAACACATCTAATCATCAAAATTCTTGGGGATTTAATAACAGGGGTGAGAGTAAAGCAGCCTCTCTGACACCAGAGGTGTCGTTCAGAGGTCTCAGAAATACCCACGCTCGTTGCCATTGTTCTCAGTTTGCAACACATCCAATTTCTATTGATTTTCTCCTTTGTCTTCATAAGTGTGAAGTTTTATTAGCTCTATAAACACAATGAAAGCCCAAACCAGGCACTTCCCTGGGACAGCCTTATGGGTCTAGCTGGAAAATTTGTACCTTCTTGATGTCTGCAGAGTGGCCATATACCTTTATGTGTCTCAGTTTCATAAAGGGCTTGATGAAGGAGCTCTGTGATGCACAGATCCCAAAAGTAAATGAACATGTCATTGTGAAAAATCTCTGGAACTGTTCTACCACAGTTATGCTTGCAACCCTGAACAAGAATATGAGACAATTTTAATAGACAGGTGTGTAAAATATAGCACAATGCCCCAGTGGCTTTTGAGCATACGTTTCCTTTTTGTTTTTCTTGCATATAACATGTATATGGGTAGGGGGAACATGTTTGATCTTGCTTAGAACTCTTCAAAGTTTGCCCGGTGCAGCTGTGTCTTGCCGTAGCTTACAAGGCCCTGCAGATTACGGGCCCTGCTTTTCTGCACTTCGTGCTCAGTTACTTGATCCTTTTTCCTCTGTGGTTCAGCCACCTGGCATCCTTTCATTTCCTCAACACCTTCATCTCCCTTCCCACCCCAGAGCCTTTATACACCCAGTTCCAGTTCTGGACAACTCACCCCACAAGCACATGTACACAGACATTCACCAACCACACTCACTCATCAACCACACACCCTCTTCTACCCAGTTAGCACCTACTCATCCTTCATATCTTAATTCAAGCACCACTTTTGCAGGAAAGCAACCCTCCCAGGTTAGATTAGGTTCTTATCTCATACCTTGTCATAGAACCTATTCTTTTCTTTCAAAGCACCTGACTCAGCTGGCAATTATATAACCATTTGAGTAATTCTTTATCAATGGCATTCTCCTCCCTAGATTTTGTAAACCCTGTGCAAACACAGACTGAATCTATATTTTGTTCACCATTGTATCCTCAGCCTTCCACATTGAGCCTGGCACATAGTTGACCTATAGTAAATATCAGGTGGATGGATGGATGGATGGATGGATGGATGGATGGCTAGACGGATATGCTTAAGTACATGTGTGTGTCTGTCAGGTAATTGGAATATTGCTGCTGTAACTTACCAAGTAGATTTTCAGTTTTCTTTAATTGAGACTTTTCTGATAAACAGAAAGTAGAAATGACACTACTCTTCATATGAATCAACTTGTTTGCTAATTCTGCTTACGGAATCAGCATTCACTCAGTCACATAAACACCACAAATGATTCATGGGCCTCTGGTTAGCATTGAAGGAAGAAAAATCTATTTATATGACTTATGAAAATCATATAAATACCAT
This sequence comes from Leopardus geoffroyi, assembly GCF_018350155.1. Lineage (NCBI taxonomy): Eukaryota > Metazoa > Chordata > Mammalia > Carnivora > Felidae > Leopardus > Leopardus geoffroyi. The sequence goes on along the minus strand of NC_059326.1, from coordinate 119,123,231 downwards.
GTCTTGTTAACTATGCATTGTTGTTCATTTCACCTTAATCACAAAACAGCAATCACTCCTCTTTAACACCATTAACAAATCATAACGTGCCAGAGATAAGATACTCAATAAACACGTGTTTAAATACATTAACAGTGACCAAGTGAGTGTTCCGTTACACACCCTGCATGCTCAGCAGCAGCCGCCCTCCCTCCCCACCTCCCCAGTGGAACGGCCTGTGGAATTTGGGACAGTTCCAAAGAGACGGGATGAAGAGTACAAATACGCATGCTGACGCTTACAGAGAAATGACATGGGAAGGTCCCATCACCCACTACTGACTGGTACAATACAGCTGGGAATGCATTTTTCATTGTGTACCAGATAATCCAAATAGTTGCAGAATGGATAAACGTTGATAAAAAGCACATAGGGAATCAGAGAGCTTAAAATAGTCAAGATTGCATACCAAGGTCAGGTTGAATTCTGGCTACTCACTGCTTGTGCCCATCCAAAAGCTGGCTTAGGGAGAAATGGCCATAGTAATATTCTGCTAGTAAAATTACATTTAAATATAGAAACCAAGGCCTTTTATAATTACCTTATACTTTGGTTTCCAAGTATGTTGTCCAGTCTTGCCTAAAGGGTCCAACAGTCAAAGCAATCATGGAAAATCAGTCTCATGATTCGTGAAAATGCACTCTAACGTATCCTATAAAGACTAGTGGTGAGCTCTAGAGCAATATATGAAAAGTGTCCCTAATGCAAGCCTGATTATCGTTTTCATTCCTTTAAAAATTTTTAAACTTAGAATAATATTTTAAAGCTTGAATTAATCTGCCTGCATTTGCCATCATAGAAATAATTCTCCTAAATCTATGGTTTGTGTTACTTTTAAAAATAAAAGTTATACATGCTCATTGAGATATGTATCTAGATTTACATATAAATATAGGGACATCTATATAGGTAACTACATTAGGTAGTACAGCCATTTATAAATTTAAAAATACCCTTCATTTGCTCCTTCTCCTGCTGCCTGTCATATCCTGTTTCCCAGAGAAACTCAGGGCTAACAATCTTGATATATTTACTTTTATTTTTACACAAATAGGATCCTACCATAGACACTATTCTTCAACCTACTTTTTTTCTTTTAAGATGTATTTTAAATACATTCCTTCCCATTGAAGGAAGCTGAATGAAGACTGCACAAGACTTCTTGTCCCCATTGTAACCCTTTTGCAACTTCTTTGAGTCCATTAATATTTCAGAATAAAATGTTTTTTAAAAAGTAATTAGCTTTGGGGCTGAGTGGCTCAGTCAGTTAAGCGTCCGACTTCAGCTCAGGTCACAGTTTCACAGTTCGTGAGTTCAAGCCCCACATCGCGCTCTGTGCTGGCAGCTGAGAGCCTGGAAGCTGCTTCAGACTCTGTCACCCTCTGTCTATCCCTCCCCTGCTTGCACCCTGTCTCTCGCTCTGTCTCAAAAATAAACATTAAAAAAAATAATAAATAAGTAAAAGTAAATAAATAAAAAGTAATTCACTTTTGATTTTAAAAAAATGTATCTTAGTTATGATGTCACTTCGGCACATTATAACTGCCTCACTCTGTTGACTGTGTTATGAATATTTAATTGTTTGGATATGTGATAATTCTTGTCATTAGTCTCCTTTTGATGGGTATTTACATTGTTTTCCACTCCTCTGGTGTTACAATAACAATGCAGTGGACAACTTTTGCCTACGTTTTGCCTTTTGTACTTTTGCCTCCAGCTGTAAGGTAATTTGACACCCCACCTGTTTCAATTCTTCTTGTGTATCAGACATGCATCTAAACTTTACAGTCTCAGGTAATTGTGTCCACTTGTGTCCAGGGAAGTTTTGTATTAGCAGAGTCACATTGTTGTAAGAATCATCTAGTCAGAGCAGACATAAACAAATTACTGAAAGGTTTTTGTCTACTCCTGCAAGCTGTCTTTGTTTTTTGGCCACGGTTTCTCCTGGAGGGGGTACATGTTCACCAGATCTTTCCTCTGTATTCAGAGGACAGTCTTTAGGACACCTGTGTGACTGAGCAGCCTCCAACCTTGACACGCTCAAACAAACAAAGCCATCTGCAAGTTCGGCAAAGAAGAGAGAAGGAGTTTCCCCAAGTTGGTTGAAAACACAGGCAAAAAATAATGAACTTCTAAAAACCAGTTGCTTAAAATGGTGCATTTGTCAGGCCTTCTAAATTTAGCACCAATTTCTATTTGACAACCAATGACAGACTTCATCAGAATTTAATACTTCATCCCTAGCATGATATCAGACTTGTGTTGAATGTTAATATTTGCCACCATAATGCATAATCCATGTTTATATGTATTAATGGAACAAATTTAGGAACTCCTACTATTGCTGGGCACTGTAACATAGATATTGGAATACAAAAATAACTAAGGTACCGTCTGTACCCCCCAAAAAACACTCTATCCAGGATAGCAGTTCTTAACCACCTTTGCAGCCATGGTCCCCCTTGAGGACCTGATGAAACCATGGAACTAGGAAAATGTGCATGTGCATACATACCCAGAACTTTACGAATGATCTCAGCTAGTACTCCAAGCTTGGGAGCTAACCAATAGTCCATGGACCTAGTTTAAGATCTCTTGGTCTGCTGGAAGTGCAAGATGGGCAACGAGAAAAATTCGAGATCATCCAGCTGGAAGGATCCTCTAGTGAAGAATGTAGTCAATACCTTATCATGCTTCTCATTTGCAGTGCTTCCTTCTATCAATGTTCTCCTGTAGTAAGCTGACCCCATTTCTGTCAAATAAGGCAATATGCTCAGAGAAATGATGTGACTGGCCCAAGGCCACTCAGCTGTAAGCTGGAAGAACTCCAACCATAATCCAGGTCTATGACATGTACTCTGTTTTGGCAAATGGAATAGACTACTAACATGAAATGCCATGAGCATAATTTAGAAAACAAAAATCCTGGTGTCCATAACAAGTTGAAAAGTTCCAATCAGTCATCAGGATTACCTTTTAAAAGTATTCCACCCCACAAGCCCCAGTCTCTTTCAATATCTTTCCCTTTCTCACTTAGTACTTATTTGTTATACAATGAGTCCCCCCTATTAAATTTTGGATTCCTTGAAGACAGGGGCTATGGTTGGTTTGTTTCCACTTCCTCAGTGCCTAGCAAAGTGCCTGCCATAGTAGCACTCATTGTTCATTGAGTGAATGAAAGTTCATTACAGAAAAAAAAAGAGATTAAAGAGACTGGCTTCTACCAAATGTGTTCCTTGGTTCACGTCCTGCCTTCAGAGATTATCTCTAAGAAATGAAATGTGTCATCAGTTCATTGACATATTACAGTATTTTTCCAGCATGTTTCATTCTCTTTCCTCTCCACACCCCTTTTCTTAGCTATCTGTGATATTTGATAAAAGTGGAACCAAGCTGGGCCAAGTCTAGTTTAAACATTCAACACTAAGCAGTCTTTCACTTCACATAATCAAAATTTTTTATGTTATATGCCAAAATACAAGAAACCTTAAGCAATAATTTAATTATTTAAATTATTTGCAGGGTTTGGATATTTTTTAGCTGGAAGCTTATTGGAAACAAAAACAAAAACAAAAACAAAAAAAAGGAAAAAGCCAACTGTAGCTTACCACCCAACCCAATCCAAATGACAACTTTGGAAGCATTGTGGTTGCTGAAACAGTAAGTGAATGGTTTAACCCCTCTTGGGTCTTAGAAACCATACCCAGCCTTGCCAAGAAGGTCTGAGGGATTAAGTCTGCATTCTATTTAGCCACACTGAACTCCTTGAAGGCAGAGTCTATTTTCGATCTATCTTTCTTTTTTTAAAAATATTGTCTGGCATATAGTGAGCACTCGGTAGTTTTCTGCTAAATTAAATTGGATTTTTGCAAAATGTATACATATCTGTAATACATGTTTATGTGGGTATACACATTGTATAAATATCCTATGTGAGTGGATATCCTAAAAGGGCAGGCTATGCCCCATATCATCCCAAACACAAACTGTAAAAAGCCCATAGTACTTATTTGTGTGTGACCACAGCTAAAGTCAGTTATGTTGTAGAATTCTATCTAGTGTGTGCCCACTCTGGTGAAAACCACTCTGCATAGAACCAATTCTTTACAATAATGTCTCTGAAACATTTTCCTAATTCAAAGTATAACATGCCCCTTTATACCATCTATTTAATGGATACTTTCAAACTCAAGCCATGAGTGGAGACAGTAGCACCCTGCTTCAGCCAGTAAGTTCCACTGTGCCACGTCGACCACCCTCTCGGACACGGAAGGCTCCCCTACACCATTGTGATCAGACTGTGGTTCCACATAGTGAATTGTAACCCTGAATGAATAGCCTCCCCCTGCCATTTGTTTTAACCTTGCTGTACAGTCCTAATCCACAATGGCTCATGACGGTGGGCTAGTAGTGGAGCTAGACGAAGCTAAAAAAAAAAAAAAAAAAGGATCAAAAAGGCATGCAAAAATGGCAGTTTTATGAAGGTTCAGTGTGCTTTTTAGGAAATGGTTGACACAAAACAGAGGGCTGAAATCAGCAGGTAATGGGATTTGTGGAAGTTGAGCCACAGCAGCAAGAATCTAGGAAACATCATTGTAGGCTGAAAGGGTCACCTGCAGCTGGGAGCAACCAGGGTCCAAGGTAGGCCAGGACACAGAGGAATTGGAGGAACCAGGAGAGCGATTGTTAAAGCACAATACTGCGACAAGTCCCATTTTCAGACATACACGCATAATTCCACCATGACATTCTTGAATTTCCTGCTAGAAGCACCTAGTCACTCTAGGAACAACAAGGTGGGCCAGGAGAAAGTCCTGACCTCCCTTCCTGTCTAGGTGGCTTTTGCAACAAGAGACACCGAACTGGGAGGAAACATTTGGAGTTACTAACACTCAACACGCAATGATTCCACTTTCTCTCAAACTACCTCTCCCCATCCAGGGAGTGAAATCTGAGGGCTCTGAGGAGGGGGGCCAGGCCATCTCTACGCCTCTATGCCTTGTACTCTCTGGACCCACACTGGGTGGATTTAAATGTGGTCACTCTCCACCATCACCTAATTTAGCACCCTGGCACTTAATAAATATTTAACACTATCAAATGTGCTTGCAGGAACCAGCTTGGAAATGAATTGCCTCGTTTTTAAGCAGCTGCTTGGGAATTGTGCGTTTTATAAAAACTGAATTGACTTGTTAGTAAAAACAAATGATTCCATGTGTTACACGATATTTTTTTAGTGTTAGTTTCAAAGCCACATGCCCCAGAAAATAGATCCCTTACTAAGAAGGAATGACTCAATTTTTTATTAAAATGATGGTGTTATTCATCTGTTCATTCGGCAAATATTTGAGCACCTATTATGTGTCCAGTACTATTCTAGGCACTGAGAATGCAGTGGTGAACAAGGCAGACAAGCTTTCATGGTGATTACATTCCAAAAAGCAGAAGTAAATACACAAATAGATAACTCCATGATGTCATGTACTGTAAAGAAAAAGAAAGTAGGGAAAGGGGATTAAGAGTGAGAAGAGATGCCATTTAACAAAGTAGAAGACATTCCAGAAAAGGTGACACTCAAGTAGGAGACCAAAATAGAATGAGAAAACAAGGCATATGAGTATCTGGAGAGAGTTTCAGGGAGACAGGAGAACAAGGGCAAAGGCCATGTGATAGGGACATCCTTGGAGATGCTCAAGGAACACCAAAAAGCCAGGATGTTTGGATGCTTGAGGAGGAAATGAAAGATGATGTTGAAGAGGGAGCAAGAAGTCACATTTACCAGGGTGTACAGGCTGTGCTGAGGGTGCTGGCTATCATCCCAAGTGTGCTAGGAAGTCACTGGGAGCCTTTGAGTAAGACATGATCGCACGGAACTCTAGATCAAACACCCCAAACAACTTTCAAACCATCCAAGTAAAAACCTTCTCTTTCCAGTCAAAGGGGACTAGATATTTAGGGAATCCCTCATGTAACAGTATATCAGAAAGTGATGGGCATACACTCCAAATGTATGCTGAGTTGCTTATATACAAGACAGATCCTTGAAAGCTAAAAATATGAATGAAGAAGGTTAAGTAAGCAATGGAGTGGCATTTGCCACAGGCTTATCGGCTAACTCCTGGCGCCTTAAAATCTGTATTTTAAAAGGCTTTCCACCTAAAGAATGAAAGCAAACCCTGAGATAAGAGCAGAGCAGTACAGTAGATCATAAGACTCAGAGTTGACACCCCATTGGTTAAAAAAGAAAGAAAGAAAAGAACCATCATATAGTAGGAGATGGTGGTAATAGATGCCTGTTTGGATTAAGGCCTTAGGTGGCATGTAAAAAAATTTTTTAGTATGTCTGAAAATTCCTAAATATGATACTGCAGTCATATAGATTTGGGACCATAATTTATAAAACTTTTGTGGAAAAAAAAAAAGAGAGAAAATTTAAATTGGTATGAGGTTAAAAGTTTCCCAAGAAGCCTGCTTCTACCAACACAAATCCTTTTGGGAATAAGATACATCTCGCAGGTAAAGTGTGTAAAAAATATGAGATCACTATCGAAAAATGCATGCAGAAATAAGCCACAATGAATGAGAGATGAACAACTATAAACTACAAAAAACAACTACAAACTGTAGAATCAGACAAACCAAAACGTCTAGTAATATACAATGTATCAACTATAGAACATAAGACTATTTGAATAAATGTCTACATAAATAAAAGATGGTACTGAAGTTGTAACAAGGAAATAAGAAACTATGGGGCACCTGGGTGGCTCAGTCGGTTAAGCATCTGACTTTGGCTCAGGTCATGATCTCACACTTGGTGAGTTCAAGCCCTGCATTAGGCTCTGTGCTGACAGCTCAGAGCCTGGAGCCTGCTTTGGATTCTGTGTCTCCCCCTCTCTGCCCCTCTCCTGCTCACTCTCTCTGTCTCTGTCTCTCTCTCTCAAAAATAAATAAACATTAAGAAATAAGAAACTATCAAAACTGATCAGGCAGATATGAAAAAACAAACAAACATAATTCCTAGACATGAAAATATAAAAATTAAAAGGAGAAATTCAATGCGGTGTTGGCAAAACAAATTAGACCTAATTCAGGAGAAAATTAATGAACTGGGAAGTAGAAGAAAATATCCAGAGAGAAGCCAAAGAAGAAAAAAGGCTATAAAAATAAAAGAGGAAAAAAATGAGAGCATAAGAGACAGAGGAAATAGTGATAAAGTCTGGATATACTTTCATTAGAGTTATGAAAGGACATCATGAAATAGAAATATTTGAAAAGGAAACTGACTTAGAACTTTCCAGATGATAAAATCGATGACTTTGAGTGTTTATTCAAATTCGAAGATCCCAAGCATGATTTAAAAGAAGAAGGAAGAAGAGGAGGATGGGAGAGGAAAAAGGACCAATGAGCTAATGAAAAAAAATAACACATGCTTAGACATATAATGGATACTGCATCACTGAAAGCAAAGGGGAAAGATCCGACTGTGTAGTTTTTAAAAGTCAGGAGAGAACTAGAATCTTTTCTAATAATAATATATGTACCACTACTTCTAAAGCAGTGGTTAAAGGGAAATATACTGCTTATATTAGAAGATATGAAAGGCTATAATTACCTAATTATCTACTTTGAGTGTTAGGGAAATTTTTTAAGGATAGTAGATAGAAAGAAATAATAAATATAAGAGTAGAAGTTAACAAAATAAAAAAAACATTCAGTAGAAATGTTTAACAAAACCAATAATTGGCTCTTTTAAATGACTAATAGAAGTTACAATACACAATAATTTACAAGATTGATCAAGGTAAAAATGAAAGAAGGCACAAATAATATTATAATTGCAAACCAGAACATAATTAATATATGGTATAGACATTAAAAAGGTAAGAGAGTTTGAAAAAGGATTTGTACCCAAAATATATAAAGAGCTCTTGCAATTCAATAATAAAAAAAATCAAACCCAATAAAAATTAAAATGGGAGTATACATAAAGTACAGAAAAATTATTTTAAAAACTCATTACAGAAGAATGAGTAAAGGAAATGATATCCCACATCATTGGTCATGAAAAGCACAATAAGATACACATATATTAGAATGAGTAAATTCTTTAAATTTGAAATGAATGAATGAATGAATGAAAGGAAGGAATGGAGGGAGGGAGGAAGGATGGAAGGAAAGAAAGAAGGAAGGAAGGAAGGGGGGAAGGAAGAAAAGAATGGGGGAAGAAAGAAAGGAAGGGGGAAGGAAGGAAGGGAGGAAGAGAAGGAGGGAGGAAGGAAGGGAAGAAGGAAGGAAGGAAGGAAGGGAGGAAGGAAGGGAAGAAGGAAGGAAGGAAGGAAGGAAGGAAGGAAGGAAGGAAGGGAAGAAGGAAGGAAGGGAAGAAGGAAGGAAGGAAAGAAGGAAGGAAGGAAGGAAGAAAAGAGGGAAAGAAGGAAGGAAAGAAGGAAGGAAGGAAGGAAGGAAGGAAGGAAGGAAGGAGGGAGGAAGGAAGGAAGGAAGGAAAGAGGGAAGGAAGGAAGGAAGGAAGGGAAGAAGGAAGGAAGGAAAGAGGGAAGGAAGGAAGGGAAGAAGGAAGAAAGGAAGGAAGGAAAGAGGGGAGGAAGGAAGGAGAGAGGGAAGGAAGGAGGGAAAGAAGGAAAGAAGGAAGGAAGGAAGGAAGGAAGGAAGGAAAGAAGGGAAGAGGGAAGGAAGGAAGGAAGGAAGGAAGGAAAGAAGGGAAGAGGGAAGGAAGGAAGGAAGGAAGGGAAGAAGGAAGGAAGGAAGGAAGGAAAGAGGGAAGGAAGGAAGGAAGGAAGGAAGGGAAGAAGGAAGGAAGGAAAGAAGGAAGGAAGGAAGGAAGAAAAGAGGGAAAGAAGGAAGGAAAGAAGGAAGGAAGGAAGGAAGGAAGGAAGGAAGGAAGGAAGGAAGGAAGGGAGGAGGGAGGAAGGAAGGAAGGAAGGAAGGAAGGAAGGAAGGAAGGAAAGAGGGAAGGAAGGAAGGAAGGAAAGAGGGAAGGAAGGAAGGAAGGAAGGGAAGAAGGAAGGAAGGAAAGAGGGAAGGAAGGAAGGGAAGAAGGAAGAAAGGAAGGAAGGAAAGAGGGGAGGAAGGAAGGAGAGAGGGAAGGAAGGAGGGAAAGAAGGAAAGAAGGAAGGAAGGAAGGAAGGAAGGAAGGAAAGAAGGAAAGAAGGAAGGGAAGAGGGAAGGAAGGAAGGAAGGGAAGAAGGAAGGAAGGAAGGGAAGAGGGAAGGAAGGAAAGAAGGAAGGAAGGAAGGAAGGAAGGAAGGAAGGAAGGAAGGAAAGACAGAAAGGAGGCAAGAAAGAAATCTGATAACACCAAGTATGGCAAGTATGTGTAGCAAGTAGAATTTCATGTATCACTAACAGAAATAAAATTGATACAGCTACTTCAAAGAACACTTGAGCAGTCTAAAATAAATTAAGCATATACTTCCCATGTGACCTAGGAGTTTCACTTCTCAGTGTCTACCCAAGAGAAATAAAATCATATGTCGCCAGAGTATTTGTACACCATGTTCAGAGTATCCATTATACAAAATAGTCAAAAAGTAGAAAGGATCCAAATGTGCATCAACAGGAGTTGATGGCAGCCATCTGACAGGTGACAGGAATATTACTCAGCAATAAAGAGAAGAAGCTACTAACACAACAGCATGGATGAATTTCAAAAACATCGTGCTAAATGAAACAAGCAGTGTACAAAAGACCAAGTACCATATGATTCCATTTATATTAAATTTTGGAAAATGTAAGGGCGTAAAAGAAATATATGGCTGCCTCGTGGCAGGGATTGAATAAAAAAGGGTATAAGAATTATTTCTCAGGTGACCAGAGTATTCTAAAGCATATTTAGTGATATTTGCATGACCGAACGCATTTACAAAAATTCATTTGAATTCACACTTAAAACGGATGAATTAATGGCATTTAAATTACAAAAAAAAAAAATTTAAAGATGCTGAAAATGAAACAAGATGAGAGGATATTATAAAAACACTATGTCAAAAATTTGAAAATGTATATAAAATGGAATGTGAAAATTGCCAAAACCTAGAAAAAATAGAACACTTAAATGGTACTATCATCTTTAATAAAGATCAGACTGTAGTTACAAATCTTCCTTGCATATGACATAGGCTCCAGACAGTTTTACAGGTGAATTTTACCAAAGAGTCAAGAAGCAGATCATTTTAATCTTAAACTATCCAGAAAACAGGGGGGGAAAGGTGAGAAGGGAAACAGTCTCCACCGACTTTTAAAGATTTGTATAACCTTGATAGAGAAACTGACAAGAGAAATTGGAGAAAGGAGAGCTACCCTCTAATCTCACTCATTAACTTAGATACAAGAAATCCTAAGCATTATGTTAGCAAACCAAATTAAGCAAGGTATAAAAAACATAAGTCATAACTTAGGTTTTGGGCTAATTCCCAAAATGCAAATTTAGTTCAAATTTACAAAAATCTGTTAATGTCGTTCACCATATCATCTAGTGAAAGGGAGAAAACACGTGATCATTACAATAGATCAGAAAAAGGAGTCAATAAAATTTAGCAGCCATAATGATAAAACCTCTTAGCAAACTAGGAACAGAAAGGAGTGGTCTTAACCTGATAAACAGTAACTATGGAAAACCGGGAGTCACCACCATGTTCAGTGGAGAAACATGACAAGCACCCCTATTAAAATCAAAATCAAGATAATGCCCTCCATCACCACTTAATTCAATGATATATTAGAGATCCTAGACAGAATAGCAAGCAGGAAAAAAGAAATAAAATATATAAGCATTGAAAAATAAATAAAACTCCCAACCGATATAATTATCTACATAGCACAGAAATATCTACAGGCCAATTCTTAACACTAACAAGAGAGTTTAACAATCCTACTGGATAAAAAATCAATATACCAAAGTCAGTTGCAAGTCTATAGTTGCCAGCCATAAGCAGGTAGAAAATATTTATTTTTAAAAAGATAGCACTATTAAGCTACTAAAATACAAGGTATTGAAGAATTATTCCCACAAAAGATGTAGAAAATTATGTAGAAAATTATAAGCCTGTTGAAAGGATATTTATTAAGTGCTGACAATGTGCCGGGCACTCTGCGGGTAGTAGAAATACAAAGGCTAGTAAGACGTACTGTTCCCATTCTTCAGTGCCAACAGGCTGGTGACAGAAACTGTGCCCAAGCAAATGGATGCCACACCTTGGAACAGTGCAAGGGAGGTGTGTTTAGATACGATAGCAGGGATGAATCATGGGTAGGTGGATCAGAAAAGAGGCATTCACAGTTGGAGACACTTCAATGCTTACTCTGCAGATGAGTAGGGATTTTCCAGGAGAGCCAGGAGAGAGAAGGAGTAGGCAATGCTTGCAAAGCAGAAGGAACAGGATGGGAATAGGAAAAGGCAGGGGACAAAAAACCCTGTTCTCCACAGTCATAACCAGCTCAACAGGGATTTACTGAAAATGCCATCAGCTGCCCCTCTTCTGACCTTCTTGGCTGTCATATCCATCCCATCCCATCTCTTCCCTCCACATCTGCCTGTTAAGCTATTTCCTGGACCTGAAGACCCAATTCACCTTGCTTTCCCTACCCTCCCATGTCACCCCAGTGTGATCCATCTCTTCCTCTGTTCTGATAGTAACTTGGACCTCTAATTTTAATGGCACTCCAGCTGCATTCTTCTCTTTTACCAAATAGCGACTGAAGTATTTCTACTGCCTTTGCAAAATATCAAGCTGATAGAGTGGGCACTCAACATACGTGTTTTAAATGGGCTGTCATTGCTCACTTCTGTAGAGTTGCTCTTTGCAGAAGATTGTGATCTGCAGGAAATCTTCCTTGTTGTTACATGACATCACAGTGAATGACCTCTGTCGAACTTACAGGAGGACCATCTAACACTTGGCCTCTCAGATCAACTCAACACTTTGTGCTTTAAAACAGTATGGGTCTCCTATCTTCTCACTGCTCCGTCCTCTCTCACCCAAATCCCGTGTGGGAATGCAGACAGGTTATTGACTACTGGGCTGCATTCTGCTGGTTAAAATGTTAGTTTGCATATCAGCTTGTTTCCACCTGTGCACTACAAAGCACCCTCACCTACACATGCACGGAAATCATTTGATATTTCCTGCTGCTGTACAATCTCTACATCATTTTTTAAGTTCATAAGTTTGCACAATTCATTGTAAATAATGCTGTTCCTTTTTAGGTTCAGAGGAGGTATGGAAGTATGGAGTAGTAGGAGGGGCACTGGATTTGCAGTTCCAGGAAAACACTGCTGTGAACTTGGGAGAAATGTCTAAAATCTTTAAATCTCTAATTTTTTAGGGCTTCTGTTTCCTCATCTTCAAGGAGGTGATAATGTCACTCCATGACCTATCTCATTTGGCTGCTCTGAGGATCAAATAGGCCAGGTGATTGTGCTAGAAGTTTGAGAGGTGTAGAGCTCCCTTCCAGTCCCATGTGCCATCACTGTTATGAAGAGTAACCAACACAAGTTGGTAATCATTTCCCTTATCATGAACTTAAATCCTTTGAAGCTAGTGTTAACTACTTCAGCAAAATCAGCTCTGTTGAGGCATGCTCAGAAAGTTCATTGAGAACATCACCATTTTTAGATTGCTAAGATGAATGCATGAGTGAGATTTATCATCTTCCTTCAGCACCTTTCAGGATCACCCAAAGTCTATCGTTTTTTTTTTAATTGAGATATAACTGACATATAACATCATGTAAGTTTAATGTACATAACATAATTGATTGGATACATTTATATTGCAACATGATTAACACAGTAGCATTAGCTAATACCTCCATCACTTCACACAATTATCATTTCTTTTTTGTGATAGAACATTTAGCAACTTTAAAGTTTATAATACAGGATTGTTAACTATAATCACAATGTTGTACATTGTATCTCCAGAATGTACTCATCTTCTAACTGCAAGTTTGTACCCTTTGACAATTCCCCCACCCCCAAGCATCTGGTACCACTGTTCGATTCTCCGTTTCTGTAAGTTAGGCTTTTTTAGGTTCCACATATCAGTGATATCATACAGTATTTATCTTTCTCTGACTTCTCTCGCTTGGCATAATGGCCTCAAATTCCCTCCATGTTGTTACAAATGGCAGAATTTTTTTTCTTGTGATTTAATAATATTCCATCGTGTGTGTGTGTGTGTGTGTGTGTGTGTGTGTGTGTGTCTATGTATATACCACATCTTTATTCATTCCTTCACTGATGGACACTCAGGTAGTTTTCATATCTTGGCTGCTGTGAATAATGGTGCCATAGACATGGGAGTGCATATATCTTTTCTATACCCTATTTTCATTTCATTTGGATATATAGTCAAAATTGGAATGCTAGATCATATGGTAATTCTATTTTTAAATTTGTTGGGGAATCTCCATACTATTTTCCATAGTGGTTACATCGGTTTACATTCCCTGCAACAGTGCACAAGTGTTCCCTTTTCTCCACCCCTTCACCCACACTTGTTATCTCTTGTCTTTTTGATGATAGCCATTCTAACAGGTATGAGGTGATATCTCACTGTGGTTTTGATTTTCATTTCATCACTGGTGTTTAGTGATGTTGAACACCATTTCATGTACCTCCTGGCCATCTGTATGTCTTCTTTAGAATAATGTCTATTCAGTTAATCTGCCCATTTGGTGATCAAAGTTTTTGTTTTTCTGTTACTGAATTGTGTGTGTTCTTTCTATATTTTGCATTGTTAGTCCTTTAACAGATATGTGGCTTGCAAATATTTTCTCCATTCCATTCCATTCTCCTGTTCATTTTGTTGATCATTTCTTTTGCTGTGCAGAAGATTTTTAGTTTGGTGTCGTCCCTCTTGTTGATTTTTGCTTTTGTCATCTGTATTTTGGGTATCATATCCGAAAAAATCACTGGCAAAATCACTGGCAAGCAGCTTTTACCCTACTTGTTCTTTGAGGACTTTTATAGCTTCAGATCTTATGTTTAAGACTTTAACCCATTTTGGGGCGCCTGGGTGGCGCAGTCGGTTAAGCATCCGACTTCAGCCAGGTCACGATCTCGCGGTCCGTGAGTTCGAGCCCCGCGTCGGGCTCTGGGCTGATGGCTCAGAGCCTGGAGCCTGTTTCCGATTCTGTGTCTCCCTCTCTCTCTGCCCCTCCCCCGTTCATGCTCTGTCTCTCTCTGTCCCAAAAATAAATAAAAACGTTGAAAAAAAAAAGACTTTAACCCATTTTAAGTTAATTTTTATGAGTATGTAGGATAGGAGTTAAATATCATTTTTTTACCTGTGGTTATCCAGTTTCCCAATGCCATTTTTGAAGAGACTATCCTTTCCTCACTGAGTAGTGTTCTTGGCTCCTTTGCCAAATATTAACAGACCACATATATGAAGATTTATTTCTGCACTCTCTATTCTGTTCTTTTGGTCATGCATCTGTTTTTATGCCAGTACCATACTGTTTTGATTTCTATAGATTTGTAGTATGGTTTGAAATCGGGAAGTGTGATGCCTCCAGCTTTGTTCTCTTCCCCAAATTTGGTATAGGAGGAACAATCCTCAACATAATAAAAGTTATGTGACAAACTCACAGCTAACATTATAGTCAGCGGTGAAGATCAGGAATAAGACAAGGGTGCCCACTGTCACCACCTTTATTCAACATATACAACTGGGGCCATCAGTCAAGAAAAAATAAATAAAAGGCATCCAAAGCCGAAAGGAAAAAGTAAGTCTCTTTATTTGCAGATGATATGATCTTAAATATAGAAAATCCTAAAGACTCAACCAAAAAGGAAAACTGTTTATAAACAAATTCAGTAATGTTGTGGCACATAAAATCAACATGCAGAAGTCAGTTGCATTGCTATACACTAACAATGAAATATCTGAAAAAGAAATAAAGAAAATAATCCCATTCAAAATAGCATCAAACTCAATAAAAAACTTTGGGACAAATTTAATCAAGGAAGTGAAAGATGTGTACAATGAAAACTACAAGACTTTAATGAAAGAAATTTAAAATGCCATAAATGGAAATTTTTTTCACATCCATGGATCAGAAGAATAATATTGTTAAAATGCCTATACTACCCAAAGTTTTATAGATTCATTACATTCCCTATAAATTCCAATGACATTTTCCAAGAATTAGAAAAAACAACCCTAAACTGGAACCACAAAGGATCCCCAAATAATGAAAGCAATCCTGGGAAAGAAGGAACAAAGTCTATTTTTTAAAAGAGAGCCATTGCTTTATATATATATATATATATATATATATATATATATATATATGTGTGTGTGTGTATAAATATATACTTATATATTTATATATATTTATAATTTATATATAAATTAGATATATATAAATAATATATCCATTATCTGGTGGCACTGTTTCCAGTAAAACAAACCACCAGAATACATCCTCTTCATATTTCCAGAAAGATTACATAATAGCTCTAGGTTCCCTATCTGCTAAATGTTGTCAAGAATCCCTCCTCAACCAACACCTGTCTGACATGCTAGAATCTTTCTTTAATTTCCTATTAAATATCTAGCATTTGGAGCTAGAAGTCATCGTCATCTCCCACTATTGTAATCCTCCATCATGCATTCAGACAGTGAAATACTATGAAGCTTTTTAAAATGAGATTTAAGATCTGCATTTACTAAGTTAAAGAGATTCATAATATGGTTAAATATTAAATGAAAAAATAGTGTGTTATGAAGCAGTACTATGGTATGATCTCATTCGTGTAATAGAAGATATGAACTTGTTTTATCACATAGCTAAAGGTCTGGATGGAAGTCAAACTAGGGTAATGATTAAGTGCCTAGACTTTAGTGTCAGACCCATTCTCTATTTGACTGGATGATGGTGGACAGGTTGTTCAATCTTTTCCCGTCACATATTTTTTCTTCTTTAGAGGAGGTAACAAAAGAATTTGCCTTCTGAGATTATTAGGAAGATTAAATGCGTGAAGTGTATAAAACATTTAGCATAGTGTCTGGCCCACAGTAAGTAGTCTATAAATGATACCCATTATTATGATGCTGAGTAAAAAGATACAAAAATGTCATCCAGTATTATCTCTGGGTATAGACTTAAGAATGATCTTTAGGTACTTTTTTGGGCCCCATCCCTACCTTAGTCAACCATTCTAATGTGTTGATGTGTACTTTTTGTATATGCATATTATGAAATAAGATTTTATAATGAGCTATTTTAATTATATGGAACTATCATTTTATATGTCTCATTGACATTAATTTTTTCACCAAGCATGATGTCTTTAAGACCCGTCCATGTTGCTATGCATACCTTTAATTCATTCCTTCTCGATGCTTTTAGTACTCCAGAGTGGGTGTCCTCAACATTTTATTCAACTGCTCTCTCAGCAATTGGACTCAGGGTGCTTCTGACTCTCCACTGCTACGAATAACATTGCAATGAATCTCCTCAAGCACATCCTCCCAACGATCCATGAGAGATTTTCTTTGAAATACATACCGAGGGGTAGAATTGCTGTGTTTGGGCTGTGTACATTCTTAATTTGCCTAAGTAGAGCCAGATGCTCTCCAGAAATGCCGTAGTAGTCTTGCAATGATGAAGTTCCTTGTACCCCCACTTCCCCACCAACACTCAGCTGTATCCATATTTATAACTTTTGCCAGTCTGATAAACATAAAGCATTAACTCATTGTTGTTTTACTTTTCTCGGATTACTAATGATTTGAGGCGTTGTTTCCCTTCATATGTTTAGTTAGCGATTGAAGTTTACTCTCCTATAAATGTCCTGTTTGTATCATTTGTGTATTTTTCTATTGGTGTCGCTGCCTTTCTCTTGTTGATTTATAGAAGTTACTTGTGTTATTCATTTAGTGAGGTCTAGACATTGTAAATATTTTTCCAATAATGCCTTCTGTGTAACGAATGTGTGCATGGTGACTTCTTTGAACAAGAAGGCTTAAAGTTGATGCACTCAAAGTCATCAGCACTTTGCTTGAGATTTGTGGCTTTGAAATTTTGTTTGAAAAGCTTTTCCTTGCCCTTAGGTCACCAAGATATTTTCCTACATTCTGCCCCATTAATCTTTATAGTGGTACCTTTACTCCTTCGGTCTTCACTTCATGTGGAGTCCACATTTGTATGGTATGTGAGGCAAGGATCCAGTTTTATTTCTGTCTCTGTAGTGAGTCAGTTTTCCCAATGTAACCTGCTAGGTACTGACTTGTGATATCTTTTTCATCATATTCAAATTTCCACATATACATATGGGTCAGTGTCTGAACTCTCTGTCCTATTTTATTGGCCTATTCATCTGCTTTTTGTACCAGTACACCACTATTTTTTGTTACTATGGCTTTGTTGTGTGTTTTCATAGAGAGACCAAGCTCCCTCTCTATTCATGCTATTTAAGCTTCACTTAGCCATTCACAAACTTTGTGAACTTTTTTCCATCAGTCTGTTAATACACTAACAGATTCATCCAAATAAACTTTAAAGCAACTTGTTACCATGTTCCTCAAATACCCCTAAGAAGAATTTTTATAGGGTTGTATTGAATTTATCAATTAAGTGAAAGAATTGATGCCTTTGTAGAATAACATTAAGTTGTGTCATCAAAAAGCATAGGGTTTTCTTCATTTATTCAGATCACCTGTTATATCCATTACTAATATTTTTTAAAAAATTTTAATCTTTATTTATTTTTGAGAGAGAGAGACAGAGCGTGAGCAGGGGAGAAACAGAGAGAGGAGACACAGAATCCAAAGCAGGCTCCAGGCGCTGAGCTGTCAGCACAGAGCCTCATGTGGGGCTTGAACCCACGAACTGCGAGATCATGACCTGAGCCAAAGTCGGACATTTAACTGATTAAGCCACCCAGGTGCCCCAAAGAGTACTTTTCTGGGATGCCTGAATGGCCCAGTCGGTTAAGCACCTCACTCTTTTATTTATTTTTTTTTTTAATTTATTTTTTTTTTGGGGGGGGGGACAGAGAGAGACAGAGCATGAACGGGGGAGGGGCGGAGAGAGAGGGAGACACAGAATCAGAAACAGGCTCCAGGCTCTGAGCCATCAGCCCAGAGCCCGATGCGGGGCTCGAACTCACGTACCGCGAGATCGTGACCTGGCTGAAGTCGGACGCTTAACCGACTGCGCCACCCAGGCGCCCCTTATTTTTATTTTTTTTAATGTTTATTTATTTTTGAGAGAGAGAGAGACAGAGCGTGAGCAGGGGAGGGGCAGAGAGAGAGGGAGACAGAATCTTAAGCAGGCTCCAGGCTCTGAGCTGTCAGCACAGAGACCGATGCAGGCAGGACTCAAACTCACAGACTGTGAGATCATGACCTGAGCTGAAGTTGGATGCTCAACCAACTGAGCCACCCAGGCACCCACCCTTGCTAATATTTTAAAGTTTTCTGTTCTCTCTGTAGATACCTTGTACATTATTCTATTGATATAATTAACTCCTAGATACTTAATACATTTCTTGATGATGTATTAGTATTTATTCCATTTCTCAGTCTTTGAAATCTGTAGAATTTTCTAGGTAAAAGATTATATCATATATAAATCAATACAACATTATCTCTTACCTTCTTTCTCTGTTAGTCAGCTTTCACTCAGTTATGCTACAATAAGAAACAATCCCCAAATTTCAGTGATTTATAACAACAAAACTTTCTTCCTCACTCATGTAACACATTGAATATATGTTGGCTTCAGCTCTGCTCTGTATGTTTTCTTTTTCCGAGATCCAAGATGAAGAGGCAGCTCTAATTAGGACCATACCATTCTTGGAGCAGAGGAAAAGCTCAAGGGTGCCAGCTAATCCAGACAACAGTTGGGAAAGCTTCTGCTCAGAACTGGCACCCTGTCAAATACATTCGTATTCACTGGGCAAAACAAATCCCTTGGTCAAGCCTGGTGACAATAGGGTTAAAGTTTCCTCCTCCCAGAGGAAGGTCTTACAAATTACATGGCAACAGGCAGTGAGTGTGCTTTTTCTTGCAGGGAAGGGGTTAGTGAATAATTGTGAACAAGAATATAACCTACCACCCCTTCACTCTCATTCCTATTGTTTCTTTGTCTTTTCTTTAGCTTCAGCCAAGACCTCTAGTGGTAACAATGAGCATCCGTGTCTTAACTTCATCTTGAAGAGAATGAATCTTAATTTTCTCCATCAAGTGTAATACTTAATATAAAGAGTTTTTATCAAGTTAAGGAAATTCCCTGCTATTTCTAGTACTAGGAGTTTTGATCATAAATTTGTGTTGAATCTTATCAAATGTGTTTTTATCTTGATTTCATCACAATTTTCCCCATTAATTTAATACACTAGCATTTATAATAAATTTTCTCTGTTGAACCATCCTATATGTCTGAGATAAAGTCTGAATCTTGATGTATTATTTTTAAATTAGCAGTAAGTTAACTAATATATCATTTACAATTTTTGAACCCATGTTAATAAGTACAAATGGCCAATTATTTTCATTAATGTGTTGTCCTCACTTAACTTTGAATAATGCTATGCTAGCCTTGTAAAATGATGTGTATACATTTTGCCCTTTTTCTTTTTCTGAAAGCGTGTGTGAGATAGAGATTAATATTCCTTAAAAATTTGGTAGAACTTTCCAAAAAACCACCTGGGTCTGGAGTTTTCTGAGAAAAACAGAGCTTTTATAATTTTAGGTTACTTAATGCATACAGGTGTAGTCAAATTCTATATTTCTTTTCTGTGTCAGTGTGGCATTTAATCTTTTTTTCTAGGAATTTATCCATTTTAACTAGGCCTTCAAAATTATTAGGCTATAATTGATCTTAAAATTCTCTATTATGATGGATAGAAATATACCAGAATGTTTGAAATTTTCACCAAGAGTAGGATTAAGGATTATTTCTATGTTTACATATGTTCTATGTTCTTTTTGTTATAGTCTGAATGTTTTACACTAAGATATTGCTTTTATATAATCAGAAATAACTTTGGCTCTTTCCCTTTTGAGTTGAAATTAATACGTAAAATTTACCTAGTCTCGAGTTATTTTCAAACACTCATACCTCATCAGAAGAAGGTATTTGGTGAATCCTTGGGCGGACTTTGTTTCTCAGGCACTGATTTCATCTCTAAACAAGGGGAAAGGATTTCCAGGGGAAAACATAACCTGTGCGTGGCCCTGAATCTCCCTGTGCACTTCCAATGTTTTCTAAGCAATAATAATTAATAGGCACTATCTGGCCCTCTTGGATTTATACCAATTTGGTTTATATAAAAGGACATTTTTACCTAGCAAGCCCTGGGTACATTTTTTGTTTCTTATTTGTAGCTGAACTCTTGGAACATCCATTGTTTGTTCTGTTTGCCCTTGTACTGCCTTCACTCTCCACTCAAGTATGGGTTTTATTAAGCAGTGTATATTTCATCTAAGGCCTCGGAAATGTACTTTTTGAGGAAACAGCTTTTCTTGGTATTTTGTGGTGAGTGGTGACTTATTTCTGTTTGGTCTTTAACATGTGTTGTGTGTGGGTCCTGACGATTCAATGAAGCTGTTTTCTGTTGAAAAGCTGTCAGAAAACACAAATCAAATCCAGTAACTGAATAGACACAGCCGAACAGGTTCAGCTAGTTCACATGCATTTTAAGACGAATGAAAAAGAGGTAGGGAGAGTATGTGTAAGGAGGGATTTTTCACTATCCTCCCTTTCAATTAAATGTCTTTATTTCTCTAGAAAAATGTCTACAGTGTGTGTGTGTGTGTGTGTGTGTGTGTGTGTATAGAATGATATATTCAGAATGATAGATTCTTCACCCATCTTTGTGTTTCAGTCATACTGAAATAATCCTAGCCTCATTAGTACATTTTCTTCTCTTTTTAAAAAAATTTTTTTAATTTTTATTTATTTTTGAGAGAGAGAGACAGAGCACCAGTGGGGAAGGGGTAGAGAGAGAGGGAGACACAGAATCTGAAGCAGGCTCCAGGCTCTAAGCTGGCAGCACAGAGCCCGACGCGGGGCTCAAACTCACGGACCAAGAGATCATGACCTGAGCCGAGGTAGGACACTCAACCGACTGAGCCACCCAGGTGCCCCTCATTAGTACATTTTCTTGACATCAATGAAGGAGACCACAGGACTCTGGAGTGAATTAATTTGGGAGGGACTAGAAAGCACACACAAAAAATTGTTTTCATTCACAGAACTCTCTGCCCTCATCTTCAAAAAGAGGAGGAGACCATGGTTTGGGAACGTGGCACATGGCAGATGTGCCCTCCTCCTCATTAGATGGATGTACAAGAAGACTAAGGGGGAAAGAGACTGAAGGCATAGACCCCGGCTCTGCTAACCTTAAGCTGAGTGACCTTGGGCAAGGTATTCACCTGTTGGTTTGGGTTTCCTAATACAAAAACAGCACTTAATTCATGTCTTGTCCTAAGGATTAATGGAGATAACATATAGTAAAGCTCCATACTTGATTTGGTTGTGTCTATAACTTTTGTTTGTTTCCCCACTTGCCTCATCAGGGCAAGAAGTTTTGTTGGCTTTGTTTACTGTAATATCTCCAGCAGCTAAAATAGTGCCAGAATTATAGCAGGTCCTCAACAAAAGCAACATTTGTTGACTGAATGCTGAATAAAAAGAAAAGGCATTTATTTTAGTAACTAGAACATATCTGGCAGTAGGTGTTTAATGAATAGTACTACAATGACAACTATTATAGGCTGTAGAAATGGTGGTGGTGGTGGTGGTGATGGCAGAAACCTGGGAGTGAAGTGCTGTGGTTCATAGTGAGGCTCTGGGAAGCAGGCTGCATGTATTTGCTTCTGGAACATAAGTACGGACTCCGACCTGGATCTCACTTTGCTCATCTGTAAGATGGGTGTCATAATAATGGTATCTACTTCATAGGGTTATTGTGAGAATTAAATTCGTTAATATTTTAAGCATATTTAGGATAGTGCTAGCCATTACTATCACATCTACTACCTATGTAGTAGGTAGTAGGTAGTTACTAATTAGTAACTGCTATTAGGGGCTTAATTTTAAGGGAGGGCATTGAGGGAGACTGCCTCATCAGGAAGATACTATGTGAAAGAAAGAAAAATCGTCAAAACAATGGAAGATGCCATTTTCAATAGCCAGTAAATAAATATAAGAATCTTTATACCTAACAAGTAATCAAAGAATGGTGATAAAAACAGGGAAAAACACATTTGACCCATTAGATTGCCCACATGAAACACTGATAGCTCCCAATGTTACCAAGAGGTGGGGCAACAGACACTTTCGTACATAACTAGTAAGAGCACAAATTGGGACTGTCAGCTCTCTTTCTCAACCTTTCCTCTGTCAGTTCGGCCAGGCCAGAGTAGAGGCCCATTTGAAATCCAAAGAAGACTGGCTAGCAAAGACACACTGCAAGCAGAGCTCCCAAGACACTGTCATCTCAAAGTCATGTGGCTGCCACGACTCCTGCAGTGGGAGTGAAGGCAAGACCCGCAGAATCATGCCAGAAGGCCATTTTGACTGTGAGGTGGGAACAAAAAACACCCAGGCAGTTAGTCTGTGGCTATAACCTAGCTGTTTGAATCCACAGCCTCAAGAACAACACTGCCAGCCATAGATCTAGACTGTTTTAGGAATTAGCCACTAATAATGACACCTTGTATTGACAGAGTGACTTATGTGTTCTCAGAAGATTCTCTTTGCTCTGTTCTCTCGTAATGGGTTTTTCTGCTGAGTTAAGTGTCCCCCATGGCTCAGATCACTTTGGCTGTGATTTAGCTGGGCTCTCCATGTTCGTTGAAATACTAGATGCAGCCACCTGTGAGCCAGGTGTTTTGTGTTGTAAGGCAGTTTAAAATGCTCCCTTAAAATACCCATGACCTCATCCAGTTCCCCCGGACATGGAAACTAACAGCTATTGAACCTGTATACATCTGGCATTATTCAAATGTTACCTGACACTTAATCCTCCCTGAAACCCAGGGATTTATATCCCCATTACACAGATGAGGCCACTGAGACTCAGAGAGGTAAAGCAAATTGCCTGAGGTTACTTACCTGGTCGGTAGAGCTGAACTTCAAGCCCAAATCCATATGACTAAAAATTTGTGTCCTCCCCACCACACACACACAATTAAACCACCAAAGCCCAACCTTTAAAACAAACCAACAAACAAAACTATTTCTGAAACTGCATGAGGAAAAACCCATTTTCCCATAGTTGACTAGGATTAAATAGATTTGTGTAGCAAGCCTATTTAAAAGTTCTATCAAATTAGAAGCCAAATTATGTTTTACACTCACATCCAAGCAGTTAGGTGTAAATGTGATGATGACGTGAGGGGGGTGGTGGTGGAGGTGATGTCTTTTATTTGTGGAGCGCTCAATCTGTGCCAAGCACTGCGTATGCTCAGTGCGCTGCATTCTTGCCCTGACACTTTCCATTCTGACAATAAGCCAGGTGTGCTGTGTTGTATGGCACAAGCCAACCCAAGAGCCCAAGCATACCCAGAGAAGACACAGCAGTCCCGAGATTTGGCCTCAAGCCCCCCGACTCCAGAGCCTTTGCTTCGAATCGCATCTCTGCCCTTTGTCTGACATAGGGCACCGGTACAAGAAAACAGACCCTGGAAATATTCCACGAGTTTCCACTGCACTGATGGCCCATTCTCAGATTTATGTATTTCATTCTGCAAGGCTCAGACATATTTAGACACTTCAAGCTAATCATTACCTGTCACAATTTATCTGAGCTGTTCATTGTCAGCAAGCACATGTAGACTTCAAGACGCATTTGCCCTCTGCTTTATATCATGTTTTTTTTTTATACAGCCATAATATTAATAGGTGGGCTCTATTGCTAGCAGAAGGCCATTTTTGTGGACTTCAATATCATATAGGTAGATTCTTGACCTAAATTAATGGGATCGTTGCCTCAGTCTTCAGTAATTTGGGCTCAAGGTCTTGCGCACAATTGAGACAAAAGTCGGTCAGGGCTGAGATGACACGGTATCCTCCAAGGAATCGAAAAAACCGAGCTGAGCCCTGCCCAAGGCCTGTAGATTCCAGGAACCTGAAGTTTAGATCCCCACCCACGCATCACCTCCCCTGACAGGGAGCAGGGCTGCCCACTCGGTTACCTGACTCCTCACCTCGCGCTCAGAGGTCGTTACTATAGTGATGTGTGCCTGCTGTGTGCCCGCCAAGTTGGCGGCCACAGCACATACCTGTGGCATGGCGTTTCTGCTTGACTTGACAGCAGGCTTTTATACAAGTGGAATTGTAAGCTCTTATTAACAAACTTACACACAGTCTCCACTCTTTTCCTCCTAGAAGCAGCGTGACAGCCAGCTGTTGAGTCTAGTAAAGCATCCCTTTCATTGGGCAATTTGTGAACTATCCCTTCACTGAGGTGAGGTAGTTCTTTCTAATTCTGCCCAGTGTATTAGTTACATGGTGGAACTTGGAAGGATGGCAAGGTGAGGGAGAGACATCTGCAAGTGTTGAAGACCCAAGTAGACCCAAAAGATTACTGTCTTTTCTTGAATAAGATGGTGCTTTCAGTCCACCCCATACCAGCCCCACATCTCCAATACCAAGCTAAAATGAGTGAATAAAATTGTGAGCTAAAAGTCTGCTGCTGAAATAGAACAGGGGACTTTTGCAATTGCACCCTGGAGTATAATTTCCTTGAGGGTGGAAACTTTTAAGATTTGGTAATAGCAGTCAAAGAGACAGGAACAATGGTTTATGACTCACACCCAGCCAACAAAGATGGCAAACAGTATAATTTGAGGGGCACCAAAGGGCCTAAAACATGACAACATATCAGCTCCTAAAATTCCCACCATTAACTTCACTACCTATGGGCCTAGTAGACATGCTCATGATGTTTTTAGTATTACTCTTTAATTTTAAAATTAATACATGCGCAAGATTTTAAAGAAAAAATATTACAGAAAGTATACAATGAAAACTAAACTGTTTCCACTCCCTTGAGCCTTGATTCCATACTCCAAAATTACTATTAATGTTTCATAAGTTGTATGTCCTTCCAGAAATTGGGTAATGTATACTGGATGGATGGATGGATGGATGGATGGATAGATAGACAGACAGACATATATGTATATATGATTCTGCATAAAAGTTATTCAAACAAATAATATCACCTTATTCATATTGTCTTTACCTTATTTTTTTACTTAATACATTCTGGGCATCTTTCAAAATTAGCATTTTTTTAATTTTCTACATTCTTCTAAATAGTTGTATGGTACTTCCAAAGTCCCTCCTCCTCTAAGTGTGCTATAATTTAGGGGCACCTGGGTGGCACAGTCAGTTGGGCGTCCGACTTCAGCTCAGGTCATGATCTCGCAGTTGGTGGGTTCGAGCCCCGCGTCGGGCTCTGTGCTGACACCTCAGAGCCTGAAGCCTCCTTCAAATTCTGTGTCTCCTCCTCTCTGTGCCCTTCCCATGCTCATGCTCTGTCTCGCTCTGTCTCTCAATAATAAATAAACGTAAAAATAATTTTTAATGTACTATAATTTATAAATATGGTCCCTTAATGATGGGTATCTGGATAATTTTAATTTGTTGCTCTCGTAAATAATGTGGAAGTCAACATCCTCAAACATATCTCATTGCATATGAGGGCCTATCCCTCATATGGATATACAAGTATATCCATAAGATTGTTTTCAAATAGTGGAATTGCTAAAACAAAGAAAGTATACATTTTAAATTTAAAAATATTGCCAAATTTTTACCAAAACACTTTATGCTTTTCAGTAGAATGCCATTCATACTTAATAGCATTCAATGCCATTCAGTATAATGGCAGCCATAAATCTCCCACATCTTCACCAACACTGAGTCTTATCAAACATTTTAATCTTATTAATTTCATTAAAAAATCATTCATTTTTATATTATTTTTGTCAGTTTAGTTGCTTATAATTGCTTTGCTTTGTGTTTCTTTTATTATGATGTGGTTGAACCTCTTTTCATGATTATTAGTCACTTGTATTTTTTTCTGTGATCTTCCTCTTTGTAATCTTTGCTCGTGTCTTTATTTTTTTCTCTTTTGTGCAGTGAATGATACAATCTCTAAAGATAGCCTTTGTCACATGTGCAGCATATGTTTTCTCCTAGCTTGTTATTTATCGTTTTACTTTGTGTATCGCATTTCTTACAATTTAGAAGTATCTCATTTATGTAGATAAATATACATGGATAAGAATTGATTTTTTTATGTTTATTTATTTTGAGAGAGAGAGAGACAGAGATAGAAAGAGAGTGATCAGGGAAGGGGCAGAGAGAGAGGGAGACAGAGAATCCCAAGCAGGTTCCACACTGTCAGTGCTGACGCAAGGCTTGAACTCATGAACTGTGAGATCATGACTTGAGCCAAGATCAAGAGTCTGACTCTTAGCCAACTGACCCACCCAGGCACCCCAGTTTAATAACCGTTGGAATATATGTGTTCTAGTTAGACATTCGATGATCCCTTTTTCTGACTCCTAGAACCCATGTGATTCTTACCATGTATTTGACATGTAACTTTTACTGAGTTGTATTTTAGCTAACATCTGTGTGTGTGTGTGTGTGTTGTGTGTGTGTGTATGTGTGTGTGTGTGTGTGTGTGTGTGTGTGTGTGTGTTAATCCTTACAACCAGATTAAAAGCAACTTGAAAGCCTGGAGAAATGAAAGATTCTTTTTCATTCCCCACCCCATAGTGTCCAGTATCTAGAAAAGAGAAAGTTAGACTTGGGGGATTTCAAATTAGAACACTGCTAAGAAGAGTATTGTGTGAATCTAGAGACACAGAGGCCCTAACTTAAACAATGACCCAAAGGGCAAGTAAGAGATTTCCCAAAGAAGGTATGAATGAGTCTCAAGATTAACCCAGTCTCCTTCCACCTTTTGCCTAGAGTGAAGATAGTTCCTAGTGTTTCAGGCTTTTGCCCCCACCCGCCTTCCCAAATTTATCTTGTACCACTCTTTCCCTTTTTCTCTATATCCTACACCCTGGCTTTCTATCTATGATTCAAATGCATGTCAAGTTTGCTTTCACCTAGGGCCTTTGCCTGGAATATTCTTCCCCTCAATTTTCACATTCCTGACTTCTCTTGTTGTTCAGACCTGCGGCAGACTGGGTTTTCCACAGTTGACTGCATCAATATATATTCTACAATGTGAGGTTGATACTCTTCCATCAAGAAACGGGGGTCTATGTTGCTCCCTGTTGAAACTAGGTCAGTTTTTGCAATTACCTTAACCAACAGAATGCAGCAGAAGTGACACTATGTGACTTTCGGGCTAGGTCATAAAAAATAATAGTGTTTCCACCTGGCCCACTCTAGCTTGGGACACTCACCCTGGGAACCCAGCCACCACATTGTGAGACCAGGATACCTGGACAGACCCCATGGAGGTGTGCAAGGAGCAGTCCCAGTTAAGTTCTCGGCTGGCGGTGAGCATCAACCAACAGCCATGTGCTTGAACAAACCCTGAAATTCTTCCAAGCCCAACCTTTTGAATCTTCCAGCTAAGCTCCAGACATGGTGAGGCAGAGACAGGCTGTCTCCAGTATACACTCTCGGAATTCCTGACCCAGAGAATTCCAAAAGCATAATAAATTGTTGTGTTAAGCCACTGAGTTGATGGGTAATTCATTATGCAGCCATAATAACCAGAATAAGACCTCAGCTTAAATGACCACAGAAGAGGGCTTCCCTGACCTCCCAATCTAAAGCTGTGATCTGCTTACTGCATCACCTTACTTAATTGTAGTCCTCCACACAACATTCTCTGCTGGTTTCCTTATTTGTTTGGTCGGTTTGCTTATTGTCTGCCTGCCTCCACTGGGAGGTCAAGTCCAAGTGCACAAAGATCCTAATTCTCTTGTCTACCCCAAAGTCTTCAGCACCTACAACAGTGCCTGGCATCTACTAGGTGATCAAGGAAAGAGAACTCTTTTCTTTGGGGATATGTTGTAGTTTCCTTTTCTGTGGCTGTGTGTATACTTCAAAGAGTGGTTTAAGACAAATACAAATAAAAAATCAGTAATAACCAGGAGATAAATATCTGAGACTTTTTAAAATCAGGCTTACAAATGACAGAGAGGGAAGAAATAAAGGAAAGTAAGGCAAACTCTTTAAACATTAAAATAGAAAAAGGAAGAAAAAGATCTTGCCAAAGAAAGTGATGTTTATCAGCCACATACACAACTGAATTTTACCCTTATGATATGGTTTGTAATTTCTTAAAAACAGTATAATCCTCCTTGTTTACTCAAAGAATAGCAGCATGTTGGTCAGAGAATTCAGTAAATGTTGTGGGAAAATCCAGCTCTTTGAAATCTGTTTTTTTTATGGTTGGATAGAATGTTAAACCAAAATTTTTCTCCATTCCCCTACTCATTTACCACTCTTTGCCCAAAAGTGGTTGGAATCAGTGACCAAACCAATGGAATATGAGAGAACCCATCGTGTATGAATAGAAGTCAAGCTCTTTGAAAAGCTTGAGTCTAATGGTTCTTAGCAATTGTTCATGAAGTAAGTCTGGGTTAGCCAGCTACCTAGGAAGCTTCTTCCTGAGACAGTGAGTCTTAGAGCATCTAAAAATGTCTTGTTTCCTCCCTTGAACAGCACATTTACACTTTTGTTTTTGAAATCAAAACCACCCTTGCTATCTTACAAATGTTGGAGCCAATTTAATGGTTTCATTGGCCTTTAAAGAAAGTATTGGAATCTCAGAAAAGAGCATAGAACTAGAATATTATACAGAGTTGCTAGGGTAATAGGTATTTTTGTGGCATCCTTGGGAAAATGAACACCTAACAGCCATGAACTTGCAACTCGCTTGTGCCTATTATATCTTACAGCTTACAGTGATGACTTCTTGTCGCTAAAAAATGTTCAAAGTTCCTTGGCTAAAAAAGGCATAGGAGATGAGGCATAGCCTGTTTGAAGCTAACTATTCCTCTGGAATAATAATATATAATACAGAACAAATAATGCCTTCCAGAGGATGCAGGATTAAAATGAAAGATGCTTAATCCTCTTCTCTTCCCTGCTATCCAACACTTAAACATGACTCCATGGAACTTCATTATGTACCCCTTAAAATACCCAAGTTGATCTCATTTACAACTGCCTTCACCTTTCCTTCTTATTTGGCACCAATTCTGGAATTTTTATCATGAATCTCAGTTTCACTAAGATTCTTCCCAGCCCTCTCCTTAAGTATCAGTTGAAAGAAGTGAATTCAAAGATTATAAAGTAAAATTACTTACCCCTCTCAATCATCATCTGTTGAGTCAAAAGATAGCTGGGAAACTGACCTGAAAACAGGACTTGACCAATCATTAGAGCATGTCTTAATAAGACCAAAATAGTAGATACAAATATACCCATGAGTTAATTTTACTTAACTATACAGGATGCCTAAAAATTCCCTTCTAGCCTTTCTTCATGCCCTGATAGGAAGGCAATTAAATGAGAAGAATATTAAAATTAGTCGAAAAGCAACAATACTTACTATGCAGCCATTGGGACCTTCTGCTCCATCCTGCATTTCCTAAGTTAGGTTAAGCCAGGTCTCCATGTCCTCTTGTGACTTGGATGTCAAACAGATGGTCTCTGGATAGGAGTTACCAAACCAACTGTTGGCTTCCCAATCTGGAACTTGCCTTCCTACAAGGAGACTAAATGGGAGCTAATTAGATGTCATTTACTTATAAATTCTAGTCACAAATTAGATTTTCTGCCTTCAAAGTTAATGTCCTTTAAGTGTTCCAATGCTTTTAACCCAACAATCCCTGTTTTCTAACTTTCCCTTCCAGTTCTTTGCCTTCTCTATTTTTACACAATTATTAGGAAAAATTTTGTTCCAAGAACAATCAGAAAAGAACCCAAACCCAATCAGCCAAATAACCACAGTCATTGTCGTCGTCGTCGCCGTCGTCATCATCATCATCATCATCATCATCATCATTATCTTTATAACAGGGTGCCAAAGGCCAGCCTGGTTTTAAAAGAACAGATTGCAATAAGCTTAAGATTCTTGGGAGTTCTGTCTGTACTAAGTTGAAGCTGAAAAATGCACACTTTCCTTATTCCTTTGACCAAACTCCATATCCTAACTCAAGAAAATAAGCTTTCAGGAGATTTTTTGGAACAACTTAAATGGCAAGTTGAAAATCAAATAGCTCTGACACCACAGTGATTTTGATGAGTTAACTACCAATGTATATACCATATGGATGAAATTCTTCCTGAAATGCATGTGGGTGTGTTTAAGGGTAGAGTGCTTGGGGCAAAACACATTTCAAGCTTTTCAAAAACCCATTATTTGCAAAATCATTTGATGTACTTTTTTTTTTTTTTTTTTTTTTTTTTTTACTGATTCCAAATCTGGCCTATTTCAAAGACAAAGAGTTCCTGGTCTTTCTAGGCACCTTTCCTCTTTCTTTCTATATAAGCACATTCCTTCCTATCCTCAGAGAGAGAAAATGTCCAACTTCAAAAGCCCAGACTGTACCCACACCCTCAAGTCTAACAGCAAAGCAGCACACTAGAAAAAAGAGACACTGAAATTCACTTCCAGTGGAGTAGCTAATGGTGGGCTTCTCTATTCAACTCCAGCAGCCCACCATTGCTATAGGATGTTTTGTAGCCACACCATCCTGTCAATGCATATGGAGCTTAGGGTTGAACCTTCTTTCGTGGTCTGCTATTTTTTTAAGTTTATTCACTTATTTTGAGAGAAAGAGAGAGAGCACATGCAGGAGGGGCAGAGAGAGAACCCCAAGCAGGCTCTGAGCTGTCAGCACAGAGCTGGATGCAAGTCTCAAACCCACAAACCATGAGATCATGACCTGAGCCAAAACCAAGAGTCCAACACTCAACTGACTGAGCCACCCAGGTGCCCCATCATGGACTGCTATTAAGCCAAGTTTCCCCAATCCCAGAATGTATCCCATCACTGAATTTTGAAGTTAAGTGCAGGAATATACAGTTATCTTTATGAGCCTTCACCTTGTTGATTTTGATTCATTGTTTAGTGTTTTAAGATTATTCTGAATCCTGATTCAGTCAAATGCTCCAGTGGAGTTACATTATACAAGAGGATTTCAATCTAGTGTCAGTGTGTTTAGTGTTTAATCAGCTATCACTGGTATTCTAGATAAGGCTCAGAATCCTTCTCAAATAGTGTTCCAACTCCTGCTACCAATCAATCTAGTTGGCATTTGAGATTACATCTATTCACTCTGCCTCCTGCTTTAGATGTTCCCTTTTCTCTTCATTAGAATTATTCACAGTGGGCAGTCAGAATTACAGTCTTTAATATCTACATGTGTCTTGAGCTAGATCTATTTTAGAATTTCTGCCTATGACAAGCCTACCCAAGTCATTTGAAAGCCATCTTCCCAAAACCTGAGACACACATGTGAGTGCCTAGAATCTCCTCACTTAATGGCAGGCTCACCTTCACCAGGTTCTCATCCTTTCCACATCATCAACCAGTGGCCTGCTGGTAACAGGAAAAACAATGGTAAGCTCTTGGGGGTTTTTCCCATACTTTGACAAAATAAAAATAAATCAATAATTTATCAAGGTATATAGGGAAAAAAGCAATAGAAGATTAACTGTGGTTGCTATTGATACCAAACCACATGAAAAATGTGGAAAATACTTTCCTAATGACAGATTATATAGGCCAAAGGCAAGAGAGCACTGCTTGACCCATCAGCTAAGGGTCTCAACCAACTACGTGTCAATAATACCTCTTCTTGCTTTCTTATGTTCCAATGTCAAATTGATTTCATTCATCACCTCTAAGAATTTGTATACAGATCGTAAATCTAGTGAAGGCAGGGGTTTTAACTTATTCACCTCCACAACCCTAGGGCTGGGCATGGTACCTAATGTATATTAAATACTCAGTAAGTATTTTAAGAATGAATGAAAATGAAATTTAAACAATTACTCCCTATTGTTTCTTTCTGAAAAGTATTAAGTTCTTCTTCTACCAGAGTTTTTACATAAAAAGCAATTTGAGTAAGAATGAACAAGTTGCTCTATTTATTGAACTTGATTTTCTGAATTTAGCAAATCAGAACTTTTGAAAGCAAAAGTAGGAGTTACTGATTTCCTATCTTACTCACATCTCTCCTCACTCTTAATCTTAAAACACAGCACGTGCTCATACACACACACACACACACACACACGCACGTACACACACACACACACACAGAGGAATGATGGAGACAGTGTAGAGAGCATATTATAATATTTTCTTCAGCAACTAAAGTGGATTTGCACACAAAACTATCCACATTGCCCCTTCTATCTTTCTTGTATCCAGGAATATTTTTTGTTAACTGACTGGTGTGAGTTTGGCCTGCCAGTCAGCTCTGGAACCAAAGAGGAGCTAAGTGGCTCCCATAAAAACACAATCATCAGATTAATCTTGCTTGGCCAGGTACCAGTCCAGCTAACCATCCATTGACAATCTCATAACCTTCTGCATTCATCCAAAACAAACAAAACAGTGCCTGATTCTAAAAGGAAGAAGAAGAAAAAATGAAATATTTCTGTCCCATTTACCTTTCAAATAAAAGACAAAATGTAAGCTAGGGTGTAATATGAAAAGCATGGGTTTAGTAAGATCACAGTAGCTAAGTCACTTTGGGTACAAAGTGTATATTTTTGAGTGTACCTGGTGCTTTCAAATCAGGACATTATAATAACTGAAAATTATAGGGCAGTGATGGAGCTTCGTGGCTCAGAGCACAGCCTTTGAAGTTATGCAGACCTGAGTTTCAGTTCCTGTTTTGTCACTTTCTTTCTGTGTGCCTTTAACACATTATTTAATCTCTCTGTGCCTCAATTTCCTCAGCTGCAAAGAGGATGCTAACAGTTTCCATTTCACAGGGTTGTTGTAAAAATTAAATGAGGTAATCCATGTAAAGCACTCACAAAGTGCCTGACATAGAGAAACACTTAATAAATGTCTATTATTATAGCCATGATTCTTACATTAATCCAAGAGGAATTGATTTGGCAGGAAGGTTGAAGGATGGCATAGAAATAGCATAGAAGTGTCGTACCACTGAGAACATAGCCTTTTTGAGAAATAAGCTACCCAGCAAGCCCAATCACTAATTACAATTCATTTGGAATGAAACAGAGACAAACATACCATTGTAAGAACCAGGATAGAAAATTGCTAATGAGGATTGAGACAGTGGTTTGAGGAAAAGGCAGATCAGTCTAGTGTGCTGTGGACAGAACCCTCTGACCGGCGGTCCCAGACAAGAACGTACTGTGAAAGTCTTCACCATTCCACCCAAAAGCTGAATCAGAGTCCTGAGAAGCCAGATCAGTCCTGTCTTACATGTGCCTGCCCTTTGGTAGGCAACAACCTGGTGCGTGGGGAGGTAGACATTTTACATGGGAACTAAAACCCTTCCAGGACATGCTATAAGGGAGGGTCAGGAGGTACGCTACACTAGGGGATCTCTCCATGGTGCCTGAAGTTGAGTGTCCACATTAGAGGTCCTTGCAGTGGACGCTTATGCCACATGCAAATCTATGTTTCATTAATGTCTTTCACTTGAGATCCTACAGAGACAAGGTGGACAGGCCCAGATCCCATGGAGCTCACAGCTTAGTTAAGTGGGCAACTGGACTGTGTGACAGTACGAGGTGATGGGTGCCGTGGTAGAGATATATACAGGGTATTTGTGGAGCTCAAGAAGGAAACATGTGACTAATCTTGGGGGGTGAAGTGTCCGCTTAGAGAAAATATCAATGATGGGACCTGAAGAATGAATAGGGTTAGAAAGGCAACAGGGGCCAGAGTGGGAGAGAAGGAAAGAGGGACGAGCATGGGCGGAGGTCCAGCGGAAGAGTGAGAGCATGGCATATTTGAGGGATTAAAAAATGGTCTGTGCAGCTGCAGGCAGGGAGCATGGAGCACATTCATTTTTGTGATGGATATCCAACATTAATTTGCACTTACTCTATGCCAGGCCCTGTGACAAGCAGACCCATTATGAGTATTAGCTCATTAAATCTGCACAGCAATCCTATGAGCTAGGGACTGTGGTTCACCTCATTTTACTAATGGGGACATTGCAAATGAGAGAGGTTGGGACTCAGATATTAAGTCCTGAGTCAAAGCCCTCACATCCTGTAAGTGAGCTGGGTTTTCTACCCAGGCAGCCTGGCTTGAGCGTTCACACTGCTCCTTCCCAGGGCACAGGGTCCTGTCACCGCAGGGTAGCTCACCACAGAAGTTTTAAGACACAGGGGATTGGAAAGTACTCTTGTGGAGAAGTTCATGTCTGTGGTTTACCTAAAGCTAAATCAAAATAAACCTGCCCCCACCATCAAAATCTCCAAATATGCTTCTCAGTGATAGAAAGTATGACCACAGGTTTTTTACTTCTACAAATTTTTAACAGGTTTTACCTCTACAGGCTCCCATTCTTGCAAAGTCTCAGTTGAGACTATTTTGGAATCCTTTAGGTAGAAAAACTGCCTCATCTGAGAGGGATGTCCCATCTGGGACTCAGGCAAAGTTTCCAAGCGTGCCTGAGGCTGGATTCTCTCCAGATACCAGGGGAAGCGCCCAGGTAGCCATTCGAGAAAGAATAAAAGTCACTGTAACTTTTCTACACACAATAGCCAAATCGAATATCGATCACTGTCAAAGTCCGACAGCACCTAGCCTAATGTCTTGCACGTAGTGGATGTTTTAAGAAATATCAGTCATTAATGAGTAGATAGGAGCATGAATAAATAAATGAAGGAAGTTTCTGTTGCTTATTTGTTTCTTGGCTTTCTCCTTAACATGGGGTATGATGATAGCGTAAGGAGAAATTTGTCTGTCTGGGGCCAGAAGTTGTAAGAACAGATACAACTCTATGACCACAGAAGTCACAGCATCTTAAAGAGATCTTTGCACACCCATTTGACAGAAGCATTACTCACAATGACCCAAAGGTAGAAGCAACCCAAATGTCCATCCATATATGAAGGGATAAACAAAATGTAGTGAGTACATACAGCAGAATGTTACTCAGCCTTGAGAAGGAAGGAAATTCTGACACACACATGCTACCACACGAATGAAGCTTGAGGACATTATGCTAAGTGGCCTCAGTCAGTCACCAAAAGACAAATACTCTACAATTCCACCTATGTGAGGTACCTACAGTAGACAAATTCACAGATAGAAATTAGAATGATAGTTACCAGGCATTGGTGGGGGGGGGGGTGGAGGGGGCAGGGGGGGGAAGGAGAGAATGCAGAGTTATTGTTTAAAGGTATAGAGTTTCAGTTTTGCAAGATGAGAAAGAGTTCTAGAGATGGATGGTAGTGATGGTTACCCAACAATGTGGATGTACTTAGTCCCACTCAACTATACACTTAGAAATGGTTAAGATGCTAAATTTTATGTTATGTGCATCTTACCACAGTTTTTAGATTTTAAAGGCAAAATAGAGATGTTTTCAGATACAAAATAATTAAACCATTAAGCCTAATTATAAGTATTGGCATCTGATATTAATTATTGTATTAAATAACATGTTTTATATAATATATAAGTACACTATAATATAGTAATTCACATAGCTGACACCTACTTTGCTCACCATATTGTAATGTAATGATAATCTAACAACAACAATAATTGCTATTATAGTTAACATCTATTGAACACTAACCAGGTGCCAAACTTTATTTTAATTATTCTTTGCCTCATATGTTTATAATAATACTATCAGACAGCTGCTATTATTTTCTCCTATTTACAGATTAGGAAACTGAGGTCCACAGATGTTAAATAAGTCTCCAAAGGCACACAGCTGATAAATGCATAGCTGACATAAATGAATAGCTGACAGGTGGTAGCTGCTTTGACACATTCTAGCTAGACCAAGATGTTCGATGCACCTGACCAACAGTTTGGATTAGATGGGCCAGAGGTCCCAGTAATTCACAACCTCACACCCAAACTCTCCAGCTACAGCTGATCGATAATAAGAATAACATAAAAGGGGCTCCCAGATGCCTGGCACCAGAATGAGGAGTTTAGATGCATCTTCTTGTCCAGTCTTCCCAGTAACGATAGGAGGCAGGTGCCACCTATTGTGCCCATTTCACAGATGAGGAAACTGTGGCACAGAGAGGTCAAGAAGCTTTCCCAAGGTC
The DNA here is from genome assembly GCF_018350155.1 of Leopardus geoffroyi. Lineage (NCBI taxonomy): Eukaryota > Metazoa > Chordata > Mammalia > Carnivora > Felidae > Leopardus > Leopardus geoffroyi. The sequence goes on along the minus strand of NC_059326.1, from coordinate 119,086,922 downwards.
ATACAACTAATGAGTGGTGGAGCCAGGACACAAACACATGCAGCTTATGCTGGACTCTGTTCATTGACCATAATGCCAAGTGAGATGCCAGTTTCTTAAATTGTGATCCGAGATTTAAAGTTTGTTTGAGAGAGAGAAAGAGAGCATGAGCAGAAGATGGGCAGAAAGAGAGGAAGAGAGAATCCCAAGCAGACTCTGTACTGTCAGCCCGGAGCCCCACACCGGGCTCAAACCCATGAATCGTGAGATCATGACCTGAGCCAAAACCAAGAGTTGGATGTTTAACTGACCGAGCCACCCAAGAACTTCATGATTTGAGATTTAACTTCTTGGCGTTAGTCATAACAGTTACAAGAAGAGTTCGTCTTAATTGAGCCCTCACCATAAATCGGGCTACATGCTTCCCATGTATTTGTTACCTCCTAGGTACCCCAAAAGGATCCTCTGAGGAAGGTCCTCTCACTGGTCCTGTTTTATAGGAAAAGAGAGCAGCCTAGGTCTCCCCACTAGCAAGGGGTGGAACCAGGATTCAAATCCAGGAGGTCTGATCCCAACTGTAGTCTTTAGAGACTCCACCCAGACTCCTCAGAGTGTCAGAGCCTGAAGCATCTGAGACAGTTAGATGTCTCTAACTGTCTCTAACAGGAGACAGTCAGAAATGCAGCCTGTTAGACCCTACTGCAGAATGAATGAATGACAGTCAAGATGTTAACAAGCTTGGGTGACTGGTGTGCATACTGAAGCATGAGAGATGCGGGACTATATTTCACTCCCTTCCTCAAAGGCAGGCCACAGGGATACAGCAGGAAGCAGTGTAGACCTGATCCTGCCTTCCAACAGTGTCCACAGGGTTGGAGGGAGGCCAAACAGACCACCAGACTGGCACTTTGAGTCTCAATCTCAGGGGACAGGTCTTGGAAATCTGTATCTAACAAGGCAATTTGTATGCTCTCTATAGTTTGAGAGCCACTCTTATCCCTAGTAAAGCTCAGGGGCAGAATCAGAAAAGGGAACACCAGCATCTTTCCTACTTTTCCTATCACCCCAGTCCGTAGGGTCAGAGAGGCAGATTACAAGAAACCTCTCCAATAGGCTGCACAACTGGCAGATGAGGAATTGAATTTGTGCCCTCTGTGTGCATTAATTTAAACATTGAACCTCAGGGATCCATGTGATGCTACTTAATGTGGCGCATGAAGCTGCAGGCACTCCCGATTGATCCTGGGGGTATTGACTGGTCCCTATGGAAACACCTCTTGCCTCTGAGCCTGCCTTTGCCTGTCTGCCACACAGTGAAGGCCATTGCCCCCAGCACTCTTGGGACAGACAGCTCGAATATGACCGTGGTAGCCAGGCCCTAGGCAGACACTAACCAATACCACGAGCACATCCCAGCTGGGAACCAATTCCCGTCTGAGGTGCTGGCCCGATGCCTGACTCCTAAAGAGTTCGTACACAGATCACTTATTAGCAATTCTCTGCCATTACTGAAAGCTGCTAACCAGCCTCAATGGAAAGAACTAGGGGAAGAAATGCAGGCAAACTGTTCCCAGGACTTGGAGTTTGAAAAACAAAGTCAGAAGAATGGAGAGGAAAGAAATAAGAGGGGTAACTTGCTTTTTTCCAAATAGTGCTGACAATTGTAACTAGCACATAGAAGTGCTTTTACATGCTGCACTAAGGAATCAACATGTCTCGCTGAATTCTCCCAACAGCCTTGTGAAGTCAGTATTGTTTTAACTATCCCCATTTGACACAGAGAGGTAATCCTGTCACTTTATAGGAAATGAGAGAGAAAAGGACGAAAAGGAAGGAAGGAGAGAGAAGGAAAGAAGGAAGGAGGACAGAGCTCTTAGCTTTCTTCTGGGGTAGAAAGAAGAATAACTATGGAAGGCCTAAGGCAAAAGAAATTTCTCTGAGGATCAGGAATAGTGTAAAGAGAAACTGACTTTTTACCTTAATTTGGAACAATTGAAATACTCAAGAGATTGATTTGTTTCTTGTTCTGTAAACTCAGACAAAAATAAGTTGGCTGAATTTAACCACCCCCAAGTAATACACACACACGCACGCACGCACGCACACACGCACACACACACACGCACACCACATACATACGCTGTTTGTTTTCCTAATTATGACTTCTTGGGAATGAATGGAAAATTTGGCAATCCGATTAACTGTAGCTCACAATAAAATAGCACTAAATGGGTGTTTTATATGCTGTTTGTTTCTCATTCTCCTTGGAAGATTGTCAAGAGTTTAATGAAACTAATACTTTGGGATTTAGATCTCTCTTAACCAGAAACCAGAGCCTTTCCAAACTAACAACTGGAAATAACTCAAGTTCTTTTGAGCCTGTGGGATGTGCCAGGCACTGAGCTAAGTACACTGCCCTACTGAATCCTCTCAACAACCCTATAATCAAGATATGATTAATAATTCCACTTCACAGATCAGGTACCTGAGGCTCAGGGATTGCATAACTTGCCTAAATGCTAAATGGAGGAGCTAGAGTGGGTACCCAGCCAATTGTACTCCAGAGCATCCCTTCTTAAGCACTGTGTTGAACACTAAGCTACAATAATGTTGGCACAAAAAAATCTTTCTTTAAATTATGCAGATTGGTTGCTTGGTATGCTGTGGAAATACAAAAATATAGTTTGTCTAATTGTTTTTCATGATTGTACAGACTATGCTTCTGAAAGATATCATACCTTTCTAATCAGAGTGGTTTGACCACCCAGGACACTGAGGGAATGTTTGTTATTCTAAAATATTATTAAGGAGTCATTGTGCCACTCATTCATTCAGCCTTCTCCCCCCAGCCTCTATGGGAAGTGCACATTTCCCACCTGGGTGCATTGGGTATGGCAGATTGCCCCACGGGGCTGATGCCTTCATTCATCCAATAGATTCCAAGCACCTGAATGTGCTTGCCATGTGCCAAGCAACATGCTGAGTACTCCAGGAGCTATTCATTAATTCTCCCAAAGGCCCTATGAGGTGGGTGCCAGTGTTATCCCGATTTTATAGATGGAGAAATAAAGATTCATAGTGGTTAACTATAGCTGGGTTTCTCACCAGGCCTGTCTGTTGACTCTGGAGCTTGCTCTCTCAAGCTCTATGTAATAGTGAGCAGGAAAAGATAGACACAGTACCCACCCTGAATAAGCTCTCACAACAACAGAGGAGATGTACATGAAACCACTAATTACCCAATTAATTCTTTCATTACCCAGACGGAAAGTACTACCTAGTTGAAGTAGAGTCCCCTGTGCATTTGTCGAACAGGAGCAGCTGACCTGGGGAATCAGTAAATCTTCCCGAAGAAAGTGATCATTCCTTTTGGAGCTGAAGTGAGTAACAGCTTACCAGGAAAGGAGAAAAGGGAAAAGCATTTCAGACTGAGTAGAACAGCATATTTGAAGACCCTGATGTATTAAGAAATATTGGCATGTTGGATAAATACTGGCATTAGAAAGGTATGATGTCTCCTCTTATAACAGGAGATACAAGAATCTATTGAAACAACCATCCACTGTCCTCATCCTTTCTCTCATACCTCCTTGTGTTATTCTCTCTACCAAGAGAGAAGCTAGCCTCAGGTTAAATCCACCCACTATCAAATTCCTCACTGTGTGCCCTGTGTTGCCCAATAGAGTTTCTACACATCATTGATGAAGAATAAAACAAGTGGACAAGTGGGCATGAAACCTGTTTGATCCAAAGTCAAACAATGTACTAGGGAGGAAAGAATCTATAAATCAATTTTTCTTATCAGATATCATATGTACAGATAGGTTTCGTAGCTGATTTCTTCAATATTTAGCTATAATTTTTTAAAGTATATGAACTAATGAGGAAAGACTAGTCTTTCCAACAAATGATGCTAGAAAAACTGGATATCCACCTGTGAAAGAATAAGGCTGGACTCCTCCTTTACATTATACACAAAATTAACTTAAAATGGATCACAGACTTAAATTTAAGAACTAAAACTTCAAAACTCTTAGAAGAAAACATAAGTGTACATCTCTGTGACATTAGAATAGGCAACAGTTTCTGACATATGGCACCAAAGCTCAAGCAATCAAGAAAGTAAACAAATTGAACTTAATTAAATTTAAGAATGATTATTAAAAATGGTTTACTACAAATAGTTTGAGTTATCTCAAAGGATACTATTAAGAAATTGAAAAACCATTCCCTTAAAATGGAAGAAAATATTGATTGGTAAATCATATCTGACAAGGAACACGCATCCAGAATATAACAAGAACTCTTACAACTCAACGATAGACAAAGAGCCCAATTTTTAAATGGGAAGAGGATTTAAGTAGACATATCTCCACAGAAGATAGACAAATGGCCAGTAAGTACAAGAAAAAATACTCAGTTAACATAATTAGATATTAGGGAAAAGAAAATCAAAACCCCCATGAGATACCCCTTCAGTCTCATTAGGATGGCCTTAGTGAAAAAGACATAATAACAAATGTTGGGCAAAGATGAAGAGATTGAAACATACATTGCTGGTGGGAATGGAAGATGGCTTGGCAGTGCCTCAAAATGGTAGACAAAGAACTACCATGTGACCCACCAATTCAACTGGGTACAGATTCCAAGGTATCTACCTAAGGGGAATAAAAACACATGCCTACATAAAAACTTATACATAGGGGCGCCCAGGTGGCTCAATCGGTTGAGCTTCCAACTCTTTATTTTGGCTCAGGTCATGGTTCCAGAGTTGTGAGATGGAGCTCTACATCAGGCTCTGTGCTGAGTGTGGCACCTGCTTGAGATTCTGTCTCCCTCCCTCTGTCTCTCCCCTGATCACACATGCTCGCTCTCTCTCTCAAAAAAAGAAAAATTTAATTTTTTTACGCTTATTTATTTTTTGAGAGACAGAGACAGAGTGTGAGTGGGGGAGGAGCAGAGAGAGAGGGAGACACAGAATCTGAAGCAGGCTCCAGGCTCCGTGCTGTTAGCACAGAGCTTGATGCGGAACTCGAACTCATGACCTGGGAGATGATGACCTGAGTCAAAGTCGAAGACTTAACCGACTGAGCCACCCAGGTGCCCCAAATTGTATATTTTAAATAGGTGAATTTATGGTATGTAAGTTATATTTCATATATATATTTTAAAATTCATATGTACTAGAAGTAGTGTCATAACCCTCAAGTTTACTGGAACAGCATTTTTTCTTTTCCCTTTTTACTCTCAGTTCCTAAGGAAAGGCTCTGTTACTAAGTGTCTTTCTGCCCCTCCCCCTCCCGTAAAAGGTACTTCTTCCAAGATGGATGCATTTGAATGATGGTTAGGCCCTGTCTTCTCAACTTTCTGCATCTTCAGGCCTGCCCAGTCATAATCATCTTCCTCCTAAGGAGCCCTGAAGCCCTGGAGAGTCCTGAATTATTCAAAGAAGGTTAAGATATTTTCCCTCTACTGTATTTCCATGGCTTCTATGCACCTCCTAAAAAGTCTGAACAGAAAGCTTGAAATAAATTTTCTTCGTAGGCCAAGCTAAGCAGAACAGCAAAAACAGCAACAATAAAAACAATCCATTCTGAAGAATTCTAGTTATGTGAGTTTTTGGTTTTTTTTCTATAGTCGCAACAGCAACTTTTAGACAGACTTGGGCCGCAGTGTGAGGAATTTAGGTTACACAAAAGTCATTTTCTTAGAAGCATTTCTGAACAGTGGGCTATTGAGCAAACATGTAAGTTGTCCTTCTATGGACCTCCTTTGTTTGTTTGTTTGTTTGTTTGTTTAAAGATTTTTGTCTGCGAACTCCAAGCTACAGTAGGGTTAGTCTTTCCTTGAGCTAAGAGGGTGAACATAATTTCTTACATTCCCCGTCCTCCCCTATTACCTCTATTTAATGGTTTCCCTTCAACTCTTTCAGCTCTCTGGGTCCATTCTCTGTTTTACTGTTGTTCATTTTTAGCTTAATAACCACCTCATTCTATGCATCATCTCTGAAAATTTCGGGGAATAGCCATGTAAGAGAAATGCGCTTTTTGAATTTAGAACAGTACATCATGTGTATACTTTTATATTACGTCCCATTTGTGCTTCTCCAACAGCATTGGCCGAGCTCAGTGGCAAACTAAAATGACTGATGTTTTCCATTTGGAAAGGATGGCTTATTTAGCAAATACATAATAGCGTTTATTTTAGTTGCCATTAAACATAGTTTGGTGCCTTTGCCTCCCAGACCACTTCGAGTCTTCAGCCTTCCAAGTTTGAGCTGTTTACCGTGGCCAAGAAGATTATAACCTCAATGCTTTTGCTTTACTTTAAAAAAAAAAAAAAAAAAAAAAAAAAAAAAAAGCCTCTTCTTAACCCTGAAGAACTGATGAGCTTATCAGAAAAGCTCTGTCTTTAAGTTTTACAGGACAATTTTTTTTAATACCAGTACAGTCGCTAGCAGAGTAATAATAGCAGGTAATATTTCTTGAATTCTTGCAATGGCCCGAGGACTGTTTCAAGATATCGAGGTAGATGTAGAGAACACTAATTTATTTAACCCCACCAGTGACCCGGTAAGACAAGTACTATTATTATCCCTGTTTTACAGATGAGGAAATTGAGATACAGAGAAATTAAAACTTTGTCCTAGACCACACACCTGGTCAGTGGCAAAACTGGGATTTAAACCCACTCCCAAGCCACAATGCCTGGTAGCAGGAGCTTAACAAACCTCTTTGAGTGAACAAGTGAAGGATAGAGGGCAACAAAAGCACTCTATGACAGCGAAATTCCATCCACTCACTCCACCCATCTTTTCCAGGCATTTGCCCTCCAGGAAGCCTCCCCAGATTACTAGAATAGAAAGGACATTGTTCTGTGTCCCTCCTCCCTGCTCTTTCACCTCCTTCCTAGTCCTGGGGAGACCTTGACAGGGGATGTATTTGTAGAGACAAATGTGTGCTTGCAAAGCAAGCCAGTTCCCAGGAACCCAGACATCAGTGTGTAATACACAAAATAAATCCATTCTTTGACTCATTATGTCCATAAAAATAAAACAGTAGGATTCTGGTGAAGCAGATAGGGATAGCAACAATTCTGTAGGAATCCAGGGTTCTGACCCTGCATTTTTAACTTTGTCTGTTACTAGCATTTGTAGGAGACCAAGACTGTATGACTAAATTGGAAACCCTCTCTTTGGTGCCTTGCTAATTAATCAGACAAATGAACAAGGCGGCTCTTTGTCAGTTTGCAAACCAGAAGTCAATCGTTTCAGGTCAAAACTTGGTGGTAGTGGCTGCGTTCTTTGTTGCTCTTAGCATACCTTGGTCATTTTGGGGAAAGTGTCGGTATGAGAGCTGAAGGTCCTGACAGAAAGCCTGCACCAACACTTGAAAAAAAAAAAAAAATGAAGGGGAGTTAAACTGAGCTGAGATCACGTGAGCGGAACAAAAGCCCAGCCACCTTGTCTCACCTTTTGGGAAATTTCCACTGAGCCTGGTTTTGAGCCACACGCTGAAAGCGCTAAGTGTGCTGCTTCACATACGTGAGTTCATTTCATCTTCCCTGCAGTCCTACAAGATTATGTATTGTCCTAATTAAAGGGAAGTGAAGTCAAGATTTGAACCCATGTCTTTTGAATTCCAAACCCCTCGTTTGAACCATTACACCTCTCTTACTTCATCATGCATCTGAGCATGAAGACACAACCTTGCAACAAATACCTTTCTGGAACCAACTCAACTCGTTTCAACTCTGGAACCAACTCAACTGTCTCCTCAGTAGAATGTTATAGGCAGTGGAAACCCATGGGTCAAATCAGATTTCCCTCAAGAGTCTGATTTTCCCACAGTCTGTTCTTTGGGAGTAAGGTATTATTTCTAGAACACTCCAGTTAATGTGTGTAGAGGATAACAAATTTATAGGAAGTGATAAATTATTTTATATTCTTACTGCAATGCTTTATTTTAACTCTTTTGCTATATTACACCTGAGTAATGAAATCTGGCTATGGATGCTCTGATGCTGCATAATACATCAGGTTTCCAAAATCCTGGGGCACCTGGGTGGCTCCATCAGTTAAGCATCTTACTTCGGCTCAGGTCATGGTCTCACGGTTTGTGAGCTCAAGTCCCATGTCCAGCTGTGTGCTGACAGCTCGGAGCCTGGAGCCTGTTGGGGATTCTCTCTCCTTCTCTCTCTGTCCCTCCCCCACTCATGCTCTGTCTCTGTCTCTCTGTCTCTGTCTCTGTCTCTCTCTCTCTTCTCAAAAATAAATGAACATTAAAAAGGTAAAAAAACAGAAAAGAAAAACCCTTTCAGCAATGTCATTTCATTGGATCATTGTAGCAACCTTTTAAGATAGGTAGATGGGAGGCTATTATTCCATTTCTACAGAATGAAAGCTGAGACTTTGTCTTCCCAGTGTAACCCAGCTGCTAAGGAGTTGAGTGGGTCCTGGGATCCACCACCTCTGCTTGACTCCCATATCAGTGTTCTTGTCACTCTTCCACATTGCCCCTCAGAGGTCCGTTCATAGGCATCTCACACAAACATAAATTGGGTTATCCAGTGCCCTGCCTCTTGCATGGCTTTCACAGACCAAGTACAGGTCAGTTTGACAATGAAAAATGAAAAGATCCTGCATAGTGGTGGGAAGAAGTATGCATACTTCATACTAAGAGAAGAAAGTACAAGGACAAGGACACTTGTGGCACTTTGTAACAGCAAGAATTTAGAAAATACTCCATCAGTAAGTAAACGGATTCATAGTAGGGTAGTCATGCAATGGAATACTACACATCAGTGATAATAAATAACCTCTAGCCAAATGCAGTGGTAGGAATGAATAACAAAAAGTTGAAAGGAGGCAGCGCCTGGGTGGCTCAGTCGGTTAAGTGTCCACCTGCTGGTTTCAGCTCAGGGCATGATGTCACGGTTCACGAGTTCGAGCTTCACATCAGAATCCGCGCTGACAGTGCAGAGTCTGCTTGGGATTCTCTCTCTCTCTCCTTCTTTCTGCCTCTCTCTCTCTCTCTCTCTCAAAATAAATACATAAACTTTTTTTTAAAAGTTGAACGAAAGATGCCATTTGCGGAAGGATACATAGAGTATGACACTTAAAGTATGAAAATACAATATTATACATTTGCGTATATGTTTAAGGAAAGTATTAAGAAATGTATAGAAATAGTAGTAACTAAATTCAGACTACTCATTGCCTCTAGAGAGCAGAATGTGATCAGGGAGTAGGAAGCAGGGACTTAACACTTGCATCTGTAACCGATACCGGGGCTTTGTGATATTTTTCTTTATGCATTGATGCATGTCTTAAATATCTTGTAATACCTTTTTCAGAATGAAAATGAAGAAAGCAACCATTCACTCTATGAGCCTTGACTGAGGGCAGGTGGCATGCCAGGCATTGTGCTGGGTGTTGGAATACAGGGGGGACAGGAGGGGCATTGCACCTGCCCTCAGACCCTCCAGTCCTGCAGACGAGACAGAAGCATGTTTAGTGCTAGGAAACACAGGAGCTACGGGAGCTTCTGACCAGGAGGCTAATATAGATCGAATGACCTAGGAAAGCTTCCAAGGGAATATGAAGCTCAAACTGAAACTAAAGAATGAAACGTTTTGGTTATTAGGAAATGGAAGAATAACCCACATTAATTCTACTCAAAATATCTGTGTCTGAAGCTAAGCATCAGAGTGAGCAAGGTGGAAAGTGGCCCGAGATAAGGCTGGGCAATGAGTAAGAGCCAGATCAGACGGGACCTCACCCTCACTCCTTGCTAACATTTTCTTATTATTATTTTGTTACATGCCGAGTATCTTATGAATCCAGGAGTCTTTTACACTGCTACCCAAGAGGACTTGTTTTTAGTATAGCTGACAATGTTACATTACTTCCAGGTGTACCCCGTAGTGATTCAACAACTCTATACGTTATGCCTTGCTCACCTCCAGTGTAGGTACTGACTCTCGCCACACAACTCTATTACAATACCAATGACTGTATTCCCCATGCTGTGCCTTTTATTCCTGTGGGTTATTCTTTCTGTAATATAGGTGGAAGCCTTTATCTCCCACTCCCCTTTACTCATTTTGCCCATCTCTCACACGTCTCCTCTCTGGGAAGCATGAGTTCTCTGTATTTATAGGTCTGTCCTTGCAAACATGTTAACTTGATGGAGCGCCAGTGATGTGCCTGATGTGGGGCTACACGTTGGCAAGTATAAAGTGGGGGTGGGGAGGAGAGGGCAGGGAAGCAGAGCATCCTGACATGTTTCAGTGACTGCACTCTCTTGCTTGATCCAGAACTGTACCCATATCCTTTCCTAAAATAGAAGCAATGTCAGCAAGCGAGGGCAGGGAGCAAGAGACATGGAGGCAGAATGTGTGAGCTGCCTGGGGCTTCCCTCCCCTTCCTACGAATGAATTGCTGTGGCAAGTTTCCACATTGTAGGTATTTTACAATTTGTCATAGGCAAGTTACACAACTCAGTTAGTGATTAAATTACCAACAGAGCTGCTATTTGAGTAAGAGAGGTTCAAGGTTGCTTCTGGCTCCTGTGGTCTGGTTTAAAGGGAATTGAATTAATTCTTTCCTAATCTCCTTGGTTAGAAGAGAGAAACACAAAAATCATGTCCAGTGTGCAGTAGACAGTGCAAAAAGCAGCATCCAACCTCATTCATCAACCACTAGGGTCTCTGTGTCTAACCTTGGTCCCATGTTTAGATTTATAAAGTGTGAGATCATTGTCAGTTTCATTAATCTCTGTTATTAAATTTACTGGGCCTCCTTCAAATGGCATTATATCTTCTTATCTAATTCAAATAAATGTCTTACTCATGGCTAGAATGCAGATGGTGAAATCTCATTGTTAACTCAGTATTCGAGATAATCTCGGTGTTTTGCTTTCCTAATAGAATCTTGAATTCATTACTCATGCCTGGGATTCCACTCATTTTCACCAAACTTTTCTTAAAACTGTTCATCTTAAGCATTCTCTCCATCTCAACGTTTCCACAGGATGGAACATTCTTGCTCTGTTCTCTTGCATTTATCTTGATCTGTTTATCTTACATAAAATAGTCATTCATCACAAATTTGACAATTGTGTTTATTTTCATTAATTATGATTAAATATGCTGGTGGGGTAGTCGCTAAAATCACCGGCTTTGGAATAAATCCAGAGTTTGGATCCCAGCTCTGTGACTTTATGGTGGCTTCACCTCAGTTTCTTCATCTGTAAAATGGGGGTAATAATAGTTGCATCCTAAAAGTGTTGTGGAAATTAAATGAGATTATTTTCAGTGCATTGCCTGGACCAGTTACTCATAGTAACCATTTAGATGTAAGTCAAACAGGGAGTGCCTGGGTGGCTCAGTCAGTTAAGCGTCCAACCTTGGCTCAGGGCTTGATCTCATGATTCCCAGGTTCAAGCCCACATCATGATCTCACAGTTCACGGGTTCAAGCCCCACATGGGATTTTCTGCCGTCATTGCAAAGCCTACTTCGGATCCTCTCTCTCTCTCTCTCTCTCTCTCTCTCTCTCTCTGTCTCTTCCTACCCATCCTGCACACACACACTCTCTCTCTCTCTCTCTCTCTCAAAAATAAACATAAAAAATAGATTTTAGCCAAATGGAATAAGAAAGATACTGTACTCTGTATTTGTCTTGACTGGAAATGCAGTTTATCATTTAAAAGTTTGAACCAACCTTCTGAATTGTGATTTGTGAAAGGGATTTTCTTTCTGCTTTATACCATCCTGTACTTAGATCATTTGTATCTGAATTATTGGTTTTTGCTCTATCATGTATACAAACCAGTATCTACATTCAATTTGTTTAGTTTGGTTCTGTTTTCCTGGTGACTTCTTCAGCTGCCACAGGAGAGCCCCTTGGAGTGGAGAAGGCAGCAGGGTGCCCTACTGTGACTATCCCAAAACAGAGCATCTCAGATTCCCACCCACATCAGCCAGGGATGCCTGGTAACCGAGAGCAAGAGCCTGCAGGGCTGGAGGCAGCTCAGATATGGACTAGGGTTACATCCCACATCCTGCCTGAAGCAGCCACAGCTTCCACCCCACGCCCTGTGCACTGTCCTACATCAGAGGCCTTTTACCTACTCTAACCGCTGCCTGGAAGTCTTCCCTACTCTCTTCCTTCATCAGACTAATTCCTGTTCATTTCTCAGGTCCCAGCTCGCATATCACCTTCTCCAAGAAACGTTACCTCACTCCACAGGCTTCACAGAAGCCTCTATGATGTTCCCTAGCTGTCTCTCTTGTGTGGGCAGTCCTCATTCTACAGAGTTCTGGTAAACAAACTTTGCTTACCACGATGTGGTCATATAACATCAGTCCTCCAACGACAGGGTTCAAACTTTTTTTTTTTTTTTTAATTTTTTTTTCAACGTTTATTTATTTTTGGGACAGAGAGAGACAGAGCATGAACGGGGGAGGGGCAGAGAGAGAGGGAGACACAGAATCGGAAACAGGCTCCAAGCTCTGAGCCATCAGCCCAGAGCCTGACGCCGCACGGACCGCGAGATCGTGACCTGGCTGAAGTCGGACGCTTAACCGACTGCGCCACCCAGACGCCCCCGACAGGGTTCAAACTTAATTACCACAGTAGGTAAACTCTAATTGCATAAAGGAGAAATTTCACTGCTTGTTTTTCGGTCTATCAAATCACTTCATGAGAAACAGATTTGCACCACGATCAGTGACAAACTCCTTCCAAAGTGTGTTGGTGATGGGTCACTGCACATTTGTTAGTTCATGTGCAGGCAGCGACGGCGGTAACCGTGTTGCCTCTTTGTCTCCCAGTGATAAACCCATGTGACATTTTACAGATATGGATAGTCAAAAGGGGAAATTAGCCAGAAAAGATGGAAGTGCAGCAAGGAAATGAAATGTGGTTACCCTGGAAGTCAAATTCAAATTGAATGTAAACAGAGTTACAGAAGAAATCGCTGACCAGGGAATGTATACATCATGCCAGTGGGATATAATCCAGATATATGGCCAGAGGGACTTAGTAAAGGCAAATGTATCGACAGCAATGAGCACAGTGGTTGTGACCAAAAGGATGATGACATTCCAGAAGCGGTGCTGGCAGACCAATTCACATCAAAGGCACTCTCGGTGACACCTCACATTGACAGAGAAGAAAAGGGTAAAATGGTGGACGCTCATCCACATTTACAAAGGAGTTTGATAGGGGCGCCTGGGTGGCTCAGTAGTTGAGCGTCCGACTCTGGTTCAGGTCATGATCTCACTGCTCGTGGTTGGAGCCCCGCACCAGGCTTTGTGCTGACAGCTCTGAGCCTGTACCCTGCTTCGGATTCTGTGTCTGTCTCCCTCTCTCTCTCTGCCCCTCTCCCGCTCTCTCTCTCTCAAATATAAAATAAAACATAAAAAATTTAAAAAAAAAAAGAAAGGAGTTTGATAATTTGCCCAGACATTGGTAGGGTGTCTGCACTGTATTGTTATATGATGGAGAGGGCAAGCCCTATTCAAATGACTCTTGGTAAGTTTTTTTGCATTAATTATCAATGTTTCTAATGCTTTAAATTACAGCGTGCTAGATAAATAACAGTTTTACTATCTTTTTTATTTCCCTGTACATTTTTGACTGACAGAGAGTTCTCAAAGGTCACGGAACAACCATAATTTTTCCCCTCGATAACGATGATCACTTTGCATGGTGTCAGCCTACATGGCAATTTTCATGGTCCTGCAATACTGTGTGAAGGGAAAAGGGCTATCGCGCAGTCAGTTAGCACACATACTCACACAGATAGAATTTTAAGTTGGGATGAATGGGTGAGTGAGTGAGTGAGTGAGTGAATGACCGAATGCTAATTGGGCTTCACTGATACCAAACACTGGGATGAAAGAGGATATTCTTTTCCTCCCTTGCCAGTGTGATTTGCCATAGTTTCTCCCCCATCTGGATGCCCATATTCCAAGGAGTAGATATGCTCTCTGTGCTCAAGTTAATTCGGTAGCCCTAATAATAATGGCCTGGAAGCTTAGAGTAAGCTCCCAACCAGCAGGTCAGTGAAGCAACTTGCAATTGACTCTACCAGGTCCAGACCTAACCCCAGCCAATCGTAGCAAGTAGCACCACTGTGTCAACCTGGAGTTGCATTTTCCGTTTCAGATACCCCCAGGTTTAGACCATGGTTGTGAGGCAGAAGAACATCTTAAATAAATGAAATTTACTATTGTAATATAAACCTCAGTCCGGCCAATAACTTTCTTTTTATTGAGGTAAAATTGGTACGTAACATTGGCCAATAACTTTTACAACATCTCCTCCCACATCTTTACTAGAACTGTTAATAAATATCCAGATTTTATACGCTTTTTTTTTTTCATGCTGAGCAGTAGTGATGTGGCCAAGATGTCAACCTTGCCATGACAGTCCTTTAAAAGCCGTAAATGTACTCTCAGGATAATTGAAAACCAAACTATTCCTGTATTTTCTCAGTACTTTTGTCATTATAATCCTGTTGGAAATACAACTGGAAAGAGGCAGCCTATGAAATAGGCAGTATCCCCACAGCTTTTGGATGTCAGATGGACGATCTCATTAGGACATTTCCAGGAAATTCCACAAACCAACTTATTTATGTTTCTTTTACTCCTGGGATTCTTCTACAAGAATGTTTTAAAAACTGAACTAACCTCTTTCCAAAGGCTTTTAATAATTCTTTGCTCCATGGGTATATTGGAATTTTCTTCCAAATCTGTTGCCTAGGGGGTGGCTGGGCATTTCATTCCTTCCTTTATTTATTTGGCAAACATTTATTGAACACCTACTCTAATCTCAGCTCTATGCTCTGCACTGGAATCAACGCTTAAACGGTCAGCTATGCCCTTGTGAGATTTACAGATTGATGGCAGAAACAGGCACTCAACAGATGAACCAAGAGGAAGACTTGGAATTAAACTCACACCACATGCCATTAAGGGAACAAACAAGAAGGAAGGCGAGATACCAGGAAAGACCTTCCTCGGGGAAGGTGGGCAGGGAAAAGCTCTCAGGAGGTGAGGCCTGGAGTAGGAGTTGAGGGAAGAAATTTCCATACAGGGGAAATCACAGGTCATGACTTCTGACACAGGAAGCTTGTGAGGGGCGTGCAAGGAAATATGAGGAAGGAACTGGAAATTCTGTGCAAAGCTGTACATGATTGCAGCCCATTTAAGGCCAGAGTAACTGGTACCATGGTGAGCCAGCCTACATCCCCTGCCACAGCCTGGTCTTCTCAGGCTGAAGGGGTGTCCACAAGGGAGACTTCCTCAGAGAGCCTCGGCTTCACCCCATCTGTTTCCTATTTGCATTAGGGCTGTCCTGATGGAAAAGTCATGCTTGAGGCTCCATCCAGGCCCACAGCTCAGAAATTTGCTGACCCTGACTTGAGCGATCACACCAAGCTTCTTAGTTTCAGGCCAGTCTTTCCCCATGTGCTTTCTCTTTTAGCAACTTCAATACTGAAGTTCTCTTCATCATCTCCCCCCACCCCTGCTCCCCACAGCAGGAGGTGAGGGTGAGGGGGCCCTCCTGAAGGAGTCTTCCTCAGGTTGTGGGAGGGGATAGCTGGCCTTGGGTCAACTCCGCACAGGAGGGAACCTTCTTGGTAGGGGCACAGAAAGTCAGGAAATCTACTTTCCCCATCCTTTTTCTTCAGCGTTTCAAAACAAGCAGGGCCCTTCATTTTTAAAGCTCATTATAGCCCATAATTGAGAAAGTCTGTGATTTGAACTAAGCCAAGAAACTACTTACCACATGTCATCATGTCATACAATAAAACTGTAACTATATGTAGAGCAATTTTTAAATAATCCATTACAGAAGTTTGTCGCCTATTTAGTCCAGCTCTTCACAATGTATCTCTTATTAACAAGATTTGGGGAAAGGGGGATAACAGAGAAGGTGATAAATCCAACAAGTCACTTCTCTTGAGCTTCTTAGCTTCTTTTTAATCAAAAGGAGATAAATACTTGGGGCGCGCGGGTGGCTCAGTCGGTTGAGCATCCAACTTTGGCTCAGGTCACGATCTCATGGTTCATGGGTTCAATCCCACGTCTGGCTCTTCCCTGACAGCTCAGAGCCTGGAGCCTGCTTTGGATTCTGTGTCTCCCTCTCTCTCTCTGCCCCTCCCCTGCTCGCACTCTGTCTCTCCTTCAAAAATAAATAAACATTTATTTTATTTTATTTTATTTTTAATATATGAAATTTATTGTCAAATTGGTTTCCATACAATACCCAGTGCTCATCCCCAAAGGTGCCCTCCTCAATACCCATCACCCACCCTCCCCTCCCTCCCACCCCCCATCAACCCTCAGTTTGTTCTCAGTTTTTAAGAGTCTCTTATGCTTTGGCTCTCTCCCACTCTAACCTTTTTTTTTTTTTTCCCTTCCCCTCCCCCATGGGTTTCTCTTAAGTTTCTCAGGATCCACATAAGAGTGAAACCATATGGTATCTGTCTTTCTCTGTATGGCTAAAAATAAATAAACATTTAAAAAAAATTTTTTTAAGGAGATAAATGCCACTGTCAATCTCTTAGGATTGTTGTGAGGACTGAATAAACTGATGGGTGTCAGCAATATGGCCTAGGCTAAGTCATAGTTAGGGCTTCTAAACAGTGAGTATTATCATTATTTTATGATGAAATACCATTTCTCTTAAAAAAAAAAACAAAAAAAAAAACTATCCTGTACCTGGCTTTTTACCACAAAGACAATTTCTTCCTTCTAGTAAGATGAGGCAAGGGTTTATTCTTTATGCTAGGGTGATTATTTTTGTGAATTTTCCTTAGATTTCTCAGTTTTGTTAATAATTTACAGATTATAGCTGGATCCTTCCTTCACGAATAGCACAGTTCAGTCCCACAGAGGGCAAGTCTGAAGCCACATGGAGTCTGGCAGGTTGCTGGTAAAAATAATCCACAACAGTAGTCTCGACTTCATTAGAACTCTTGACATATGGTATACACTGTATTTATTCTACTTCCTAAGCAAGAGACACTTAAATACTCATTACTCTATGAAGTAGTTACAGTCTAGATGTAAAGGGCCTAATCGGTAAACATTGTGATTTTTGACACCAGTAAAATAATAGTAATAAAATTGTATTTCCTGATTCTTTTTTAAAATGTATTTATTTTTTTCATTCCAGGGTAATTAACATAGTGTTAAATTAGTTTCAGGTGTACAAGATAGTGATTCAACAATTTTATACATTACTCGATGGGATGACCACTGGGTGTCATATGTCAGTGATGAATCACTGTATTCTACTCCTAAAGCCAAGCCAAAGTTAACACTGTATGTTAACTAACTTGAGAATGAATTAAAAAATAAAACAAAGTATGAATTCCCCTGGCGGAAAAAAAAAATAAAAAATAATTCTATACATTACTCGGTACTCATCTCCTCATCCTCAGTAGATTTCTTGGGTGCTAACCATGTGCCAGTCACTGTGTTTAGTGTTCCATATGAATTGCCTCATCTATTCCACCATCTGTAAGTTAGGCACAACTCCTACCCTCGTTTTAGGGATGAGAACACAGAGATGTGGAGTTACCACGTTTGCTACCCAAGGTCACTCAGCTAGTTAGTGGCAGACACAGGACACAAACCCTGGTCTCTGTCTTCCTGACTGTGCTCTCCATGGGAGAAATTTCCACATCCTCTTCAAGCTAATTGTGATGGAGAAGAGCAGACTCCTGGGGAAGTCACATCACCTCTCTGTGCCTCAGCTTCTTCGTTGGTCAAACAAGGACAATATTCTGCTTCCTCAAACAGCTAGTATGAGGGTTAAATGAGATGATGAATGAAAAGCACTTAACCAGGAACAACTTGCCTTGCCCTTTAGGAACCCCGCTGAACCCCCTGGAGTATCACACTTTACTCGGTCAGAAGAAATTTCCCCAAATGGCTTGGCCTGACAGTCCATTGTTCCTTACCGGGGTCAAGTTCCTAGCTAGCTCCATCCCCCTGTTTCCGCTTGAGCAGTTGGAAGGTTAATTACTTATAGTTATTACAATGTTCCTAATCAGTACACTTGATTCCAATCTAAGGAATATACATATTTCCACAATTCTGTTGATTTCTGGGCTAAAAGATTCAACTCCAGAAGTTCTTCAGAGTCATAGGCTTCTCAGTTCCCAGCCTTCCTCTTCATAGAAATGAAATCTTAAAGAAATTGATCAGGCCATCCTTGTCCATCCTTTGAGATTGTGCCTTGCAGGAGGAGGGATTGAAATTGTACCTTTGTTGTAGCGAAGCCATGTGAATTCATAAATGCCACACACCATCATATTAAATTCTATCTCTGTCTCTCTTTCTCTCTCTCCATTGCCTACCTGCCTACCTACATATCTACCTATCTTTTCACTATCAGTTCTCATCATTATATGGAAGTCCCTTATGAAAAAGTGGGGTTTTTAAAGTTTATTTATAGAGGCGCCTGGGTGGCTCAGTCGGTTAAGCATCCAACTTCAGCTCAGGTCATGATCTCACAGTCTGTGAGTTCAAACCCCGCATCAGGCTCTGTGCTGAGAGCTCAGAGCCTGGAGCCTGCTTCGGAGTCTGTGTCTCCCTCTCTCTCTCTGCCCCTCCCCTGCTCATGCTCTGTCTCTCTGTCTCAAAAATAAATAAAAATATTTAAAAAAATTTTTTTAAGTTTATTTATTTATTTTGAGAGCGAGTGAGCGAGAGAGAGCAGGGGAGGAGCAGAAAGAGAGGGAGATACAGAATCCCAGGCAGGTTCCGCACCATCAGTGAGAAGTCCAACACGGGGTTCAAACTCACAAACCATGAGATCATGACCTGAGCCTAGATCGGGAGTTGGATGCTTAACTGAATGAGCCACCCAGGCACCCCTGAAAAAGTATTTAAAAGATGGGCGCTTGGGCCAGACTTCCTGGCCCCACTACTTCCTAGCTGTGTGACCTTGGGCAAAGTTGGTAACTTTTCTGTGCCTAGTTTCCTCATCCATAAAAAAGGATACTAAGAGTATCTGCATTATAAGGTTATTTGAGAAGTCGATGAGTCCAGTGCTTAAAACAGTACCTGGTACGTAGGCACTTCGAGATGTTACTATTTATTGTTCCAATTCATAGGTGGTAAATTCTGCTTTTGAAAGGTGAAATA
Source organism: Leopardus geoffroyi (assembly GCF_018350155.1). Classification (NCBI taxonomy): domain Eukaryota; kingdom Metazoa; phylum Chordata; class Mammalia; order Carnivora; family Felidae; genus Leopardus; species Leopardus geoffroyi. The sequence continues at coordinate 119,067,768 of NC_059326.1, read as the reverse complement.
ACTTACCCAAGGTCACATGAGCCATGAGTTACAGAGCTGGGACTGACTGATTGCAGAGCTGGTGCTCCAATCATGATGCTATACTGTCTCCTGTTTAGCACATACCATGTGTTCTTTACTCCGTGAGCATGGTTGAGCATTGTGGGATACTCAAAAGAGACAAAAACACCTTTTACCAACGACTTCACTTCCAAGAACTTGAGTGAAAGAGAAACAAGTGTATAAGGCATGCATAGAAGGATGGTCATCGCAACATTATTTGTGATGGCATAAGACCAACAAATGTTGCAGTGGAAAAGAACTAGAATATTAAAAAGCTGTTACATTTGTTACAAAATAAATAAATGAATGTTTCTCTACGTATGATCTTTTGAGCACAGATTTTTCATGGGAAATGTCAAATAAACTTTTGAAATATTGTTGCGGAACATACAGGCTGTGGGAATAGTTGCCGATTGTGCAGGGAGAACGGGGTCTCGTGGATTCTCTAGGGCTCACTGTCTCTTGTTCTCTTCTTATCTCTGGAGATCTTTCCAACTCAAACCATCAAAGTGCCGCTCTGGTCAGGGTCCACCAGATCTAGGAACTCAACACTGTTGCCACAAGGAAAGAGATTTTTAGTCCTAGTTTCAGACTGGAAAGTCTCAGGGGTGGTCTCTGGGCCAGCCTGGGAAGGTGGGGAGATCAAATGTCGGGCTGGGTGGCTTCCTCATGACTTAGAGAAGAAATCACTGCACTTCAGGCTTTTACCCGATTTGTATCTACCACATGAAACACAAGTACCTGGATAATCAGAAAAAGGTTTAAACTTTTTTTTTTTTTAATTAAAAAAAAATGTTGGGCTGCTTAAATTAACACGGCGCAATGTGCACTTCCCTTTGCATGTATGGACAAAACCCTTTTTAAATCTGTATTAAAAAATAGAATTGGCAGTGGCTTTTGCTCCCATTTGAGCTTGCCAAAAAGGTTGGAAATGAGCATGCTTCTTCCTGCCTGTCTTGGCTGGGTTCCCTTTTAGAAGTTGGTTGAGACAGAATCCTTCTCTTCCCCAACTTTCCCTTGAGCAGTAAGTAGACTAAGGGGTGGGGTCCAGGAGAAGGGCCTCTGCCTTTCACAATCAAGGAGGAGGTGATAGAAGAATATCAGATGCTGGCAACAAGATTTTGGAGCTTCTGATCAAGTTCCCATGTTGTTGTTTAATCCTTAATCATCCCTCTTGGCATACTTCCCATTGCTACCACTTGCATAAAGTTGGAAAGGCCTAATTGCCTCAATCTGTATTTTCCATAAAGTTATGCTTCATGCAAAATGCACAGGGACTCCCTGTATGATCATTTTGACCTAATAGGTTGTTTTGTTTGCTTCCAAGAAGTCTCTTCTATCTTCCCCTCACATTCAAAAATTTTCTTAGTCACAAGTGATGGTCAGCAATATGGTAGCTATGTAAACACTTCCTGCAGAGAAACAAGATGTTAGTTGAATTCCATACCCATCTCTCTCAATGGGTTTAATTATCAGGTGGGGGTTGCTACCGTGAACAGGGGTCTTTATGGAAATTACCTTCACTATTTTGTTTTTCCTGAAGACTATTCTTCAGAAATAATCATTATTCTTCAAACCTTCTACTCCAAAAGAAAAAAGAAACAAGGGAAGTAAGGAAGAAAGGAAGGAAGGAAGGAGTGAAGGAAGGAAGGAAGGAAGGAAGGAAGGAAGGAGGGAAGGAAGGAAGGAAGGAGGGAAGGAAGGAAGGAAGGAGGGAAGGAAGGAAGGAAGGAGGGAAGGAAGGAAGGAAGGAGTGAAGGAAGGAAGGAAGGAAGGAGTGAAGGAAGGAAGGAAGGAGTGAAGGAAGGAAGGAAGGAAGGAAGGAAGGAAGGAAGGAAAAAAGAAAGAATGGATGGAAGGGAGGACAGGAGAGAGAGAGAAGGAAGGAAAAAAAGAAGGAAAGAAAAAGAAAGAGGAAGAGAGAAAGAGAGAAATAACAGTTGATTCTAGAACAAAGAAAGATCAGATTGTTTCAGTTAATTAAAAATGAAATTTGAGGGTTCTTGTGATCTAAAACATGTCACTTGACTCTAGGCTTTCTCAGAAGAAAAATTCACTAAACTCTTCAGGAATGAAAGTACAAGATACACCCAAGTTATTGCATAAACCCAAAATGCTCAAGGCCAATCCCATGCATGTGAAAAAGGCCAAGACCTAGGTGCCCTCCCTTTCCTACTAAAGAGGCCTTTGCACTAAAATCACTTTCCTTCTAATGTTTGAATTCTGCTTTTCATGAAAACTGTCAAAACCCTCAATAACCATAGGAGGAAAAATATTATCAATTCCTAATAGCTTGTAGTCTGTTAAATCTTTCCCTACCTTGGGATGAAGAATGATTTCTTTCTGTTGCTTTCTTTTTGTAGATTTTACTATAGATGAACACAGAGAGAGAATGAATATATAGCACTTACAAGAAAACGTGCATTTCTCACCCCATGACAAGAGATGTTATAGCATGTCATTCTTTCAAGGGAAGAAAGAAAAAGAATATTAGGTTGCATGTGGAGAGGCAACGAGAGGGAACAGTGCCTAAGCCAGAGTAGCATTGGGCCAGGATGCCAGCGCTGGATCAGGTCAGGTGTGGGCACAGTGTCAGGGGGTGGACCAATCTCTGCAGGAGGCATTTTCTGCTCTGATCCCTGATAACCTGGGAATACCAGCTCTGTCAGATTAGCATGTTCCTGAAATAATATTTGAGCTTTGAGTCCCTCACCACATCCATTGCACTAAATTCTTAGAAATCAGAGCCAGTTTTCAGTCCTGAAAGCATCCGAAAGAGATAATTCACTGGCCCAGCTTCAACCAGGTATCCACCCCTGAGCCTGCCAGCTAGAATCAAGAATGCAAGCTTGGCTACATGGGGACCTACTGGAGCAAACTGAAGAGAAAATCTCAGAAAAAGAAAGGATAAAGGAAACCTTGTGACTTGTGAGGCCTTGGGGAAAATAATTGAGCCTCTCTGAGACTGTGCTCATTAGTAAAATGAATTATACCTCCTACTGCTCTTTAAACCTTAAACTACTTGTCAAAGGTGCTAGGACTCGAGTTAACTATAAGTTTAAGTTGAATCACCAGTGTTATGAGCCTACCAAAAAAGCAAGCTTGATCTTGGATAGTAATGATATAAGTAAATACAAATTAAAATGAGGCAGGTCACAGCCTTCCTTTATTAGATATAAATATGACTCCCCTGGAGTATTGGCTTCAGTTTGAGGTGCCTCACTGAAAGAGATATTAGCAAAGTGGAACAGGATATGGTGGGACTTAATAATACTTCTTACAGCATACCATGAGAACAAAAAGGATTTAAAATACACTGGTCTACAGGGTCTTAAACAGTCAGAGATTTGCTTATTTGTTTGTTTTTACATAGCAAGGTATCTAGAGACAGGTAACTCCTGGCATTGGGTCAGTGGTTCAATGATGTTAAAGTTAGCATCTCTGTGATTCTCTTGACCTTTCCTCATGGTTGCAAGTTGGCCATCAGAGCTCCAGACATCTCATCCATGTTCAAAAAAGGGAAAAGGAGAGGAGAAGTGCCACTAGCTTGATTTGACCATAATATCAGAAAAGCAAAAGCCTTCTGAGAAAAGTCAAAGAAGAGTTTTGCTTATATCTCATTCATTAAAATTGTCTCATGGCCACATTTAATGCAAGAGAGACTGGGAAGGTATTTGGCAAGGAAGAAAGGAATTTATTAATAGTTATAGTTCACCAAACACGACTGTCAGAATTTCCATTGTTTCCTTTTCCTTTTTTAAAACAATTTTTTTAATGTTTATTTTTGAGAGAAAGAGAGAGAGCATGACTAGGGGAGGGGCAGAGAGAAACATAGACACAGAATCGGAAGCAAGCTCCAGGCTCTGAGCTGTCAGCACAGAGCCCAACGCAGGGCTCAAACTCACGAACTGCGAGATCATAACCTGCGCTGAAGTTGGATGCTTAACCGACTAAGCCACCCAGGCACCCCTTTTTTCCTTTTTAGAAAAAAAAATATTTCAGGTATATGTAAAAGAAGAGAATCTGATTGGTCCACCCTAATTAGGTATCCATGGGATCTAATCAGCTATGGCTAGAATACAAACATGGTTGTAAAGCATTTGTCTGTGACTGTGAGCCTCTCAAACTAGATTGTAAGCATCTCTGGTTAGGAGTGACAACCACAGGGAAAAAAAAGGAGTCACAGCCTCCACCATTCATTTAGTTAATATCCACTGAATGCCTAGTATGTATCAGATACTGGAAGCACAGGAGACACAGATGGGTGCCCTGGAGATATTACTGTGTCTCTACAATTCTTCAACTATGTGTGGAACATAAAGAAATTTGTTGAATGAGGGATGCCCAGGTGGTTCACTCAGTTAAGAGTCTGACTTCGGCTAAGGTCATGACTTCATGGTTTGTGAGTTCGCGCCCCAAGTCAGGCTCTGTGCTGACAGCTCAGAGCCTGGAGCCTGCTTTGGATTCTGTGTCTCCCTCTCTCTCTGCCCCTTCCCCGCTCATGCTCTGTCTCGCTTTGTTTCTGAAAAATAAACATTTAAAAACAAAAAAGGGGAAAAAAAGAAATTTGTTGAATGAATGAACAACAAATAAATGCAATTCTAAGAAATCTGGGAGCTGTTCTCTGCAGTCTTTGTGTAAACAAGTCCTCAAACTTACTCTGGATAGCTCTAAAGGGAAGACTGAATGTAAACACATAAAAGCTACGTGGAAATACTTTGGCCCAAACATAACTGAAACTTTCCAATAATCAGATATATTCAAAGATAGGGTAGTGAACCTACACCAGCACTGGAGGTATTCAAGTACAGCCTGATTAACTACGCAGCAAACCTGTTGTATAAGGAGTAGAGATTAGACAAGGGGTTGGACTAGGCAGGTCCTCCTCTAGTCCTTGACATTTTATAAAGTGCAGCATATCACTTAATTAAGTCAAGACCCTACTTTCCAAAAAAAAAAAAAAAAATCCCTCAAAATTATGTGTAAAATTTCTATCCATCTAGTGATTTTCATATTAAAATGCCTGTAATTGTTTACCAAATGCCATAAATCTGGCCCTTTCCTATGGGTTAGTTTCCTGTGGTTAGTTTCATAAATCACTTCCCTTCTAGCCTTTTCACCTTACATAACCCTTCACATTGTGACAGGATGGACTCAACCATTTGTTTATGCAGATGACCTGATGTGTTGCACCACAATACTTGAAAAAACAATGAAGAAATGCTTGCTTCCTATTCCAAGACTATTCTATACGGAACAAAATTATTGTTCTGAATCTAGCCCTTCCATTGCCATCTGTGCATTTGAAAACTTAGAAGCTTAATGCTTGAAATTAGGCTCTCCATTGCTTTAAAAACACACTGGGATGCCTGGGTGGTTCAGTCAGTTGAGCGTCTGACTTTGGCTCAGGTCACTATCTCACGGTTTGTGGCTTGGAGCCCCGCATCGGGCTCTGTGCTGACAGCTCAGAGCCTGGAGCCTGCTTTGGATTCTGTGTCTTCTTCTCCCTCTCTGCCCCTACCCTGCTCACGCTCTGTGTCTCTCTCTCAAAAATGAACATTAAAAAAAAATTTTTTTAAGTAAAAAGACACACCTCTCGGGAATCACAGGTTTAACAGCACAAAGAGAACTTAAAACTCTTACATTTTCTCAAATCAGGCATATGGTATTAGGCAGCACTAAAGAATCACAGACTAGTCCTCTTTTAGCCTCTGCCAATCTGTCTTGGTTGTGAGTCCTAGATTGTTCTCTGTCTGCTGAAGCAGTCGGTAAGCATTTACTGAGTGCCTGCTAGGAATGTGGCAGTATGCTAAAGTTAGGGCCTGGCATGATGCGTAAGAGATAGAATCTCCACTCTCCAGGAACTTTCAGTCTTCAAGCAGAGAGGTCACATGTATACAGAGAATCAAGAGAGTCTGACACACACGAGCGAGAGCCAGAGTCTGGCACATAGTAGGCATGAAGAAGTGTGTCTGTAAGAAGAGGGCCCAGGATGACTCCCAGAGCTCTGGCGTGCATGCCTAGATGGATGCTAATGCCAGTCACTGTGAAAAGGAAACCTAGGAGGGACAAGACTGAAGGTAGAGGAAGTGAGGAGCAGATCATGAATTTGTCTTACACACCTGTGGGGAGTGAGATACTGCAGAGAATCTAAGAGTTGGATATAAGCGTTTAGAACCCAGAGCCTATATCTAGGATGGAGATACAAATTTGTGAGTCAGTTGCACGTAGGTGAGAAATGAGACAGTCTAGATCCACGGTTGGAGAAATGCCATCTTTAATGTCTGGGTAGAAAAAGATGTATCCACAGCTCAGGCAGACAAGGACTGATGGGTATCACAGAGATGAAGGGGGCAAGAGAGGTCAACCAAAGAGGTGAATACTACTGAGAGTCAAGTGAATGAGGATACAGGGGGCTGTTGGCTTTGGTGGGAGGTAGCTGGAAAAGAGCTGTGGAGGAGAGGGCAGGGTTTGTGCTGATGAATGAACCAGTGGAGATGGTGGTCAGACAAGGGCAGAAGGAAGACAGGGATTCTGGGCAAGGGGCCACCGTGGTACTTAAAACCCAAACACTGAAGTAGTAGTCAAAGAACGATGTGTGTCTGAGCAGAACTCCCCTGCATAGCAACCTTCCAGAAGGGGACATTGCAGAGGAAACTTGAGTCAAGTGGGGCCTGCATGTTTGGCAGAGAACTTGGATTTTTCTCTCTAACAAAAAAGAGTCATTGGTGGTTTCTGAGCCTAGAAGCAACTGTGTATGGTCACAACAGAGGCTCAGTAGTTATGGAAGATGTTCCCCTTCTGGTAACTGGGTCGGGACACACTTCAGACATACAAATTTCAAGCTGAGGTTCAGCCGCAAAGGACAAAAGCATACATTTAAGTGGACAGATTTGTTGCACTGCCCTGTCCTCATGGAGGGGAAAGGTGTTATTATCACAGCAATGGCCATCACCTTTCCAAAGAGAAGAGTAGGAAACCCGAGCTCCAGACCAAAAATGGAGAAATAGTAACTATTTTCCTCCTGTGGTTTCTGACTTGATGAGTTCTATAAGGATGGGCTGTGCTGTGTTCAAGGAGTTGAGTTGACCTGGTTCCCACAACAGAAGCTTCATCAATTCTGCCTCACGACCTTGGTTAATTTGACAAGTATGAAGTCTCTGCTTGCTCTAGTAGACTCAGGGCCCTCTGGACAGCTTGGGCCATCTTTGTGTTTAGATGCAAAACCCTGTGGTCCTGACCCCTCTCGCCTCCTGCTTCCTGTTTCTAGCAGGGAAATAGAGAAAGGAAGCGAGATCAAGGGGGGTTGGAGTCCTTTCTGGGACTTTTCAGGGGGAGAGGGGGTGCCGGAAAAATCAACAGAGTTGGTTCCAGGCCAAGAGAGTTGAGAAGAAAGAGGGGGCAGCCACGAAGTTGACTCCTGTCTGTGTGCCTCCCATCTTGCCCTCCCACCCAAATGACCATAATGACTACAGTGTGCCTTCCTTCGTTGATTTCCTAAGAGCTTACTAAATGTTCAGCATGCCCGGGTGGATCAGTCTGTTAAGCGTCTGACTCTTGGTTTCAGCTGAGGTCATGGTCTCAAAGTTTGTGAGTTCAAGCCCTACATTGGGCTCTCTGCTGACAGTGCAGAGCCTGCTTGGGATTTCTCTCTCCCTCTCTCTCTGCCTCTCTCTCTCTCTCTCTTTCTCAAAATAAATAAATTAATTTTAAAAATTAAAAAAAAAAAAAAAAAGAACCTATATGCTCAGTACTGACCCAAGCACCAAGGATTACCCAGGGAGCAGCATAGACACCATCCCTACACTCATGAAATTTGCAGTCCAACAGGACACACAGAGAATCAAGCAAGCAGTCACCTGGGCTGATACGCATTTGCAAATACAAGTGCAGTGTAAGTGCAGCAAAGGACAGATGCATGGAACCAAAAAACGAGGACGCCCATCCTAAGGGCACCTTCCCTGAAGAAATGTTGCTGGAGCTAGAGCTGAAGGATAATTAGGACTTTAAATAGTACCAGGATTAGGAAGAGAGTCAGAAGAGGCAGAGCATAGGCCCTGAGGCCTGAAAGAGACTAACAGTGCTAGGAATGAAGAAAGTCCAGGCAGGACACAAGGACAGGCAGAGGAGACCGTGCCAGGAGGTCCCCAGGGACCAAACCATTCAGGGTCCCCCAGTGGTAAGGATTTAGGTAGCTATCCTAAAAGCAATGGGCAGCCACAGAGCATTTTTAAGCAGGGGGGTGGATAATGAGGTCAGACCTGTATTTGAATCATTATTGTCAACAACAACAGTATGAATGATACTGCAACTAACTCTCCATACATGTTTGGAATTAACAAGGCACTTCCCCATCCACCCCCACCCCCGTCCCTAGAGCTTGTCCCTAATCTTGTCCCTGTGGTTTTTTCCGGGGTCAATAAATTGCTTGGCTGCTGCAGAAGGAGGAGAAAGAGGCAGCCGGCAGATGTTCCCCTGAAATAGTGGCCAAGAGAAAACTGCTTTCAGGCGGCTGGCACATACTTAGAAACGTGGGAGTCAGATAAGGGCATCTTGGAACTGTTTGGAGGTTAATCCAGCCTTCTTAAGTATGCTCTGCATATGAGGGAAATGCCCAGGATACACTGTGCATTAGAAAAAGCCAGGGATAGAGCAGCAGAGGCAGGAACCAGTGCCCCGGGTGCCCCTGTGTCCTCATATACTTAGAGGAGCACATGAATGTATTTGCATGGGAAAGAAGCCTGGAAGTCAATACACACAAAACTGTTAACACAAGTTAGCTCTGCAGAGTGAGACTGTGGCAACATTTTTATTCTTTCTTACACCTTTCCCCCTTCCCGGGGTTTCCAAATGTTTCCTTAGTGGCAGTCAGTGAGTGGACAAGAATACAGCCTCCAGTGTCTTCCTAGAGGTCTTGGCTGGTGCTGGGTCCTATCCCTCCTAGTTTTCACATCCCCAAACTCCCTTGCTCAGCATCAGTGATGACCAGGGTAATCTGAGAGGGAAGATTCAGCCTCTATTGACCCATTTTCTCTCAAGACAATCACTCTGCTCCTTAAGATCTCAAATGACAACGTAGAAGGACCAAGGACAGGGCTCACTCAGCCTCCATTCAACCAGTAAGCATTGAGTGGCATTCTCTCTACCAAGGGCTGTGATTTAGATAAGAAGAGAAAAATGGGTCAACACTCACAGGAGCCACTGAGGTGGCTAAGCCTCACCCTTGTATGTTTTACCACGCATCCCCCCTGACAAGGAAACCAATAATTTCACGAGACTAATATTTTATTTATTTTTTTTTTTTGAGAGAGACATTTAAGTTTATTTATTTATTTATTTATTTATTTATTTATTTATTTATTTATTTTGAGAGAGACAGAGACAGCATGAGTGGGGGAAGGACAGAGAGAGGGAGAGAGAATCCCAAGAAGTCTCCACACCGTCAACACATAGCCTGACATGGCTCCAACTCACAAACCATGAGATCATGACCTGAGCTAAAACCAAGAGTCAGATGTTTAACCAACTGAGCCACCAAGGTGCCCCAAGACTAACCTTTTAATAAGTTTAGGTGCCATGGTCACTTGGATCTAGAGGTCAGGGCTAGTTTTCAGGATTGACCAGATTAGAAAATAGTCATCCATTACATATAAGCCCCCAAATATTCTGGCCTATGCCCATGCCATGGCATTTGGAATCTCCATGTAACTTCTACCCTAAAATAATGCCTGTGACATAGAAAGCTTTCATAAATGTTTCTTGATGTGCTTGTTAGGGACCTCCCAATAGATGATGAAAGAGTCTCAAGCCAAAAGAGGGATTCACATAACTGAAAAAAATTCTGTGGTAGAACTGAGTCTCATTGGCCTGGGCTGGTTCATGTGTCCATTGCTGCACCAGTCACTTTCTCAGGAGGATAGAATATGTTGACTAGCTAGAGCTGGGTCAGGCACCAATCTCTGGAGTCTTGGAGCAGGGGTCATCATCCCACAAAAACTCCAACTGAGTATGGGATAGAGATTCTCAAAAAAAAAGAAATGAAGTGTTGTTATCATCAAGGATGGATGCCCACCTGGCAAAAATAGCAGATGTCCACAGTATCAAGGCACTCATTTAGGACCTTCTCCAGGCATTTACTTCCAGCCGAGTCTATGGTGTGGTGGGTGTAATGCTAGGCTTACAAGGAAGAGACCAGAGTTCTAAACTCACACGCATCATGTTGAGTCTATGTATGACTTGGCTCATGCCTTTCCCTGCAATGTCCTTTTGACTTTCCTCACCCAGCTTTTAGCTTTCCAATCCTACCTCATCCTTTACAAAGTGGCCTAGACACCATATCCAAGAAGGCTTTCCCTGTGATCTCCCTATGAGCATCATAATACGCTAAACATACCATACTCTTTGCACCTAAAGTATTCGAATTAACTATATATAAATATATTCCAGCAAAATAATCATGGTAGGAATCTTGTCTTACTATGCTGTGCAGCCCCAGCTTCTGGCACATTCACTGTCCCCAAGGACATACTTATGAAATATTTATTGAACTAAACCCTTCAGGACTCCATTTTCCCATATCTAAAATGAGGACATTGGACTGTGTGGGTTATCAGATTCCTTCCAGCTCTGGAAGATCATGGATCAACTAGCCTTTGTCACTAGAGAGCAAAATCAGGAGAGAATGAGACCTAGAGAAGGTCAGTTTTTATTTGGGGGACAGAAATTCAGAATAAATCCTAACCAAGAGGAGATATGCCTGGCCAAATTCAGCAGCCCATGAATTTTGTACCCCTAAGAGGAAATAAGGTTAATGTGTGTGTCAAAGAAAAAACCGAGTGATGTGAAATAGAGCTATTTTATCTCCAGACTGTAAGTTCACCATGTAGAACATATGGCTAGTCATAGACACAGTGCCTAGCATGGCTGGTCACAGAGTAAGCACTCAACATTTTTGTTGAACCAAATGCCAAAAATCAACATCATCTGCTTCTCCACCCAGAGAATGGACTGGTATTTACCCAGTAAGGGGAGAATCAAAAAAAAAAAAAAAAAAATGTCTGTCTGTACCATACAAACAGCCATGGACTATCCTGACTGATCTCACCATGCCAGCAATCCAGCCTGAACAGCCTCTGGAAAGCTTTCTGCTAACCAAGAGGGAAGGGGGGATATGTAAAGAGTAAAAACTAAGGTCCCTTAAAATGCCAAAAGCTTAAGAGCAGTGAAATGGTCCCGCTAGACTGTGAGCTACTTGAATATCTGCTGGGAAGGCTCATGCAAGTGTTATCACCAGCTTCCTCAGATTCCTTGCTATTCTTTCAACATCTGGTAGAGATTGAATTAGAGGCAGATTGAATTTATGGTGAGAGGAAAACCCACTCTGAAAGTAGGACAAGAGAGTTAGTATTTCATCATATTCTTAGGCAGAATGTTCCCAAGAGCTTTCCCATTTTTTTTTAAATTGTATGTCAGTAGCTTGAAAAGGGGGAGTAGAAGTTAAATTTTTATGAAAATCTCATATTCTAGGATGAAGTCTAATTAAAAGCTTTAAAGATACATGTGCATCAAAATAAAATTAATTCTGTTTTATCTAGTACTGATCTTCTAACACTCAAGAGAGAGTTTATTTTCAGGGACATTACCTCATCATTGGTGTTGCTGGTTTGTTTTTTAAACCCCTAAGAGTTTGTGCCAAAAGATGTGTTTTGTCTCATGACCAGAGTTTTGGTAATATAAATGTACTTTACTTCATTTAATTTATTCATTTAATTTCTGCCTGGGTGATAGTCATCTGTCTTTTCCCCTCTTCTAACTCAGACTTCCTGACAATTTTATGTAGAAAATTAAAGTAATATTCTTTCTGAACCTGAATTGATTTCGCCCAGGTCTTGTTTCAGAAATAATAGCAAAGAGAAATAATAGACTCAAGGACCTTGAATTTCACAGATTCCTTCTTTGCAGTCTGGCCTAAAGCCATAATATGAAGTCAGAGTCTTTTTTTTTTTTTTAATTTCTCTCTCTTCTTCATCTCTCACATTTAAAGAGTAATCACTTGACTCGTGTCACCGGTTTGTAAGACTTTGCTGTTGCTGCCGAAAATAAATTGGTTCAAGGGCTGGTAATTAAATCATCTACTTATAGTTTTCCCCTTTAAAAATTACTGGAACCAGAAACCTTCCCTCCCCACCTAGTTCTGGGAGCCAGTGTCAAACAGATCTTATACCCCCCAGCTCTTGAGGTTAAAGGAAACCCTCAAGGTCGTGAAGTCCAGCAAAATTGGGGGGGGGGGGCAGCCATCTGGCTGTAATACAGCCTCAGTTTTCACATGACTGTTTTATTTGGCCTCATTTACCCAAATATTTGCACTTATTCTTTCTTTTACTTTCCCTATGTCTCTCTCTCTCTCTCTCTCTCTCTCTATCTCTCTCTCTCTCCTCCATAGTATAGAGCAAAAAAAAAAAACTGTTGCTTAGTAAATTGACCAGGATAAAAATAAGCACATTTGAGGAAGGAAACCAATACCTACCTCCACCCCACCCTATAAAAAAAATGATTGGTAAGAATTTATTTGCTTGTTCCCACAGATGAGGTTAGCCATGTGACGTCTAGGTCTCCACTCTATTATATATAGATGCAGCCTTAAAATTAGCTGTATATTCCTCTAATGTTGTAGCATTACTAATGTTGTGTCACTGAGTGATAGAGGGGCCAAGGTGTCACTATTAGGGTAAGGATTTGGGAGAACCAGGCCTTATACCTGGCATTGTCTCTACCCAGCTGTTGGCTGGTAATGCCCCTTAAATTCTATAGGTCTTAGTTTCCAAACACCTAAGCGTGACCTCAAAGCTTCATCCAGTTCTGATATTCTGGAGTCTTTGATTTCTTCTAAAATCTCCTCTAAGTGCCAGTAATCTGTTCCTAGTACTCTTGTGATCTCCATCTTTATCCTTAAAAGAAAGCAAGAGCTGCATTGACGGAATGTTTTTCACTTTGATCATAGACTTTTACTCTATAACGTTCGTAGGAAATGTGTGATAATATTTATAGGCTCTGTCAATTGCCAATTTACAGACATTCCCACTTTGTAAAGGGCAGTTAGTTCCTGCTACCCAAAGACATGCTCTGTAGGAGCCACACTGAAACTGGGCTCTCTCTAGTCTCTCTCCCTGATTCAGCCCCCTCTCCAGTACATAACGGGTCTGGCCACCAAAGGAAGAAAAGCATTCCCGGGGCCCATCCCCTCAGCTTCTGTTGTGGGACCTGACATAAAGTCTAGAACCAGCCTGTCCAATATAGTAGCTACTGTCCCCATGTGGCTCTTGAACACTTGAAATGTGCAAATCAAGATGTGTTAGGAGTGTGAAAATGCACACCACTTTTGAAGACTCAAAATGTGAATGTAAAATATCTTATAAACTTTTTAATACTGATTCCCTTTTGAAATGATACTATTTTGGATATATTTGATTACATAAAATATATTATTAAAGTTAATTTCCCCTGTCCCTTTTTACTTTTTTAATGTACACATTAAAAAATTTTTAAATTTTAATGTGCACACTAAAAAATTTTAAATTATGTGTGTGGGACTCACATCTGAACACAAAGCTGCACAGAGGTTTTTGCTACTACTGATAGGTAATGGCTACCGAGATCATTCCAGCAGCTTCTCTAGAGGAAAAATCTACCCTGGGTGAGGGGCCAGGAGTAAGGTGTGAGGCCCATTCTGGGCTAGAGTCAGATGGTCACATTTCTTTAGGCAGAGAGGAGAGGCCCCATACCCCCCCACAAAGGAGAAAAATAATTCTCAAAGCCAAGTTACATAATTTCTGATGTTTTTAAATTTCTTTGCAAAAAGTTCAACACATTCACACCAAATTCAGCACCAGGAAAGCTGCCAGTTTGGCAGTCCCTTACTGAATTTTCTCTCTGATCTGAGGTACAAAGTTGCTGGACTCTCTAAGTGTTCCTTCCTGCTGTAGTACTTCTGACCTGCTTGGAGAGGTTACCGTCAAGAACGTAAAACTACAACAGTGAGCTCGCATGACGCTGTAGGAGAAAGGCTGTACAAGTGGAAGCAAAAGAGAACCCAAACAGCTTGAAACTGACGCCAAGAGGAAAAAACTCAACTTACCTTCACAAACATCTTCCTCTCTAAGAGGTCTTTTAGACAACAGACTGCAAACCTCTTTCATCAAATATGTGCTGTAGGGCGTGTTTTATGTGCTTTCCTTCCTCCCATCAGGAGCTATATCTTACTCTGGGTGAATCCCTCCCTGGCTACCCTCCCTACTAATCTCCATGCTATGTATGCCACAGCCTCCTAAACTGCTCAGCTTCTCAAGTACACCTGCTGTTCTTTCTGTGCCTAAAATGCTTGTCCTCAATCCCCTCCCTCCACCTGAAAAAAAAATCTGCATATCTTTCAAAACTCAGTCACGGACTGGTTTTCTTTCTGAGGCTTTGTCCAAACCTCAGGGCCCTGACTGGCCTTCAGGTCCCATCCACAGGAGGCCTGAATTGCACACTCCACCTATATTTTTGCTTCCCTTTCCAGTTTGCAAGATACTTCAAGTTGTGGACCAAATATTTTTTGTGTCTCTGTCAGCCATGCCTGCATAGTTTCTGGCCCATTGTAGGAATGTGAAAAGTACTTATGGAGAGAAAAAGTGAATGAATGAATGAATGGACAAATGAATATTTACTTTTGTTGTTTCAGAATGAAAGACTGGAATTATTTTAACAAACAAATTAAAGAGTTATATTTCTGTCCAATGCGAAAACCAAGTGTCTTTCCTTTTGAACCTCAAAGCCTCTGCACGAGACTTGTTTAATTCCAGAAGACACCCAGACATTATCTATTTCTCCATGCTTAACTTATACTTCACTCTGTTTTATTACTAAGTGTGCAAGAGGCACGATAAAGAGGCAATCCAGTGGTATTTGATGATAGATAAGCCATCTGCTGTGCTATCAATCATCCATGGAACACACCCCTTCCCTTCTTGGCTTAGGAATCAGGATAAGTGCAGATTCACCCATCTGTATACCATTTTGCAGGCCCTTTGTGGTCAAGGAAACGTATTTTGCAAAAGGTATGGTAGATGAGAGAGCTACTTCTATGACCATGAAAAGACAATAAAATCAGCTAGCCCAAAATGAAATGGAGGCCATTCCATCCATATGAAAGCCCAAAACAAAAGCATTTATTCTCTTATTTACTTAATTTCAGGCATATCATGACTCGTCAGTAAATAAAATTGAGTAACTTTATTGTTCTCTTTTCATGCCTTTTGTGGTAAATGGTGATCTTGATGTGAGCAAAGATCAAGTCTATCAAGTCACCAAACGGTGACTATTACCATAAGGAGGTACTCCACAAATATTGTTGACCAAATAGACGAAAGAATGGCAATTGCATGTGAGGTAGAAAAAGGCATATTATCAAATTACTCCCCTAACCACTTGATGTTGAGAACAGTGTGGTTTTGGTAAACATGTTCTCTCTTCTGTAAAAAGAAGTTTGATGAGATGATATTGTTGGACTACACCTTTCTTCCCACACCATTCTTGAATGTAAAATTAAGAGAGACATGTTTTATGTCAAGAGGAAGCCAAATGAATGACGGAAACTGTTTTCATTCCAGAAGCAATAAGAAAACATGGAAAACCACGTTTCTGCAAACCACGTTTCTCCACTACATGGAGTGTTCAGAGTCCAGTAGATGAGAAAGGAGATGCTGGTACCAGAAGGGAGACAGCAACCCATGGGCACTATATGTGTGACTGGTTTCGTCTCTCTTTACATTGAGTCAACACAGACTGGGAAAACATTGTGCTAGGTTTCTGAGTCTCTGAGTTATTTGAACCTTTCAAAGGCATGTTGAAACCAGAACTTGGAGAGGGGAGATGTTTCACAGAATGGAAAGTTACAATCTCAAGGGGACTTGGTGCCAGAGTTATGACTGGTTAAAAATAGTGGATTTGCAAAGGGCAGTAGTTTTTGTCAAAATTAACTAACCCCTTACTGGTATTACTCTGAAGTTAGCCTAGTATGGAAGAAAAAAAAATAATAAGAGAAACACACTTTACTTAATTATGAGTCCCCAGACTAAAGATTTTTTAAATTCCCTAAAGCTTTTTTTTTAAGGTGTACACCATGATATTTTGATACACATAGTGAAATGATTACCAATATAAAGCTAATTAATATATCCATCACCTCACATAATTACCATTTATGTGTATGTGTGCATGCGTGTGCTTTAGATCCACTCTCTTGGCAAATGTCAAATATACAACATATTATTATTAACTATATCACCATGCTGTGCATTAGGTCTCCAGAATTTACCCATTTTATATAAAACTGCAAGTTTAGGGGCGCCTGGGTGGCGCAGTCGGTTAGGCGTCCGACTTCAGCCAGGTCACGATCTCGCAGTCCGTGAGTTCGAGCCCCGCGTCAGGCTCTGGGCTGATGGCTCAGAGCCTGGAGCCTGTTTCCGATTCTGTGTCTCCCTCTCTCTCTGCCCCTCCCCCGTTCATGCTCTGTCTCTCTCTGTCCCAAAAATAAATAAACGTTGAAAAAAAAATTTTAAAACTGCAAGTTTATACCCTCTGATCAATATCTCCCAAATCTCCCACTTCCCAGTCCCTGGTAACCACCAATCCACTCTATTTCTATGAGCTTGACATTTTTAGGTTCCATATATATGTGAGATCAGAAGTAACATCCTCCGGGTTTATCCATGTTGTTGTGAATGGCATGATTGACCATATTTGAGTGAATAATATTCCATTGTGTGTGTGTGTGTGTGTGTGTGTGTGCACATACACAGACTATTCCATGAGGCATATAATATTCCATTTTTATACTATGGAATATAAAATACATAAATATATAAATATAAATATAATATGTATAAAATAATACATAAGATATATATAAATAAAATATATAAATTTTATATGTGTGTGTATGTCTATATATCATATTTTCTGTATCCATTTATCCACTGATGGACACAGATTATTTCCATATCTTAGCTACTGTGAATAATGCTGCAATGAAGGTAGGTGTTCAGATAGCTCTTCAAGGTAGTGATTTTTTTGAGAGAGTGAGAGAGAGCACACACAGGAAAGGGGCAGAGGGGAAGAGAGAGAGACAGAGAGAGAGAGAGAAGATCTTAAGCAGGCTCCACACCCAGCACGGAACTGGACTTGGGGCCCAATCTCACAACCATGAGATCGTGACCTGAGCCAAAATCAAGAGTCGGATCCTTAATCGACTGAACCACCCAGGCGCCCTGGTAGTGATTTTATTTCTCATGGATATACCCAGATGTGAGATTGCTGGATCATATAGTAGTTATATTTTTATTTTCTTAAGGAATCTCCATAGTGTTTTCTATAATGGCCATTCCAATTTCATTCTCATCACAGTGTACAAGGGTTCCTCTTTGTCCATTTCCTCACCAATATTCAATATCTTTTGACTTTTCAATAACAGCCATTCTAATAAGTGTGAGGTGATATCTCATTGTGGTTTTGATTTGCACTTCCCTTTTTATTAGTGATGGTGGGTGCCTTTTCATATACCTATTGACCATTTGTATATCTTCTTTAGAAAAATGGCAATTCAGTTCCTTTGCCCATTTTATAATTAGGTTAATTTTTTTTTCTTTTCGTTACTGAGTTGCATGAGTTCCTTATATATTTTAGATATTATCTTCTGATCAGATGTAAGATTTGCAAATATTTTCTCCCTTTCCACGGATTGCCTTTTCATTGTTGATTATTTCCTTTGCTGTGCACTTTTTACCCCACTTGTTCTTTTGTATTTTGGTGTTTTATTTTGTTTTGCTTTTGTTCTCTTTGCTTTTGGTGTCAAACTCAAAAAGTCATTGCCAAGGCCAATGTCAAGGGGCTCCCATTTGTTTTCCCGAGCACAGTGTCCTAAAATGCTCACATTGGTGTACCTGCTCCCAGTCCCACAGCATTGAGCAGCTTTTCTGCACTTGCTCATGAGCTGTGTGCACACGTGTGAGCTTCTGTGTCACCGACAGTGGCGGAGCATGCAGGGAGACGGCCGTTGTGCAGAGGGAACACCAGAGAATTAGAGCTGTGGATGGACCATTTGGGGGGCCCACAAGCAAGCCGTCCTGAGTGCTGGCCTCCTGCTGTCTGTATAGCAGTTAATAAGACCCACATCCCCTTATTGAGTTCTGAATCCTGGTTGCTAGGATTCCCCACCACTCTTCCCTGCTCCCAGCTCCTCAGACTCAGCCATACTTATCCCTTCAGTATTCTGGGTGAGAGAGAAAGCAGTGGGAGTCTTGGGTTGCATCTTGGGAAGCTGGGTACTTACCCACTATGCTCTTGCTTTCCCCTGTGAAAGAAATCAGGACCTGGGAGATCTTTCTGGCATCAAGCTCTGCCACCTCAGGAGAGCAGTTGTGTGGCTAACATGAAACTATTGTTCTTACACTCTTGGATGTGTCTACCCTTGGATTTTTTTTGCTGCAGAAGTATGCTGGAACTTTTCCATTGTACTCCTGGACACCCAATTTCATCCTTGGAGGTTATCAAATCTGTGTTCTATGGGGGGATGACAATTGAAAACTCCTATTCCACCATCTTGTTGATGTTACTCTTCAGTGAAAGTTTGAGAAAATTTTAGACATTTTGTAGAGAGGATGATTCTCCTACCTCCCAGAATATGAATATGTTTCTATCATCAGCACTGTTGTCATCATATCAATGTGTATAGCTCTAGCACCTAGGAGGCATTGGAGATGCTATAGTGTAGTAGTCAAAAGCATGATGTGTTGTACTATACAGTCAAGCTAAATATTCCATTTGTTAGTTTGACTTTAGGCAGTCTGTTTAACCTCTCTGGAAATGGCAATGATAATAATACTACCTGTCTCCCTCAGAGAGTTCATACGAGGGTTAGAAAAGATAATGCATGCAATGTGACTGGCATATTGAACGCAGCCAAAGCCAGTGACTACTTTTATTGTCGTCATCATCATCATCATCATCACAAAAATTAGTATGATGTGTGGTCATTTAGGGCAGGACTAAAATGTTTACCTTTCCTGAGTATGAAAAGAAAATCATCCTATTACATGACATAATAAAATTAACAAGGTTGTGAGTGGAGGCCTATACATCTATAAACAATTTTTTAAGACATCAGCAACATTAATTTTTGTAAAAACAATTAACCGGAAACCGTACACTCAAACTATTTACAAGTTTGCTGTTCTTTGAGCCTTACCATTGTTTTTTTTTTCTTTTGTTTTGTTTTGTTTTGCCATTTTTTTAAAGTAGACCTCACACCCAACGTGGGGCTTGAACACAGGACCCCGAGGTCAGGAGTCACATGCTCCGCTAACTGAGCCAGTCAGGTGCCCGCTCTAATCCTTAACTTTGGAAAACGTGATCATATCAGCATTTCTGTCCATATGTTTTCAGCTTCAGCTGTGTTACTAAATATACAGTCATTGAAAGCTGTAAACTATAATTCTTTTTACTATATTATGAAATTCAGGTTTTACCCTATTCAACCGATGCAATTATTTTAAACAAATGAGTTTTGTGACTATAGAAGGGGAGAAGGAGCAAAAGGAAGGGAAGGGGGGAGGGAAAGGGAGAAAGGAGAAAATAAAGAAAAGTCTTTCATACATTTACTTGAAAAGTAGATATTTGCTAGAAAACAGGTTTACTGTAAAACAATCTCTGTTTGCAGAAAATGAGCCAGGCTCCATTACTGAGCAACTTTGGAAGAGTTGTAATGTTAACTCAGTTCTTTGTTCTCAGTAGCGTGTTTCTCAGAACCACAGCACGAGATGAGGGAGTTCCAAATAAATCATGAGCATTAAGGGAGGCTGCCCAGTTACCAAACTAAACTGTCACTTCTAAACTTGGTTTGGCCCAGTTTAACCCTCTAACGAGAATTTTAACATTATAACACTGAACAGTCTCCGAGAGGCTTCTCTGAGACAATCTCTCTCTCCTCACGTTTATATATTTTCATTACCCTGTGTGTCCACAATGGGAGGAGATCCAGATTCCAGTGTAATTTTTTTTAATAATTCAAATATTACAGATTGGATTGGAGAGGCTATGTTTCTCCAAAACTCCAAAATGATTAGATTGCAGACTGCGTGCTTTGGTTTTACTGACTTTCTTTTTTCAGAGACAGGATGTTGCATACAGAGCTCCAGTCCCCATTTCAGACTTATCAGTTTTCTGGAGTGGAGGTTGGGGAAGGGAGTCCACCTACTAACAGTCTCCCAGGTGATTGTAATGTGCAGTCATGTTTAGGAACAACTGCTCTGAGACTAAGACCAAGATAACCTTGCCTAGATGACCTTCAAGGACCCAATGATCCTGTCTTCTGCAGAGGATGCCATAAACCTTAACCAAAAGGAGGAACTCACTCTAAATGGGAAGTGGGGAGGGCAGAGGTAAGGTGAGTTCAGGCATTCTACAAGGCATCCTCTTCCTATCTCTGCTCATTCTTTATGTTCCAGTTCAAACACTATCCATGTGTGTATTTACTGAGCACATACTAGATGTGCTAGATGAGCAACACAGGGCAGTGCAACAGGCACGTGTTAACTGACTCTGACATACCTGTGATGAGTGCCGCCTCATGGTGTGAACCAAGTACAGTGGGGGGCAGGGGGAAGAATGAGTAACTCCGGTGGGGAGGAGGAGAGAGCGTTTCAGAGCAGGAAACTCACTAGATGGACCACAGAAGCTACTTCACTACACAGAATAGTGAGGAGGAGGTGTTCAAAGGCAGCGAGACTATAGGAAGCTTTGGGTATCTTCAAGAAATGAGGAAAATCTCCTGTTCTCTGACACAAAGTAGGAGTAACTGGTAATGTCAGCTGAGAGGGCCTAGGAACTATGACATCTCAGTGCCTAGAACTTGGTTTCTAATATCCTTCTCCAGTAAAGGGTACCAGGGCTGCTTAGGGAACTGACAAATCCTACAACTGGGGCAGGAAATACGCCAGAGGAGCCCATCAAAAGGGGCATAGGAGCCTACTGAAAGAGCTCCCAGCCACCAAAGCCGGCTCCATTTGGGGAATCAAATGAGTAAAATGGTGTTGAATTAGAACCCAAAGTATAAAACAAATATTCTTTAAGTCCACGGTGATATAAATAGTGATGGAGTGAATAAGTAAATTGGGGGGAAAGAGTCAAATCTCCCATGCGGAAGAATTCCAGAGTTAAGTAGATGTTCTCGGAAAGGAGGCGCATAGTTCCCCGCCCCTTAAGTGTGGGCTGTGTGTAGTGACTTCCTTCCAAAGAACACGGTATGGAAAGAAAGAAGAAAGAGGACCTCAGAACTTCAGTATAATCCTGAGGGAAAAAAAAAAAATCCCAATTGAGGGACATTCCACAAAATACCTCACCAGTACTCATCAAAACTGTAAAAATCATTAAAAAAACAAACAAAAAAAAAAAAAAAAAAAAAAAAAAAAAAAAACAAGGAAAGGCTGAAAAACTGTCAACAGCCAAGAGAAGCCTAAGAAGGCATGGCAACTAAACAATGTGGCTTCCTGGATGAGTTCCTGGAACAGAAAAAGGACAAAAGTGGGTAACAACTAAGGGGTTCTGGAGAAAGTATGGACTTCAGCTCACACAAATATATCGACACTGGTTCATAAAGGTGTGAAATGCACCATATTAATGCAAAATGTAAGTAATGGCAGAAACCGGGTGTGGCATACTGGGAACTCTCTGTATCGTCTGTGAACATTTCTGTACTTGTAAACCAATTCTAGCCTCTAAAGTTGATGCTAAAAGCCAGGGATGCTCACACCTGCCTGCCTGGTAGGGTTGTCATGAATATCAAATGACCCGAGGGATGTGAGCTTACTTTCTAAACTCCGATGTGCGTTACAAATATAAATGTTTAAGTATGATTTTATTTAAACAAAATTATTTTTGCGTTTAAGATTCTTTTTAATTGAAGTTATTCAATTATCTTTTTAATATGTAGAAATATTCTTGGTAAGAGATTTAGATAGAGACTGATTATTCAGGCTGTGACCAGACTGTGGAGAGCCCTGGAAGCTGTGTGAAGGAGTCTGGGTTTAATTGTGGAGATCATGAAGTGTTAAAGGTTTCTTAGCAGAAGAGGTGTGTGATTAGATCTGAGTATCAGGACTGGCAGTGGAAGGAAGCGGGACTCGTGGCAGCCCTAGAAATCCGGGCAGAAAGACTTAAACAGCACAGAGCTGATGCCAAGAGGAGTCAAGTGCCAGATTTGACCCCTGTGATAGGAATAATTTCCTCCTCTGTCCACCAAACCAAGACTCCTCCAAAATGAACTTTCCAAGGACGGTGTTCATTTGATATCATTTTAATATTTTCAATAAAAGGGACTTACTATGAATAAAGTACATGCGAATTTTTATATTTTGCTAAAACTCTTTTAAATGTGCAACTCACCCAGAAATTTTTTTGTCGTCCCATAGGTCTGATTTGGGTATGAGAATATTTTATCGTAATCATGGCAGTCTAGCACATGTTGGTGGTTAATTACTCAGCCTCAACTTCCTTCTCCATAATATGGAGCGGTAACCCCTATAATAGCAATGTGGCTCCTTGCCTGGCACATAGCAAGCACATGGCAAATGGTAGCTATTATTAATGGTAGTAATAAAAGAAGTAACTGGCCTCCCTGCCATGCTCAGGAGAATTATTAAAAATAGTGAAATAAATAAATCCTTGCTGCTACTCATCCTGGACCGGTTCATATATTATTCACCCTGGTGAGAAGCAACTAGATCATTGCTAATGAGTGTTGACAATTGGGAGCATCTGCCCTCAGTGACTTTCCTACTGAGGCTTGTATATAAAACCACTGTTTTGTTCTCTGTCCACTTCATCTTAATATATAGTACGCACTCAACAAATATCAGCTGCTCTGAATAGTGTTAGCATGTGCTGTGCACTCCTCCCAGTTGCGGTCCTGTTCAGTTTCAGGTGCACTGGAGGGCAATGGGTCATCCATTTGAAACGCCCTCCTGGGACTCCTTCAAATTTAATTTTTGTGCACTGAGAGGCTACTTTTTATGTCAGACTATCCCAAACATACCCTCCAGATTTCGTAAAAGTTCATCCAGCTGTTTCCTGTGATGCGATGACAAGCAAACTGACAGAAACTTAATTTTAGGAGCAGAAGTTGTGAAGGCTTTCTGTGCCCTGCTATTAACTGCTACTAAGCTGTCAGCAGCTTGAGGGGCAGACCTGTCCCACGCATCTACATGCAGGGCCTGGCCTCCTGCTGGTCCTCAGTCCTCACTAAATGCGGTGATACTCACTGCCAGGAGAACCCCTATAAAGTCCACCTCTCTTCCTAGGAGTGCCTGGGCAGAGAGGGAGAGCGCCACCAAAGCAAACTTCCTGATGACACAGTCTTACCTGGAGTTTACTCTCGTTGTGAAACTTGAATGCATTAGCCACCTCTAATAGTCCCAATTATTCTTTTTTTAAATAAGGCTATTTTCTTCCCTACTCCACCATTCCAGGAATCTATCTGCATATTTTTAAGGCAAGAACTATCTAATAATGAGTAATTTCACTCATCTATATTTAGCAGCAAGGAAGATTTTTTTTTTTTTTTAGGTCATTGCCCGGAGCTTCTCAGAAACTGTGCAAGTTGGGAAGAGGCAACAGAAAGTAAAGGTCATAATTTTTTTTCCCTTTCAGAACTGAAGGATTCACTATCAGGAACTAAGTCTCAGAGAGTACACAGTAGGAACTCAGTTTCCTCATCCACAAAATGGGCATTATAGTACTAACCCATCAAGGCCATGGTGAGGAATAAACAAAACACGGTCCATCTCCACTCGCCCACCTCTCAGCCAGCCACCAGGCTAATGACCTCTCTGCTGTGGGGAGCCTCTGGCTCTTTCTCTACTCTTGGGCTCCTCCCTCTGATCTCCCAGTTTGCCCTTGACCTTCCTAAAGCCTAGCTCTCAGATGCCTCTCTCTACCCTGAAATCTTTCTAGATCTTCAGCCTTGGGCTAGTATTCTTAGCCTCCATCAGTCCACCACATCCCATATTTCTGGAGTTGGTTCCCACTGGTTCCCTGTGCAGTGATTCAGAATTACCCATTCTGTGTACCATCCAACAGGTAACTAATACACAGATTAAACGAGTTGATTTATGTAAAGTCATTAGATGAATACCTACAACATGATAAATAGTATTGTATCAGTAGCTATCATTGTTATTGTTTTGAAATATTTTAACCATACAGGGAGTCTTAGTGTATAGAGTAATAAATACCCATGCCCCTGCCACTCAACTTTATCAAACCATAATATGATGCCATACTTTTTTCCCATCTTTTGTAAGAATTGACATTACAGATACTAAAGAGTTAAAGACCCCGCTGTACTCACCCAACCCCCATCCCCATCCTCCCCCTCACACCCATGGCTACAGTCCCAAATTGGGAGTGAATCATGCTTTTATATTTTTATCTTGTCTTCTAAAATTTTATTTAAGCATAGAATATTGAGCATAGCCTTTTTCAAGTTACACTTCTGATCAACCTTATGTTTTTGAGATTTACACATGTTGAAATAGTTCACTTTAGTTAATTAATTTTTGTTACTGTGTTGTATTTCATTATCTGAATATTCTTTAATTTATTCATTCAACTTTTGAAGGACAGTCCTATTGCTTCTAATGTTAGAGACAGAAGAACTATCAGAGATCGTTATGCAGATGAGAAATGAAGCTAAAGAAAGGAGGTGATTTGGCTAAAGTCACACAGAAAATCACGGAGACAGGACTTTAAAAGACATTATTAACCAGATTTGTTCTGGCCAACAGACTTTCCCATTTGTTTTGTCCAGATTCCTTTGAATATCTCATCTCTCATTCCATGAGACCCTGTTGGGACTATCAATGATTCCCTGACCAACTAGTGAGAGAGCTCAGGGCTCAGTCTTTGTCAGTCACATTCCCTGGTATACAATGATTGGTTCAGTACAGATCATGTGGCTTAAGCTGAGCCAATATGAATCCTGTAACTTTGCTAAGCTGAAAAAATATAGGCTGCGGGTTTCCAGAAATTATCTGTCCTGCAAAGTGGGGAGAGTCTAACTCTAGTGGAGAGAATGAATCCAGCACACAAAAGAGAAGCAGAAACAGAGGTGAGAGAGTAGAGACGGACAGATACAGGGAGGCTTACTCACAATTTTTCTGAGTCCCTGATGCTGCATTCCTAAACTCGTCAATGTTTAAAGTTAATAAATACCTGTTCCTTTTTGCTTTTAACTCCGGCACTTTGACTTGGGTTTCTATAGCTTGAAACAAAAGTCCTGACTCTAAGTTTACTGTTCTTTCTACTCTGTTACAACTGCACCCCCTAGATACTCAGTAAGCAGTGAACTGAGGATGATGATCTCAGTGAATCCATAAAAATACTACCAATCTTGGACATAGGGAATGTAGCAGGACTGACCACAGTCAAAGTTATAATGCAACCCTTCCCTTCTCTTAGATATTTTATTCTGACCTGCTATGCACGCATTCAGTGTGTAACTATCTTGTTTCTGCTATGTATCCGATGGAAGACATATGACAAGAACAGCACAAAGGACATAGAGAAAATGGAACCCTTTTCTAAGTATTTTATATAAAGCGATTCATATAGACTGCCTATTGTAATCCCTAGAGAAAAGGTTAAAAAGTGAATAAAGGAATTAGGCGAAATATTTTTTTTTAGTATTTGATTAGCCTAACAGGAAACAGGAAAGAACAAAGAGAGGAATGAAGGGACGTAGACCCATAGAAAACAAATAGCAAGATGGTAGACTTACAACCAACCTTATGGGGCACCTGGGTGGGTGACTCCGTTAGTTTAGCATCCGACTTCAGCTCAGGTCATGATCTCATGGTTTGTGAGTTCAAGCCCCTCATCGGGCTGTGTGCTGACAGCTCAGAGCCTGGAGCCTGCTTCGGATTCTATGTCTCCCTCTCTTCTGCCTCTCTCGTGCTTGTGCTCTCTTTCTCTCTCTCTCAAAAATAAACACACATTTTTTAAAAAAACAACCTTATAATAATAATTAACTTGAATTTAAATAAATTTTTAAAATTTTTAAAAATTGAAAACCATTCCATTATCAACAATTACATTAAGAGCAAATAGACTAAGCCTCCAACTAAGAGGCAGAGATTTTTACACTGGATACAAAAGCAAGACCAAACTATTTGTTGTCTGTAAGTCATAAACTTTAAATATAAAGTTAGGTTAAAAACAAAAAGATGGAAAAAAGAGACCCTGCAAACTGTGAGCCTAAGAAAGCCAGTGTGGCTATATTACATCAACGATGATTTCATAAGGAATAACATTAGAGATAAAAACAAACTTTTCATAATGACAAAAGGGCCATTTCATCAGGAAGACATAGCAGTTATAAATGTGTATGAACTTAGAAACAGAGATTCCAGATCTACAAAGCAAAAACTGACAAAACTAAAGACGGAATTAGATAGATTTACAGTTATAGTTCATCTTAACCTCCCTGTTCCAGTGATTGATAGGACAAGTACGCAAGTAAACAGTAGCAAGTGATGTGTATAGAATATCCAAACACCACCAATCACCTTGACCTAAATGGCATTTATAAACCATGTGAAATCACTGCAGAATATATATTATTTTTAAGTGGACATGGAACATTCACCAGGATACACCTTATCTTGGACTCTAAAATGAATCTCAATCAATTTGAAAAAATTGAAATAAAAGCATATTCTCTACCCACAATGAAATTAAGTTAGAATTTAATAGCAATAAGAAATCTCAGAAATGCCCAATATTTTAGAACTAAATGACACATTTTCAAATAGCATGTGCATCACGGAAGGAATTACAAGGGAAATCAGAAAATATTTCAAAATGGTGCTAAAGAAAATACAGCTTGGCAAAGTGTGTGTAATGCAGCTAAAGCAGCATTTAGAAGGAAATTTATAAATTTACATGATCATATTAGAAAAGAAAAAAGGGGGGCGCCTGGGTGGCTCAGTTGGTTGGTCAACCGACTTCAGCTCAGGTCATGATCTCCCAGTTTGTGAGTTTGTGAGCCTGCGTCAGGCTCTGTGCTGACCTCTCAGAGCCTGGAGCCTGCTTCAGATTCTGTGTCTTCCCTGTCTCTGCCCCTCCCCTGCTCACGCTCTGTGTCTGTCTCTCAATGATAAGTAAATGTTAAAAAAAAATTTTTAAAGAAAAGAAAAAAGGGCAAAAATCAGTAATCTCTGTTTCTACTTTAGAAACTAGAAAGAGAGCACGTTGGCGGCTCAGTCTGTTGAGTGTCTTACTCGTGAGATCAAGCCCCACATCGGGCTCCACACTGAACATGGAAGCTGCTTGCGATTCTCTCTTTTTCCCCTCTCCCTGGCTAACTATCTCTCTCTTTCTCTCTCTCCCAAATAAATAGAAAGAAAGAAAGAAAGAAAGAAACTAGAAAGAGAAGAACAGATTGCAAAGTAAATAGAGAGAAATAATAAACAAAGAGCAAAATTCAAGGAAATGAAATGAAAAGAGAAACAATCAAAAGAATCTAACAAATTAAAAAGCTTATTCTTTGAAAATATTAATAAAACTGATACACCCCTAATAAGACAGATTAATGAAGAAATAGTGAGAACACAAATTATGAATATCAGAAACAAAAGAGGGCATGTCAGTGCAGATCCCACAGACATTAAAAGGGTAATAAGGACATATTATAAACAACTTTATGCCAATAAAACCTAACAACTTAGATTAATTGGACAAATTCCTTGGAAGTCATTTGTTCTTCCTTGAGAGACATTCACAACCTTCCTAGTAAGAGGCAAGTAGGTTTTTTGAGGAAAGTGATGTGATGATTCTAAAATATTTATAGAAATGCAAAGAACCTAGAACAGTCAAGACAATTTTGAACTAGAAGAGCGAATTTGGAAAACTCACGCTACCTGATTGCAAGGCTTACCAAGAAGCTACAGGAATCAAGACAGAGTGGCAGTGGCATAAGTGTAAACACATGGATCAATGAATCAGAATGCAGAGGCCAGAAATGGACCTATAGATATTTTTAACTGATTTATGATAATAAATCCAAGGCAATGTGTTGGGACAAATAATATCTTTTCAATGACTTGTCCTGGAGAACTGGATAAGCATATAGGAAAAAGGAAAGAAAGAAAGAACCTTAACACTTACCTTATACCATATACAGATCCTAGAACCAAATGGATCCCAGAACTAAACACAAAATCCTAAACTATAGGCATAAACATGAATACTTCTAGGGGGAAAAAGGATAATACATGCATGAGCTTGGGATAAACAAAGACTTCTTAGAGGACACAAAAAGCATTAATCATAAATGATAAATTAGACTTTGTGAAGATGTGAAACTTCTGATCATTGAAAGATAGGGATAAAATATTTGTAATGCATATGTGTAATAAAAGATTTGCATTCAAATATATAAAAACTCTTGCAAATCAATGGCAACAACAACAAAGAACCAATAGAAATGGGCAAAATACTTGAATGGATACTTTAAAAGATGTCTGAGTGGCCAACAGCACATGAAAAAGTGCTCAGTGCCTTTCATTAAAACCATGAGATAAACCATTTTATATCCCCTAGAGCAACTAAAAATCAAAAAGACAATACAAGATTTTGTGAGCTCATTGAGCAGCTGGAATTCTCACACGTTTCTGATGGGATTGCCAAGTGGAATAGCCACTTTTTAAATCTTGCAATTCCTTACAAGGTTAAAGATACGTTTCTTCTGTAACCCAGCAGTTCTGCTCCTGGGTGCTCCCTCAAGAGAAACAAAAGCATGCATCCACACAAAGAGCTGTACAAGAATATTCATACCAGCTCTCTTGCTAATATCCAAAACAGGACCACAACTCAGATATCCATCAGCAGAAGTAGATTATGGAATTATACATTATAGAATGTCATAAAGTGGAATATATGGAATACCGAGCAGTAAAAATGAACACACAACCAATATATTCAACAACATAGACAATCTACTAATACTAATCTACCGCGATAGAAATCAGAGGAGTGGTTTTCTATGGCAGTTCAAGGATTGACTGGAAGGAAGCATGGCAGAACTGTCTAGGGTGATGAAAGTTTTCTTGACTGGAGTATTGGTGACCAAAGTATGCACATATGTCAGAACTCACCCAAATGAACACGTATTCGGGATCTTTGCATTTCACTGCATGTAAAATTTACCTCCCTAAAAACAATACTCTCTTTTTTAAAAAGGGGGTGTGCCACTGAAGGAAAATGTGGATGTGAATCTCTGCTCTACCACTTACAAGCTAAGTGTCCCAACCTCTCATTTCCCATCAAACAACGGAGATGGTAACCACACTGATCTCCTCCTGGTCGTTGGGAAGATTAAAGAATGTGGCCCCCTAGAAAGGACTCAGCACAGTGCCTGGCTTGATCTACACTTTCTCAAACATGCTCTGTGTTAAAGACCTTGTTCCTTTCTCTTCTTTGAACTCAGCCTCTTAAACCAGCCGTCCCTGCTTTGTTGTTAATTCTTCTCTTGCATCACGCTTGGTTTCTTCGCCTCGCATTTTGATAATCATCATCTTTTTGGTCCTCTCCCCCTTTTCCTGGGCTTCAATATGATCACAGTAGACTGCAAGTTCTTTGAGATGAGAGCTATCTTTGCTATCTCCAGCCCAGGGAGAGTGTAAGGTGTTTCTCTGCGTTATTATGTCATTTGTGAATAGGTACTACCAATGTTTAACGGGGAATATTCAGTGGTTAGTCTCACATTGTAAAAAAACTAAAAATGATAAAAGAAATTCAGTGATGAGCCAACTCCCAACCTTTCTTTCTTCTACCTTGTTCCCACCCCCCTCACCACTACCAAAATAAGAGAGGGGAAAAAATTCTCATATTTCTCTAAGAAAATATATATATTCTTATTTCTCCCTCTCTGTTACATACAAGGTAGCTACTATAACACTTGTGCGTTTTGTGGGTTTTTTTTTTTCAGCTAACAACACGTCTTGAACCTCTTTGCAAATAACTACTTAGAAATCAGTCATAAAATGTCTCGCGACTGATGCACTATAGGTTATTTCTAATCTTTTGCTGTTACAAACTGCTGTAATGAATAACTTTTTATATAGACCCTTCACGTACAACTATTGGATAAATTCTTTAAGGTGGAATTTCCGGGATGAAGGATATGTGCGCTGCTAATTGATGTCAAATCAGACTCCCTACAAGTTTACCAATTTACACGTCCATGAGCAATGAATGAAGGTGCTTGCTTCTCAACAGTCTTGCCATTGAATCAGTGATTGAACACTTGGACTTTTGCTCATGTCATAAGTAGAAAATGGTGTCTCAATGTGGTTTCTCTCGTAGTGAAATAGAATCTTGTATGTTTAGACACCATTTATTTTGCCTTCTTTGTGAATTATCTGTACCCGTCCCCTGCCCATTCTTTTGCACAGTTGCTAGTCTTTTGCTGATCCATTTCAAGTCATTCCTTATATATCAGAAAGATAAATAAATACTTTCTAATATGAAATACAGTTTTTTTTAACCAGTGTGTCATTTGTATTGGTCCCTGCTTATGGAGTTTGTGCCTTCCAAAATTGTTTTAATGTTTATACAGTTTAAGTTATTAATCTTTTATTTTATGGCTTCTAGATTTTGAGTCACAGTTTAAAGGGCCTTCATATGTTTTTTGTTTTTAAGTTGGCTGTTTCATTGTACCACGTTCCAAAAAGATCGATGATTACAATGTAAAAATGGAAACCGCGAGAATGCTTCTTGAATTGAGTCTAATTTAATTGGCACATTGTGCATGTTGGGGGACACCCTTAGCTCCACACTGGACACAGGGAAGGGATTTTGTTAATCTCTCCTGAGGTTATTATGTTTTCATTATCCCATTGGCTGAAGCTTTTACCAGTCAGCCGTCACTGACTATGGCTCTAACCAGGAACGTGTGCTTCTCACTCTGGATGTGGGCCAGAGACTTCTGTTTAAGTTGCTGCTTTTGTTTCTTTTGTTGCTGTTGCTTTGTTTTGTTTTGTTTCCTTTTCTGATGAGTGGGAAAAACAAGCTGTTGTCAGCCACAGTTACTCAGAGGCCCTTATTAGTGCCTTTTTCTGCCCATCACAGAGGGATAAGACCATGGAATTAAATCGTTCATTCATTCACCTATCCAACAAATCAACAGAGTAAGCATCTGTTGAATGTAAGACAGTCTGCTCAGTACTGAGCAGACACGGTGAAAAAGCAGACAAAATCACCGTCCTCCTGAAGTTTATATTCCAGCAGAAAAGATAGATCTCAAACATGTGACAAGTGCTAAGTGCCAAGAAAAAGCAGAGGGTGTGGCTGGAATTTATAACTGGGACCCCTGCCCTGGTCTGACAGATCAGGGATGAATTCCCTGAGGAAGTCTCTTGTGAACTCAACTAGGAAGGGTTGAGTAGGAACTTATCGGGCAAAGAACAGGAAGAAATTTCCAGACCAAAGGAACAAATAACAACAATGGAGCTGAGGCCAGAAGGAGCATGGTGCAGCATAGGAGATGGAAGAACTGTGACGTGATTGTTGGAGGAGGACAGTGGCTTGCAAGTTACACAGGGACCGCTGTTGGTTGGGTTCTCTGGCTCTTGGGATCACCAACCACGGGAGAAGAGGAGGAAGGAAGGCTGGGCGGAGGGGGAAGTTGGGCTGTGATGCAGTCATAAGAAGGCTTCAGTCAGCCCTGCAGGGAGCTCTGAACTGGGTGGCCCTTCAGTGTTGGGAGAAGGAAGACAGTCCATGTCCCAATGTGAGCAGTCAGTCAGTAGACATGGGCTACTCTCTGACAGCCAGGGCTGAGAAGCGAGGGCTGTCAGGCTGCTGCATTCCCAGCAGCTGAGAGAAGAAGTCCTTCTGCCCCAGAAGGGAACCTGGACACAAAGCACAGCACCCATGGTAAGAGTCACATCATTCTGGGCCTTTTAAGTCCTGGGAAGAAATCGGAATTTTATTCCAAGTGCAGGAGGAAGCCAAAGGAGAGTTTTAAACAAGCAAATGAGCTGATGGATCTTTTTAAAAAGACTAGTGGGGGGGGGGGCGGGGAGGGGGTGGCGCCTGGGTGGTTCAGTCAGTTAAGTCGCCAACTTTGACTTAGGTCATGATCTCAGTTCGTGAGTTCAAGCCCCACGTCGGGCTCTGTGCTGACATCTCAGAGCTTGGAGCCTGCTTCAGATTCTGTGTCTCCCTCTTTCTCTGCCCCTCCCCTGCTCATGCTCCCTCCATCTCTCTCGCTCTCTCTCTCTTTCTCTCTCAAAAATAAATTTTTAAAAAATTTGTTTTATTTTTTTAAAAATAAAAAGACTAGTCTGGCTGCTTTGTGTATATATTTTTTAATATGATTTCCTCTTTTTTTAAGTTTATGTATTTATTTTGAGAGACAGAGCAAACAAGTTGGGGGGGAGGGGCAGGCAGAGAGAGAGGGAGAGAGAGAATCCCAAGCAGGCTCTATCTACACTGTCAGCACAGAGCCCGATGTGGGGCTCCAACTCACAAGCCACGAGGTCATGACCTGAGCCAAAATCAAGGGTCGGACACTCAAGGGACTGAGCGACCCGGGCGCCCCACTTTGTGTACACATTTTGAGTGGACAAATGTGGAAGAAGAGAAAGCATGTAAGAGGCTACTGCAGTGGTGGAATGGAATCCAGGAGCAGAGGACACCAGTGGGAGGTGGGAAGCAATGTGGCTGCATTTGGCCATAGGGTCAGCGGAGAGAAAGAGAGGAATCATAGATGATGCCTAGGTTCTGGACTCAGCAATTCATAGTTGGTGGTGCCATCTAATAAGATGAGGGAGACTGGGGAAAGGCGCCATTCTGGGGCATCTCATCGTGTCAGCTTTGTAATTCACTTGTCGGCTCTTTGCGCTCTCTGTGCTGTTCCTAAACTCACAGGGGCACAATACCTTTTCTACAGGCTACAGTTTTCACCTGAAACACAAGTCAAAATCCTTTTCCTCCTTCAACGTCCAGGTGTGGTGCTTTCTGTAAAGCTTTCCTTGACCAGTAAAAATGCTGGTGCATATATAGGTCCTGTTCTTTTATAATTGAAGAAACTAAAAACTAGGGAAATTAACTGATCTGCTCACCACTGTCCTGGATACTCATAGAGCTGTGGGTAGACACCAAGTCTCCTGATTGGGTGCCTGAAAACCACATTAAAACAAAGGGAGATAGATAGTCAGTAATGTAAGCCAGAGTGAATGCTAGATCAGTTAGGAGTTTATTACAGAAGCCAAGAGATGATGGTAGGGAAGCATAGGATGGGAGTGGGGAGGAGAAGTGACTATATCTAAGAGATTTCTAGGAAGCAAAATGGCCAGGACTTGATGTGGGGTTGGGGTAGAGGGAGTGAGGGAGTGAGGGAGAGGGAGGTGTCAAGGATAGCCATGTGGAGAACCTGATGTCATTCACTCAGCTTGCAAGCCCTGGGAGAAGAGACAGTTTGGGGGAACAGATCATGACTTAGGTTTTCATTTCAGTTCAGACCTCTGAGGGGGACTGTATTGCCTGAACCCACACCTCTGAAGTTAGGGGCTTGGCCCCGGGAACCCTCGGTGGGTTCGCTAGGTAGTCAATATTTGATGCTCTCAGGGGACGCTGCAGGGCTGGTGTTCTAACGGATGTCTGTCACTGATAATTTGCAATACTACCAGGAAACAGTGGATCTGGAGCTGCATGCTGCCCCTTTTCCTGCCTCCTGCCTTCCAGTTTTCCACTGCTGCCTCCCATTAACAGAACCCAGTTTGAAGGTCTAGTGTCTGGCAAATGCAGGATCACAGAGCAGAACACGGCGCAATGAGACCAAAAGACATTAGATGACAACCCAAACAGGTTCAGGGACTGGACCCTGGGTTGGGAATCAGAAAACTGGGTTTTATATCCAGCCCTGCCATCAGTCAGCGACGTGACCTTGGACATGTCACTTCCCATCTCTGAGTCTCTTCCCTTTCTTCAAATATGTAAACATCTCCTTGATGCTGCACATGCTTAGCTCGGTGTCCTTTAAGAAGCCTTCCCTAAACTTTATTCATATGGCTAGTTACACATGATTCCTATTATGAGAGATGGGAGAGAATGCCCTTGTACCTACACTCCCTTCTTATGCCCTCAATCAGAGAAAACAATGTATGTGTGGGGTGGGGGGGAGGGGTAAGTATTCAATGTTATAGTATCACTAATAGAACTCTAAACAAAAGAATTTTTTTTTCTTTTCCCCACAAGACAAAAAAAAAAAAAAAAAAAAAAAAGAAGCCTTCCCTGACTCGTATCCACTCCTGGGAGTTGGTGCCCAGCCACCCTCTTGCTCATATAAACTCCTCTTCTACCTCCTTTTCTGTTTTACCTTCCTTCATAATTGGGAAATAGCTAACATACAATCAAAAGCAAAGATCTTAAATGTTGAGTTTGATGAGTTTCGATAGTTGTATACACATAATTGTATACAACAGAAAAAAAAAACTTTTCTTCTTCCCAAAAGGCTTACTGTTACTCCTTTCCAATAAAAATCCCACAATCCCACACCTACACTCTGATTTCCAGGACTATAGGTTGGTTTGCAAGTCATTGGACTGCCATTAAGTTAAGTATGTGATACACAGTTTTAAATATATTTTAAATTATTAATTAAAATATTAATTATTTTGATCCAATATATACATGATAAAGTCAGCCATTTTAACAATTACTAAGTACACAATTCAGTGACATTAATTACACTCAGAATGTATGTTCATCACCACTATGCACCTCGTTATGTCACACTGCATTTTGTTTGCCTGTTGGTGGGGATTCAACCCTTCAGGGCTAGGATCATTTCTTATTCCAGTGGTTGGCATTTAGTAAATGCTGGTATTTGTTGGTTGGTTAAATGAATGAGTGAATGAATGAATGAATTAGTAAATGAATGAATGAATGCATGTCTGAAGTCTCACCAAATATTTCTTTCTATCTAGCAACTAGAATAGTCACTTAACTCCTCCTTTATTCTTCCTCCATTTCTTAGACGTTTATTAAGTATCAACAAGATATCTGCACCAGGCTCTAGAAATTAAAAGAGGACCTAAACAAAATTCTTACCCATAAGTCCACAGCCAGGTTAGCTGTGGTTAGACAAGCAAGCAACATGGAATAAAATAATTAATCCTTATTAAAAGAGTGAGGAGGGTAGGAGTTATGGGGGTAAAAATGAGACCGTGCCTTATTCTACCTTGAGACAATAAAGAGGGATTCATAGAGAAGCAAAATTAGATTTAGTGCTGTTGAGTGGTGGGGTGGGAGTGGGGAGAGTCTAGTGGAACTGCAAGGAATTTTTTAGGGCCAAAATCATGGTCCCTCATCCTTCTGGACTCCATCTAGCTGCCTCAATCCCTGAGACTACTCTTGGCAAAGAACTAAGACAGTTATGCTAATTTCTTTAAGCATGATAGGTTTTACTTGTCCCCACCCCCACCCCCCACTGCCTTTTCTCTTGACTCAGGTCCTTCCTTATTTCTCAGGGCTTCCCTTTTTCTCAGCATTTCCCTCAGGTTAGTCTCTTCTCTCTCTGCATGCTTTCTTTAAATGAGTGGCTTTTATTATTTGTGGCTTCTCATGAAAGGTCTTTGTTTAAGACCTTGGCCCTTTCCCAAGGGAAGCCATATCAATCTCCAAAATAGTTTTAACATATGTATTGGTCTCTTATTTCAAAAGTAGCTGCTGAATGAACCTGTACCTCCTCACTCCTCTGTCTACTCACATTCATGAAGCCCAAACAACGTACACATTCTCTCTCACCTATCCCCCACTCTACTCTCTTCTACCATGTGTAGCTTAAGAACTCAGACTTCTAAGAAGTGGATGTTTATGGTCACAAAACCATAGACTACTAGACTGTCAATAAGGCATGACTGTTTTATTTAGAGGGCTGGATGTTTGGACAGATGGATAGACATTTGGATAGATGGATGGATGAATGGATGGATGGACGGACAGATGGATGGATGGATAGGTAATGGATGGATGAATGGATGGATGAACAAATAGATGAATGGGAAGACAAACAGATGGGTGGATAGATGAATGAGACAATCAAGCTTAGATAGATGTTTAGGTGGATGGATGGACAGACAAATGGACAGATGAAGGATCATGACAACCAAGCTTCTAAATGCTAGCCAAGGCCACCTTGATAACAATCCTTAGCAGGCAACTCAAAATGAGTGTTGGCAATGATGATGACAGTATAATAATTTGATGATATAATATAAGTGCTGCATCAGAAGAATGAAAAAAAAAATGTCCCAGGCAAGATGGTGATGATATTCCCAAGAGTTAGGCAGGGCTAAGACTTCATGCTTTCCCTCCTTCACTGAATGATTAAACAAACTTTTATGGAGTTATCTTCTTAGCATCACTTTCTGTTCACCTCTGTTGTACACTGTGAATACGAAAGAAGGGTCGGGGGTATCCCTCCTTGCTCTAGGGTAATTCATGGCTTAAAGTAAGAGATTCTCTTCTCCTTGGTTATCATAAGTTAAGTGATTATTAATTAATTAAAGTAATTTGAAGTAATTCTTTTAAAAGACATGGGGAAAAATTCTTAACTCTAAAAGACAGGAATCATCCAAAAGCGTTTTTCAATAAAGTCCCTTTCATTTGCTATTCAAGATAATATTAAGTAATAATAAGATATTATCCATATTATTTCTCACCCTTCTGCTTATAAGGTTTCTTTCTTAAATTGTGTAAGAAATCCAAACAAGATTGTACTGTATTTTAGGAAGCACAGACAGAGAGGTCCATTACCAGCCATGCTCAGTGCAGGAGAGACAGTAGCTGGGAGGGATAAGGGTAGGGAACAAGGTAGCATGTCTCTCTCTTCTGTACCCAAAATGTTTTTTTAAGATTTTATTTTTAAGTAATCTCAACACCCAACATGGGGCTCAAACCCACAACCCCAAAATCAAGAGTCACAGACTCTACTGACTGGGCCAGTCAGGTACCCCATACCCAAAATGTTTTAGAAAGAAAGATATAAAGATGTCAAAGAATATCTTATGCTTTCCTTCCTGCCCCTAACAGTAATTTGGCAGTGGAATAGGCTAAGCATTGCATTACCACGTGGTCCCAAACTCCATCTTTGTTCATATGAAAAAAGGACCATCATGGTGGCAACGGCCAGAAGAATTCCAGAGCACGCAAAGCAAGGTTGTCTGTCTGGGGACCCTGGCTTCTGCCAAGAAGAAATGTGACTCTGGTTGCAGAAACGGGAATAACTCAAAAGTCATTCAAGCCAGGGGTAAAATGATCTGACCTAATCACCTCCCCTCCCTTACGAATGTGAAGGTGGAACCATCAGAGAATCTTACCACAGGCAGAAGTAGCAGGAGCTAAAAAGGCACGAAGACGCACATGCAAGGGAAATTTACTGTTGAGTCAAAAGTATAAGCAAGCAGAGGCTGTGAGGCAGCTTGTTGTGCCTGGAACCCATTTTCCCCAATCCACTCATTAATCCTGTGGATCTCAGTTTTAACATCACCTCCTTCAGGGCGCCTGGGTGGCACAGTCGGTTAAGCGTCCGACTTCAGCCAGGTCGCGATCTCGCGGTCCGTGAGTTCGAGCCCCGCGTCTGGCTCTGGGCTGGTGGCTCAGAGCCTGGAGCCTGCTTCCGATTCTGTGTCTCCCTCTCTCTCTGCCCCTCCCCCGTTCATGCTCTGTCTCTCTCTGTCCCAAAAATAAATAGAAACGTTGAAAAAAAAAATTAAAATCACCTCCTCCGAGAAACCTATTTAACCCTGGGGCGCCTGAGTGGCTCAGTCGGTTAAGCATCCAACTCGGGCTGAAGTCACGATCTCACAGTTTGTGAGTTCGAGCTCCACATCAGGCTCTGTGCTGACAGCTTAGAGCCTGCTTTGGATTCTCTGTCTCCCTCTTTCCCTGCCCCTCCCTTGCCCCTCCTCTGCCTGCATGTGTACTCTCTCTCTCTCTCTAAATAAACACTACAAAAAAGAAAGAAAAGAAACCCACCTAAACAACCCTATCCTCACCCTCTGCCCCACCCTTACCCCGAGATTCAGAGTCTTGGTCAGGGTCCCTATGTGCTCTGTCATCATATCCTATGTGATTTTCCTTGTCACGCTTACCACAGTTGTAATTATTATTTTTTTAGTTTTTTTTAATTCAAGTATAATTAACATACAGTATTTACCATAGTTGTAACTAAACAGTTATTCATGAGATTATCAGTTGCCTCTCTGTCTCCCCTGCTGGTCTATAAGCTCTACGAAAACAGGACCATGTCCATCTTTCTGTCACTGTGCACACTCTCATTGTTTACACAGTGCCTGGTTTGCATCAAAAAATAAATCCATGTTCCTGGGGAGCCTGGGTGGCTCAGTCGGTTAAGCATCTGACTTCAGCTCAGGTGTCTCATAGTTTGTGAGTTTAAGCCCCGCGTCAGGCTCTGCTGACAGCTCAGAGCCGGGAGCCTGCTTTGGATTCTGTGTCTCCCTCTCTCTGCCCCTCCCCTGCTCTCTCTCTCTCTCTCTCTCTCTCTGTCTCAAAAATAAATTAAAAAAAAATGTTTAATAAGTAAATAAATAAATAAATCAGTGTTCTTTAAAAGATTTAAGGAGAAGAAGGCTTTACTCTGCCGAGGACACAGCCTCAAGGAGACTGAAATGAAGAGTCCAGCTTCGGAAGGCAGGTCGGTGTCCCTGGGCTTGGAGACACCCGCCTCTAAGTTGACAGCCCTCAGCCCAGTTACACCCGAAGCCACTGGCAATGACCGTTCTCTGCTGTCCTGGTTCCTGTTGCAGGAACTTAATAGTGAATCCTTGGTTACCCACATATGTCCCCAAAACAGACAGCAGAGGCAAAGAAGCACAGATTATGTGCCACATAAGCGGAATCATTTCTAAATGGAACACTTCACAAAGCCCCCGAAAGGAGTCAGTGGATTAAAGGTTTATATCAACACATCACTTCTCTGCCAATGTTAAAGCTTAGTTTTGTTATTCTCTTCTGTTCTAGTTATTTAGAAAGATAAAGGACCCCAATTGATATTTTATTCTTTTTTGTATAATAACTTGTATTCAAAATACTAGCTTTTTTTTTTTTTTTAATACTGTACACGTCTTTTGGGAGTGGGAGGAATATTTTCTAAGAATATCACATTCTGGGGTACCTGGGTGGTTCAGTGGGTTAAGCGTCCAACTCTTGATTTCGGCTCAGGTCATGATGTCACAGTTCGTGAGTTGGAGCCCCACCCCCATTGGGCTCTATGCTGATAGTGCAGAGTCTGCTGGGGATTCTCTCTCCCTCCTCTCTCTCTGCCCCTCTCCCACTTTCTCTCCCTCTCTCTCTTTCTAAATAAATAAACATTAAAAAAAGTTTAAAAAAAAAAAGAATATCATGTTCAAATAAATAAATAAACAAGCTAAATCTCTCCCTTCTCGTCACTGGTCCTACACATCTCGCATTGTATATGGTTCATTTGGATATCCTTGCTGTTGAACTGCCTTGTTCTTCTATACTTTTTGGAAGAATGGGGATTTCTTTTAATGGGACAGGCAGAACATTACTACAAAGCAGGATGTTTTTGGACCAGAAAAGCCTTTTTTTTTTTTTTTTTTTTTTTTTTGCTGGGGGCTGTGCTGTGCATTGTGGGGTGTGAGGCAGATCCCCAGCTCTGCCCACTCTGCCAGTACCACCCACCCAGCCCCATTATTATCATCAAAACGGTTTCCAGGTATCTCCAAATACCGCTAGGGGCAACCCACTGATTGAGAACCACTGATTTAGAGGCTGGTAGAGACTAGCAGGTGGAGACTGTTTCCTTATCATTCAAAAAAGGCAGACATAAATGAAGCAAGACTCTCATTGGCATTTTTGGTCATATATTTTGCCAATCATCAATTTGGTCTCCTTACTCCACTTTGGCTCAGATGCAAAAATACCTCATGGAGTGCAATCCCTTGGTGAAAATGTAGGACAGAAGATGTTTTTCTGGAATCCCTGGAGCCTTCCCTCCGCACACAGTGGGGAGAATCCTACATGGTCATCTCGTCTGACCAGCAGTCAGTAGGTCCATATGACCAACGGAGAGCTCCAAGTTCCACATGGGTACAGTAGGAATACAATACTTGGCCTCCATATCAGTGAATGGTTGGAAGAATCAAATCAAAGCCTATCCAGTTTTGTTTTGCATAAGCGACAGAGTCAGGCCAAGTAATGCCTTTCCATATATTACCCTTTCCTGATAAAATTACTGTATCCTTAACGAAGAAGTGGGAGGCAGAACAGAGCATGGTTATGGGTCTGGGCTTTGAAATCTGGCAAGCCAGAGCTGAAAGCACACTCACCAGCCATCTGGGTGGTTTACCAACTAGGACATATAACCTCTCTGAACTTGTCTCTTTGTCATCAATAAAGTGATCCTCATACCTGTATCGGGGGGATTGTGAGAATTATATTATGGAATATAGGCAAGACATTTTGTACAAGTGTCCAACATAGAATAAGCACTCATAAGTTATGTTTGCCATTGCTGTTGTCATTATTAATAAATACAGTAAGTACCCCGTGCTGTCTGGCTAATGCATCGGAGAAACATTTGGGAGCAGAGTTTTCTTTAGGATCTCTAAACCAGAGCCTTCGTGGGAACTTCCATTTAAATGCTTTGCTTAAAGCCCACAGCATTGATAGGTGTGTTTAGAAGATTAGTCCTCTTTCAGGCTGTGTTACCTTATTCATATCTATATTCAAAGCCCCTAGCACAGTGCATGGCCAGAGTGAGTACATTCATAACTGTGCTTGACAAGGTAAGTTTCTGAGCATCTACACGTTTCCAGAAACAGTTCTAGGATCTAGGAGAAGGAACAGTGATGAGCACAAAAAGTCATAGTCACGACCTTCATAGAGATGACAGGCCTATTACAAAGTCTGCACATCAAAAGCTGACAAGGAACAGGCAGATGTCCGAGCAGCCACACAACCTTTTTGGTCTCTTTAATTTTTTTCACTTATGATAGACACTCAGTTATGGAGAAATAGTCCTCAACTTTAACAAAACCAACATTGCAAGAACAACAGTAAAGGGAAGAAGCCATGGTCTCGGCTTTAGACAGTGGGAAGTGTTGGGAGTGGGAAGCTACGGAGGAGGATGTCACTATTGAATGATAAAGGTGGCACATTCTCCATATGGTTTTGAACTTTCTGGCTCTGAGAGCGGATTTTTGACAGTGGGGTGTTTATAATGGACAGAAGATGGTGTGCACTTACAAGGGAGCCTGGGCTACAGGAGTCAAATTCCCTCAGTGCCTGAGCCCGAAGACTCAGCCAGGACTTGTCAGTGTAGGTGATGTCACACATCTTGGAGGTAGCTAGTGACTAGCCTAGCTCTTTGTAAAGATTTATTTTATTTTTATTTTTTCAAGTTTATTTATTTATTTTGAGACATAGAGCACGAGTGGGGGAGAGGTAGAGAGCGAGGGAGTATGGGAATCCCAAGCAGCCTCCACACTGTCAGCACGTAGCCCGACCCAGGGCTCAATCTCACGGTTCTTGAGATCATGCCTGAGCCAGAATCAATTGTGGACGCTTAACCGAAGGAGCCACCCAGGTACCCCAAGACTTTTTTAAAATATCCACCCAAATTCTCCAGATGGGGAAAAAAATAAACTTTTTTATTCAATCAATTTGATAAGACTTTCAGAAAATGCCCCTCTGGGTGATTTCAAGGATCTCGTTCCTATAGGAAGAAGCCAATGGGATTAAACATCACTCTGCCTAGATCAGATCCTAATCCTTTTAGAATGGCTAATTGTCTACAGGATTTGTTACATGGCTGGGAATGGTCTTAACCTCCTGGATGCCTATGTTTAGAATCTTGACAGGGTCACATAGGATGCTTCAAGAGAGATTAGAACCAGGCTGCCCCCAACTTGTCTTGTCTTGTCTTTTCTTTTTAATTATTTTGCCTTTTTAGACTGAATAGTCTATAAAACTCTGGAAAAGGAACAAAATGAAGTAGTAGGCTTACAGGGAAGGGCAGAAAGAGGTAAAGGACCCTGAGAAAGGAGAAAAGAGTTTGGGCATGTTGTAGTCTTAGAAAAGAGTTTGGGCATGTGCTTTATTTCCTTCTATATAGGACAATCTGGGACATGTTTAAGAAAAGTCCTGCAACATTTTACACACAAGAAAAGGTACAACGCTGTGGCGTTTATCATATGGGTTTCAGAGTTGTCTGTTTTTCTCATGGCACGCTTATGAAAGCAAGTAAAATTGATTGCTATTTTAATAACCCTTATGGTACAGTATTATATATTAGATACAGTTCATTGTTTCCTACCCCATATTTATTTTCCACAGCATACCACTGCTTTTACATTAGACAATCTACCCTGTAGGGAGAGAAATGGGTCTAAACTATAAAGCTAGTCCTTTCTTTTTGCAGACATCCTGTAATTAGCTCAAGTTTTCATCTTTCATCAGGATCCTGCTGCACAAAACAGAGAAGTTTTCTTTCCTCAACATGTTCTTGCCAGATGTTTCCACAAAAGAAATGTAAAGGCAAAGTTTTTTTGTGTGCACTGGGGCATATGACGTCATCTTTAATGACTGCTTCCAAATGCTCCTCCTTCTTAATGAAGAGAATTAGTTCTCCCCTAGTTCCTTTGTAAAGAACACCTATTGTCTCTGTCTGCCCAGTCTCTCAGTGTTCCCGCCATGTGTGATGGTCGCACATGCCCTCGGGAGGGGTCAGACACTCGGCCGCAGCGTCACTCATTCTGCGTGTTCTGCGCAACAAACCCAAAATAGGTAC
Organism: Leopardus geoffroyi; assembly: GCF_018350155.1. Taxonomy (NCBI): domain Eukaryota; kingdom Metazoa; phylum Chordata; class Mammalia; order Carnivora; family Felidae; genus Leopardus; species Leopardus geoffroyi. Next base: position 119,024,795 of record NC_059326.1, on the reverse strand, counting down.
TTGAACGTCCAACAAAAGAAAACGTAGTCCCTGCCAATGAACATGTAAAGCAGCTGAGATCTGTCCAATTTACCTCACATTTTCATCTGATTAAGGAGTGACTCTGTGTGGAAATATTAGGATCAATTTGCATCAGTATTAGCAGTCAGGCGCTGTCTCTCCATTTTGTTGGAGAGAGCAGTGTTTTCAACTTCGATAGAGAATTTTTTTTATGTTCTTTAAAAATATGTTTCCTTCCTTATGCTCTTACCTATCTTTACCATCCCCACGGAATTTTGGAAAGTCATTCCTGGAAGTGACCTCTGGGGGTCTGATTCAGCCCCCTATTTGATAGGCAGCAAAACCCAGAGGAAGGTAATTGTCCTACTCATCCGTCTGATTAGTAAAGACTTCTGAGGCCTTAATCTATCCCTTACTTCTCGCTACTAACAGATGGCCCTGAGTTTTCATGTGGAAACCCAAAACGAAATGACAAAATGCCATCACTTTTTATCAATGGCATAAGCTTGAAATCACTGATGATGGTATACCATCTGTATATACCCACCTAACAGTTCCAAGTCAGTATTTTTCACTCCAACTATCCCATGGGTTGGGCTGATCTCATTTCAAAAATATGGAACGCAAAATGAGTGAGTTCCCATGAGGAAGAGTGGCATATAGTTAAGACTTCAGAGGAGGAAAGCCTTTGTAGTTAGGTAAGAGTCCAAATCACAATTTTAAGCAACTCTTATCAACCATGACCTGGGGCATGTTTTTCAATTTCTCTAAGCCGCAGTATACTCACTTGAAAACTGGATTAGTAATAGGAACGTCTTCATAGAGCTGCTGTGAGTTATGAATAAGTGATTCATATCATCAATAAATTGATGAGCGGAAGCATGCGCAGGACAATGCATGATGCCGACACATTAGCCCTTTGCTGTATCTAGTTAAAAGCCCAAGGATTGGTGACTGCCTAGATCAGAAGGTGTGGGGAAAAGGAACGACACAGTGTCACCAGCGAGGCTGAGGTTTCAAGCCCAGGTAACTAGACATTCCTAGTATTTTCCAATGTCCTCCCCACCTCTCTCTCCTAAACACTGAAAACACTACATTTCCTAGCCCCCTTTCAGTTAGGTAGGGCCAGGGCCCCAACTAAGGTGAGACCAGAAACATATCTACGGTGAAAAAAATCTAAGGAGCCACTGGCTCTCAAGGTCACAATCCTGGTTCTCAAGTGTCAATCCTGCACTTGCACAACCTCGAGAGCCAGTGCCTTCCTAGACTTCTCACCAGGTGTTTTCATCCTCTTACCTACGCCCAGCGGGGCTGAGGCCATGTGTCAAGTTCTGGCCAGTGAGTTGGCACTGGAAGGGACACTTGAGAGCCACAGCACCCAGGGATTCTCTATGCCATCTTCCTCTGCAGCTGAGGAAGTTGCTTGAGGTAGGTGGTGAAGCTCAGTGTCTATGTGAAGCAGGGTACCCCATCAACATACATGAACATGTAGCATGATCAAGAAATAAAATTTGGGGGGGCACCTGGGTGGCTCAGTCGGTTAAGCGTCTGACTTTGGCTCAGGTCATGATCTCACGGTTCCTGAGTTTGAGCCCTGCGTAGGGCTCTGTGCTGGCAGCTCGGGGCCTGGAGCCTGCTTCGGATACTGTGTCTCTCTCTTTCTCCCTATGCCCCTCCCCGACTCAAGCTCTGTCTCTCTCTCTCTCTCTCTCAAAAATAAATAAACACTGAAAAAAAAAAGAAATAAAATTTTGTTGTGATGAGCCACTGAAATTTGGAGATGGTTTGTCACTGCAGCAAAACCTAGCCTGTTCTTACTCTCATTTGAGTTATCCTAGTCAAAATAAATCTCTCCATTTTTGTCTCTGTCGGCATGAGTAATGAACCCAGGCAGAGGGAGATTTAAATATCAGCCATGACACTTTCTAGTTGTATTTTCTCTGAGCCTCCATTTCCTCAGCCAGTAGAATGGCACCAATAAAAAGCCAAGGCCTGTAGGGTTATTGTGTGGGGTAAGTTGCATCCTATTTGGCTATAAATGGGAATGTCCTCCCTGAGATGCTTCCTGTGGGCAGGCAATGTCTCTATATCCCCAACGCCTAACTCAATGTCTTTGCATATTACAAATATTTAATTGATGCTCATTGATTAAGTAAGAGAAGACTTTGGTTTATAAGTTACAGCAAATTGTTTTACAAAGTAAAAGCTATGAGCCATCAGTGAACCAAGAAAATGGCCCAGATTTTCTCCTGCGTCTCTCTGTGAACCTCTTATTCTTTCAGTGCCTGCACCAGCTGGGTTGTCAAGGTTACCTGTCATCATCTTTGGAATATTATTAGATGTTGACCCATATTGTGTCAGAACTATACAGAGACCTGGATGTGTGTTTGCCTTTCCTCCTGTTTCGACTCTACTCACTCTCTTTCCTGATCTGTTTCCCTCATTCTAATGCATTTAAATGTGCAAGAGATTTTACAGCTCGGCTCTTCACCAGAATGAGATATCATTGTGTCTCACGTTGACTCAGTGAGCTTTCGAGGGACTTAGCCCCAGGCCATGAATAAGTTGCAATGTTCTTTTCTTAGCACTTAGGTGAGCCTGGCCTCCTCTTTCTAACTGTGGGGATACCATGTGGAGTTGTCCTCATGAGTGCAATCAACTCTCTCACTTTCTTAAGCTTTCCTCCACGACTCATGAGCACCACCACTATCCCCATCACATCCCAGGAATTTGTTTATTTGGTCCTGGGTCGGGGACTCCGCTAAGGACTTCATGTGCACCCCATCCCTGAAGTCTTACCACACCTTATGAAAGAGGTGCTAGTAGTGGTCCAATTTTACAGATGAGAACACTGAGGCTCAAGACAGTGAGTTATCCAAGGGCACGTGGTCCTCAAGATCAGAGCTAAGATGAAACCCAGGTTTGGTTTGATCCCGAGTCCTGTGATGTTAGCTTTCTCCTGTCCTAAGGAAGATGTAAAAGTGAAGGGGTTCTCAAAGATGGCCCAGCTTCTTTCCAACATGTATTTGAAAAATGGCAATGATAACTAATATTCTGAGTATTTCAGTTAGGGATGGGAAGCAGAGAGGAGATCAGCGGAAGTGATCAGAGTGAGGGATGGGGCCTGAAATAAAACAGCCCTCAGAGCAATAGCCCCCAGTGTCTTTATAAGCTAGACTTTTTTTTTTTAATTTTTTTTTTTTTTTTTGAGACAGAGAGAGAGCATGAACAGGGGAGGGTCAGAGAAAGAGGAAGACACAGAATCTGAAACAGGCTCCAGGCTCTGAGCTGTCAGCACAGAACCCGGCGCGGGGCTTGAACCCACGGACCGCGAGATCATGACCCGAGCCAAAGTCTCGACGCTTAACCGACTGAGCCACCCAGGCAGCCCTATAAGCTAGACTTTTAAGAGAACAGTAAAAGGATGTTATTTCGCCAAATTATTGGGAGATTTTGTTAGAGTCGCTTCTAAAGGTACACATGATGAGATTAGAGGTTAAGGAAGAGAAAAGGTATACAAATATTACTACTCTTCAGGCAAGTTTAAAGCATTATACTTCATGCTTAAAATAAATTCTCTTTCAAAAAATTACCTTTTATTTAATTTTTAAGTTTATTATTATTTTCTTTTAGTAATCTTTACACCCAACATGGGGCTTGAACTCACGACCTGATATCAAGAGTCACAGGCTCTTCTGACTGAGCCAGCCAAGTGCCCCTAAAAAAATTACCTCTTAAAACTGAATATCTTTAATCTAAAAAAAAACTGAACTTCTTTAATTGTTGAGGTTGAGCAGCCTCTGTCTGTTGGCCATTTTTATCTCCCCTGCAAATTGGCTATTCATAAAATTAGCCTTTTTCTGTGGAAATCTCTTCGTGTATATACAAATGATTTGCAAGAATGTTTTATGTATTATGGAAATTAGGCCTTTTGATTGTCATTATGTTGTAAATATTTCCCAAGTTTGTTGTTTATACTTTGTTTGTTTATGTATACTTTTGTTTGTTTTCTGTTTACAGTTACTTTTCATATTCAGGTTTAAAAAGGTAGCTTTGAGGCTTCCAGTGACAAGGAAAGAATTTGGATGTCAAACCCAGTTTCACAAATCAATTTCATGCCAGTAACGAGAAGGCAGGGAGCCACTGTATAATTTGTGAGGCAATTTGCCAAAAGTTTCCTGTTAGTCTCCGGGCATCATTAAATAATAGCCATGTGCTGATTTGGCTACTTTCCACGCAATGCCTTAGAGCTACTCTATCAGCACTCACATCAGTTTGCCATGCCTGGCTGGTCATAATAGGTGTTAACACCAGCCCGTAAAACTACTGCTACTTTATGGATTTGTTGAAATGTCAGGTGATTTGCTGCTGACAGAAAGAATGAAAGAAAGAGGACAAAATAACACTAGAAAGGAGGGAGGGCAAAAACTAAGAGAAAAGGAAAGAATAAAAGAAAAGGGAGAAAACAGGACAAGTAAAAAGGTAAAGAAAGAGGTAGGAAAGAAAGTGGTTGAAAGGAAAAGGAAATTTTTTTAAAAAGGAGAAAGAACAGGTGGAAAGAAAGTAGAGAATCAAAATATAAGGAAAGATGGATGGATGGGTGGACGGATGGATGGATGGGAGGGAGGGAGGAGAGAGGAAGGCAGGAAGGAAGAAAAGAGGGAGGGAGGGAAGAATGAAGGAGAAAATGAAAAAAAAAATGTAAGGCTAAATCCATTTTAACCATATAAAGAATCATAAATCCTAGGGATGAAAGAGAATACAGTTTCTTTAAATCCAAAGCTCTTCTTTTACAAGAAAAAAAAAAAAAAATTCAAGCCTAGAGAGGTTGAGTAACCTGCCTCACACAGCACATTCACAACAGAATGAGAACCAAATTCCAGCCCAGGCTTCCAATTTCCAGTCTAACTTACCTTCTCTCACACTTTTTATTTCACCAGAAACTTGCGATTGACTTAAACTGACTTAAAGTAGTATCTAACGTAAGTCAGACAAGCTCCAAAAATGGGCCTTATCCTAGACCAGAAAATCTTACCCCCTGTGAATTTTTTTAACTGCAGCACATTACTATAACTGAATTTGACCTACAATGTGTAAACTTTAAAAAGACAATTGAGCTAGTGGTTTCTTCCTATTTAAAAAAGAGAGAGAGATAAAGAGAAGTTGTTTGTAACTTGTTATAGAAAAATGTATTTCAAAGGAAATTACCGAAAGAAAAGGCTACAGTCTTCAATATTGTTTAGCAGAATTTTGATTTATTTCCCGTTGATACCTGAGGAACATTGTATTTTTTTCTTATTGCTGTTTGAGGCCAGATAAGGAGAAGTAGGAGGTTGACATTGTCACAGTTGGCTTTTCATTTAATGAGTGGGATTTGAGGTGGGGTTGACTTCCTTGAGAAGGGAGGTGGATAGTGAGTTGTTGAACATCAAAAGGAAAAATGGTGAGTGACTGGAACATGAGAGTGTTTCTCCAGATGCACTTAAACACCAAGAATATCCCCTTTGGTGTGATGGAAATGCGAAATGTGCCCTCTCCTTCTTGAAGTCGGGAGGCAGGGCTGAGAGAGAACTCACATTTCCTTTCAGTCTCCTGAAGGAAGATTCTATAAGATCCTATAACAGTACAAAATCCCTGTGCCCTAATTAACCAACCTGTTATTGCTTTAATTTTCTATTTTACTTTGGCAATGGGGAACTTGCTTCATTCTGTTAATTTATTTTGGACGGCATTCTGCTGTATTAGCTTAGCTGTTTAGAATTTGTGCCAATGAGGCCAGAGTATTTACTTTCATTCATTTATTCATTCAACAAATATTTATTATGCTGCACTCACCCACATGGCACTGTTTTGGGTGTTGGGCATACAGCATAAACAATACACATAAAGACAATAATAACAACAACAGCAACCACCTGCCTGACAAGAGTTTTTACTCTAATGGGTGCCTGTGGATAGACAATAAATAAGTTGACACCGTCATATGCGGTATGTTAGGTAGTAATAAGTGCTATGGAAAAAAAAATTAAACAAGGGCATAGAGAGGGCAGGGGTAGAAGAAGAGCCTTAATTTTAGGTGGGATAAAAAGGAATTCAGGTAAGATGGTCTCTCTGATGAGAAAACACCTGAACAAGGACCTGAAAGAGGTAAGGAGTGAGATGTAGGCGTAACTGAAGGAGCTTGGTGGGCAAGGGGAACATGCCTGAGGACAGCCATTCAGGATGCATGGTCAAAGCACCAGGAGGCAGGGAGAGAGCTCAGAGAGGTCAGAGGTCCAGATCTTGTGGAGTCAAGTAGCCATTGGAAGGATTTTCATTCTAAGTCTGAATGCGATGAAAAAGAAAAACCATAGGAGATGCCTGAGCAGAGGGACGTGATCCATGTTTTCACATGGTCACATTGGCGGCTGGGTGGAGAGGAGAAGAGTATATTCAAGGGCAAGGGCAGGGCAGAGCGAGCAGTAAGAGAGGCTATGCCAGCCCAGGCAAGAGACGATGATGACCAGCACGGGACAACAGTAGTGGAAGAAGAAGTATATGTCAGATGCACCCTGGTATCTGAAGTCAAATGCACATGCATCTGGAGACTAGGAATAATAGAATTTGTTAACGGATAAGACGTGATATGAAATAAAGAGAGGACTCGGGATGGTTCCCAAATGGATCCAATTATCTCCATGCCATTATATATTCAAATCAATCTCCACTGTTCACCACAATCCTCTTCTTCTCTACCTCTTCCCGCCCAGGTCCAGTTGTACTGGCAGTCAATATGTTAATACAGGTTGTGTGCCCCTGGAACTTACAGGACCTATTCTGCCTTTCCCCTTTGCAGGAATTAGCCAAGTTCACACTGAGTTTAAGACTGTAACTAAACTGGGGTTGCTGGAGGGATATTGGCTAGGGGGGTGAGCTAAATGGTTGATGGGCATTAAGGAGGGCACGTAGGATGAGCACTGGGTGTTGTATGTAAGTGATAGATCACTAAAGTCTGCTCCTGAATTCATTATTACACTATATATTAACTAACTTGGATTTAAATTTTTTAAAAAGACTATACTCATAACCGGATTTCTGCTGTACTTGTTTTTTCTTCCTTTTCTATGGTTTCTAGAATTTTCTTTCTGTTTTAATGGCCTGATACGATATGAGCCTTTGTTGTTACTTTTAAACTTCTGGGGAAGCATATCCAGGGTGGGGAGAATGGATGGGGGGACAGGAGAAAGACATAAAGGGAAAGAGAGAGACAAAGAAAGAAGGGATCAAGAGAGACAGAGACTACAAAATGGCCAAATAATAAGTGGATTAGTTGATTTGGAAAGCGAAGAAATAAATGCGAGAACCATCACTGGGCAGACAGAGCAAAAGAACGTGAGAGGTTACAGTAGATCCGTCACCACCCCCCCCCCCACCAACTCTCAGAAAAAGATGAGATGCTCACTGGAAAGCATACCAGTAGCGTCTTCCCCAAGTCAATGACTATAGAACCTAAGGTCGTAGTTCATACCAATTTACTGAGGCAAAGGATAAAAAAAGAGAGAACAAAACTTAGAAGACTAGGAAGAAAACCTGAGTTCAGTATATGTTAACTCAAAACAAGAATTAAACTGTTCTTATAACTTCGAGAAGGACAATATTCTAAATGTGTAGCCTAAAAAGATAGTGAGATGGGACAAAGAGTAGCACCAAGATGATGATTTTTGGATGAGTTTCATGTGTTGCCTTGAGACCAGATCGAATTACATGCTCATGCTCCATCTCCTTGCATGACAGCTTTGACAGCTTTTAAGAATGTATACAGTAGAAAAGGAGGAAGGAAAACCATCACAAAAATAAGAGTGAAGAGAAAATATTGGTAATAAAAATAAAGCCAAGGGTAAAATTAGTGTAATCCCACTCATCCTCCAGAAAAGAAAGAAAAAGGTGTACAAACATAAAGTTCTGTGGAGTCACTAGAGATAGTCTGTAAATTTGGTTTTGAGCTTCTTGCCAACCAAAGCAAAGAGGGAAATACGGTCATGAATAAAAACCTACAGTTTCTGTAAGATTAAAACAAACCGGCAGTATGGTGGGAGCTAAGACTAACATCTAAAGAAACTATGTTCTATGGAGACACACATCAGATAAAGACTCTGACAATATTCTTTCAACAAATACAATAACAGTGCACGAGTTTCCTTTTCTCCACATCCTCATCAAAATTTGTTTTTTGTTTTGTTTTTTGGTGGGGTTTTTTTTTTGTTTTTTTTTTTTTTGTCTTTTTGACGCTAGCCATTTTGGATTTGCTTTTCCCTGATGATTAGAGATGTTGAGCATCTTTTCATGTGTCTGTGGGCCATCTGTATGTCTTTGGGAAAATGTCTATTCAGTCCTATGCCCATTTTTAAAATTGGATTGTTTTGGTTTTTTGTTGTGGAGTTGTATATGTTTTTTATATTTAGGATATCGATCCCTTATTGGATATGTCATTTGCAAATATCTTCTCCCATTCAATAGGTTGTATTTTTGTTTTGTTAACTGTTTCCTTTGCTTTGCAGAAGCTTTTCATGTTGGTGTAGTCCCAATAGTTTATATTTGCTTTTGTTTCTTTTGCCTGAGGAGACACACCCATAAATGTGTTGCTAAGGCCCATGTCCAAGAAATTACTGCCTGTAGTTTTCTTTTAGAAGATTTATGGTTTCAGGTCTCACACTTAGGTCTTCTAATGTCCTTAATAAATTTTTCATCTTTTCCTCTTTTTAAAATGTTTATTATTTATTTTTGAGAGAGAGAGAGAGGGAGATAGGCAGAAGGAGAGAAAGAGAGAGAGAGAGAGAGAGAGAGAGAGAGAGAGAATCCCAAGCAGGCTCCCCACTGTCAGCACAGAGCCCAATGCGGGGCCAGAACTCGCAACCGTGAGATCATGACCTGAGCCAAAATTGAGTCAGATGCTTAACCGACTGAGACACCCAGGCATCCCTCATCTTTTCCACTTCTTAAGCAAAAAACATCACCAGTTAATTCTGGTAAATTTCATTTCAAGTTAATATGTTTTAGAACTATCACAAATGTACCATAAAATGATCCTTGCCACTGTGGTAACAATTTGACCTAGCTGTCACTTTCTTTATGCCAGCTAGTAGGATAAAAAGGCAACAGTTTCTAGGTGTAATTTCCACAGATACTTTATGTAAAACAATGACATCCTTTGTAACTTCTGCCATTTGACCCGTGTCAAGCAAGATTTCTGGAAACATATCTATTTGAACGATTCTGCTGCGATCAGAGCCAAATGCACTAGATGGAAACCTTCTGACTGGGGCCAAAGAAGCCAGGATTATTGGCTGTGCTGTGGGTGTTCGTGGGGTTAGCAGAATTCTGAAGGTCACCATCATTAGTATCAACATGGCCACGTAATGCCTTTCTCAACTTGCTCAACTGTAATAAATGTGCTTAAAACGGAGCTAATTTACAAGTTAAATCCACATGTGGGATAGTGATCAGGGCACTGTGCTGGTTTAGGTGTTTAGTTCTAGGGGAAACAAAAGGTATGTTAATATTTTATTCATCTTCAAATTAACTCTAAAGTATGTGTCCTTGTATAGCCCCTCCTCAGGCAAATGAGTTGTTAAAATTAACGTATAAAAATCAAAATGAAATTTTTTTTCCTGGCACCTGTTTGATGACAGAGAATTATAATCAATGGCAAAACTGCCCTTGAAGACAAGTTTTCATTTCCTCCCACAGGGTGGTCAGAACGCCTGTGAGGGTTTGCTCTCGCCCCTTCAAAAGTCCCCTCTTCCTTTTCTCTGGCTGCCTCCCCCTTTCATTCTTGTGCCTATGCAGATATTCAAGGAGATGCAGATCACTTTCACTTCTGCTGGGGAAATTACAACACACTTCTTTAAGTAGAGACCAGGAGAAAACTCAGATCTTCAGACGCCAAATTATTGGGCTTTAGAGGATCAGTGAACTTTCAAGCCCAGCAGAACCATAAAATGCCTGCATGTCCGAGAGAGGCACAGGGGCAGAATGGGAAAGGAACGGAAAGGAGTTAGAAAGGGAATCAATCGGGGAAGAAAGAAAGAGGGGAAGATGGAAACACATTGTTTAGTGTGAATATTCACGCACTCATCTATTGAACAAATCCTTTGTTAAACATCAGAAAGTTGCCAGCACCAGACCTTACAAGTTAGTTTTCACAAAGGTCTGACCGCGGGGAGTATCTGCTGACTCAGTAGCTCTTAGCTGAACCAGGAAATGCACCAAAATTAGGAGAGTTGCTGTATTAATCAGGGTCACTCTGAAACAAGTTATATCTGAGAGAAAGAATCCTCTGATCTGAATTCTTTCTCTTCTTGTGAAATTCCCTGCTTCATGTTCAAAGCACAGAACCCACAAGCAGTAGCTTTTGTCCACCAAGTGTCATGCTTCTTCTGGAAAAAAGGAATCTGCGTCACTTCTAAGCTAGATTTCGTCCGCTGCTCTCAGAGCGTTGGCCCAGAAAGAGGGCCGGTTTCCGTGATGACTGAGACAGAAGTAGGTGCAGTTTGCGTCCCACAGATACTAACTTTGATAAGTACTTACTGAATGCCTCCTCTGGGCAGGAATGGAGAGCAGCAAAGCATAGCTCCTACTCTCCTGGGGCTTTAATTGTAACTTCAGAGTGAGGATTTTCATCTCTATGGCTCCCTCTCTAAAAAGCAAAGATGGCTTTTCAGAGGCTGCTTCATTTAAGGAAGGTAGGTACTATTTTCATTCCCATTCTCCAGCTGGGTAAAGTGAGTTCTACTGAAATCAAGTTACTTGCTAAAGGTCACCCGGAGGTCAGAACATCAGAAAAAGAAAAAAAGAAAAAGAAAAGAAAGAAAAAAGAAACGATCACAGGACTATGTCATACTCTGGGTAGTTTAAACTGAAAAGGAAGAAAACACTTTTTGTGTGTGGGCTTATCTAAAAAGAAATGTGTTGCTCTGTGTCTCGGTTTCATGTATTCAGCAAGTAAGAGCCAGACACTATTCTAGGCAGTGAGGATAGAGCAATGAACAAAACAAACCTCACATGGGGCTTACATTTAGATAGGGGAGCCAGACAATGCACTTCCGAAATGTCTAATGTGCTAGATGAAAGTGCTATGAAGAAAATAAAAACGTAGCAAGAGAGTAGAGTGACTGATGGTGCTGTTTTGGATGGCGTGGGGCAGGGGCTTCTCTGGGGAGGTGAGGTTTGAACAGTGCTCTGAATGAAATGACAGAGCACGTCATGTGGTCATGTGGACCTCTAAGGGCCTCCAGGTAGGGGAAGAGCAAGGAAGAAGGCTTTCACAGAGGAAAACACTTGGCAAGTTTAAGGAACAGCAAAAAGACCAGCGTGGCCAGAGAGAACCCGGGGCAGAGGCCCGGAGACTTGGCCAGCAAGGCAGCCACGGGCTGGGGTGGAGATGTTGGCTTCGACTCTTAGCAGGATGCGGAGCTATGGAGGGTTAGAGCCAAGGACTGCCAGGCACCTGGCTTAGTTTTCACAGGATCCCTCTGGCTGGCGTGAGGAGAAGAGACTGTAGGGGGGAAGCAGGGAGAGAAGCCTGGAAGCTTGCAATCCTCTAATGGGAGACACGGTGAGGACTTGGGGAGGCATGTGGCGGTGGGAAGCAGTGGAAAGTGGTCATTCGCAGCAAGTGTTCTGAATGCAAAGCCAACGGGATTTGCTGAAAGGTTAGAAATGATAAATGAGAGAGTTTTACAGATCAGATAATCTTGCCGATCCGTAAGTTCCTCCCAGCCTAACATTGCAGGATCCCCATCAGAGCCCTGGAAAACACTGTTGTCTTGGGCACTTTGGGCCTAAACAAGATGACATTGTACATTCGGTCCTGGTTCCGCCTGCTACCATCCGAGAGGCTAGGGCAAGCTGAGTATCTCCCACTACTCCCTAGTGGCTTAGCTGTGAATTAGGGATGATCATGTCCGCTCTTCCTACTTCAAAAGGATGCTGAACAAAACTCTGTAAAGTTGAGGCAGTACAAGCTTAGGGATTATAAGCTCCATCATCAGCACCATCAGAGTTGGCTTTATGAGCCAGTTGAGTTGCCTCTGGTGTATCATTAATAGATTCTAGGAAGTTCCCCTGCCCCAAATTCTCCCTCCAACGGTTTGTCATGATGAAAGAATTTCACAATGAACTCGATTCCTTTCTGTTAAGGCATGGTGGACCTCAGACATCCTCCTTTAAAATAGAAGCTTTAATTTGACCTGCTGTCAGTCATTTGTCATTTTACGTGAATTAAACCTATCAGATTGCTTTTCTGCCATCATAGCTAACTTAAGTGGGAATGGGAGAATGGGCGGAATAAATGGGGCAGAGAAGGCAATTGTTGTGGGGTTGCTGAGTATGCTGTGGACAGAAGATTCCTTGGGAGAGTGGCCTCCAAAAATAAACGGTACCTACAGTAAAATGTTGTCCAGATTTGCCTGACATCATGGTGTTTCTCTCATGTAATAAAAATGAAGTCCTAGAAGCATATCTCCTTGAAATAATTATAACAAGTAGGTACAGAAGCCAAATTGCTCTAGAAAAATATAGAACTCATGGAGAATCATGAATAAACTGGTCCCCGTTGCACACTTGTTTAATTATGGGTGTCCCTTCTTTGCCTCAGCCTTTAAAGAGTCCCTGTCCCCTAAATATTTCTGGAAATGCCCAGGGGTGCTAACATGTGATTGAAAATAATTCCGTTGAGGGTCCCCACCGTGACAGGACCTGGGCTCCAATGCTCCCACAAAGATGTCCCTCAGGACTAGAGGTCTGTCCCCAGTTCCTGCTGCTGTCACCGTGACCACCACCTGGAAATGCTGCAGGCCCTATGTTGGTAAATTTGGAACACCTGCCAGGGAAGCTGGGGACTCATGTCACCTTCCCAGGCAGCAAAGCGAGAGCTAAACACTTGCTGAGGGGGTCCCACAGCAGATGTGTTCAAACTCGGATGTGATGGCGGTTCGTGGCAGGACTTTCTCCCTGGAGGTGTGGTGGCCACGCAGAGAAGTCATCACCCCATACCCTGACACTGCTCCGGAAGTACTGTTCCTCCAAGGTGTAAACAATGCTCCTGTCATCTTTGCAGCTAGCAGCCACACCTCAGGGATGGTCACGTCCATGCCCAAGCCACTATAACTGTGATTGCCAAGCCAGTGTCATGCCACACTCGGCGGGAGCCACCACGGCAAAGTTATTTGAGCCCCAATGTGTTACTCCTGTTACAGAGTTAACATTCTTCCGTATCACAGCCACTGTGCCTTTTGTTCCCCAAGGCTGCTGACAAGCCCCTGAGGTGACTGGGTGAGGAAAAGTTCTGGTGTCAGCTAAGATACTATCTGTAACCCCACTCTGCACTAATGATAACTTTGATCATGTTTCATTCTTCCCTGGAGGTACCTGTTCCACTGAGCAATCTGTCCTCCGTGTGGGAGTAACCTCGTTTCTGCACATCGGTGGGCAAGATTTTGATTTTTCTCAGGAGGCTTGTAAGCCCTGTTGAAATTCAGTAGATAGAAATGGATGCATTGGGTCGGGGCGGGGGTGGGGGATGCCTGGGTGGCTCAGTCGGTTAAGTGTCCAAACTCTTGATCTCAGCTCACGTCATGATCTCAGGGTTCATGGGCTTGAGCCCTGCGTGGAGCTCTGCACTGACAGCGTGAAGCCTGCTTCAGGTTCTCTCTCTCCCTCCCACTGCCCCTCCCCCATGCACTCTCTCTCTCAAAATAAAGGAATAAACAGTTAAAAAAAAAAAATAAGAAGTGAATGTAGACAGGCATGGCCCACCCCCACTTCCACGAGCTCCAGAGCCCTGGGCCATACCTAGTCCTGGCACTCTGCAGTCCTACATCATATCTGCACCTTTTCCCTCTTCTGCTCTGAAGGGACCCCAAACAGTACATCCCATGAAACCACAAAGATCGAAACCTCCCCTTCCCTCCTCGTATCTCTGCACCAGCAAGAAACAGATGATTAAATTCACAACACGCTTAGCTGGTACTGATGCTTAACTGGGAGTTTCTGAGTGCAATTCAGAACTGATTCAAAGCAGGGATCTGTTTTTTGAGTGGTTGCATTTAAATGCTCAAGGCTCCCAGATAGGGCAGGACCTCACTGAGGAGGCAGGCTGTGAAGTACAGAGTGCCAGCACCGTTCCTTAAAATAACATGCGTTGTGAAGCTTTTCCTCTCATAGACGTAAAATATCTTCATGGGATAAAGTAGAAAAGTACAGAAAAATATATTGAAGAAAATAATAATCAACTATCATCCACTTCCCACAGACAACCATGGTTAATATTTTAACGCATTTCCTGTGAAAGCATTTAAGACAAATTAATGTGTTTTAGGAAACAGCTAATATCAATGAATAAAATACATAGAGATATGTCAAAAGCAAAGCCCGTCTGATACACATGCGATTGATACACACATGTATATGTATGTGTAAAATAAGTATAAGTAGATATTAATAAGTATAAATAAGAATATACAGATTTTTTGGGCGCCTGGGTGGCGCAGTCGGTTGAGCGTCCGACTTCAGCCCGGTCACGATCTCGCGGTCCGTGAGTTCGAGCCCCGCGTCGGGCTCTGGGCTGATGGCTCAGAGCCTGGAGCCTGTTTCTGATTCTGTGTCTCCCTCTCTCTCTGCCCCTCCCCCGTTCATGCTCTGCCTCTCTCTGTCCCAAAAAAATAAAAATAAACGTTGAAAAAAAAATTAAAAAAAAAAAAAAAAAGAATATACAGATTTTTTTTGAGCATTTTCCCAGATAGGAAAACACGATTTTTGAGGGCAGTATTCTGTCTTCTGGAAGCAGCATAGTTAATTTAAACGCTCTCCCTTTGGCTGGTATTAGGGTGGTTTCCATTTTCTTACTATCGTTACACTGCCTCCCCTATCAGTGAGGAAGAACATATTCTTAGGAGCAGAATTTCTTTCTCAAGGGATGTATGTATTTGGCATCTACTAATATATATGGCTGAAATGCATCCAAGATACTTTGTTCTGACTGCGTGCCCAGAAGGTTCCAGCTGTGTGACTGTGCCAAAGAGGAGGCAATGCCATTCTGTGCCCCTTCAGCTTTTTGTTCCTGATGGGAGAAATCTTGACAGTAGTTTCCAATATTCCTCTGCCTGAGAGTAGAGACATAACCTGATCAAATCACGTAACTTCGTCCTGCCTCTGTTTACTTACCTGGAAAATGAGGATAAGCTCATTGATTTTGTAAACTGCAAACTACGCGAGGATGAGGTATGAGTTTAACCATATAATGTGGTTATAGAGCGAACACGAATTACTCAGTGCCCTGGTGTCAGACTGCAGGTTTTGAATCTTATATCTGTCATTCATTTTGTATTATTATGTAACTCGCCCAAGTGACTTAACTTCTCTTTTCCTCCACTTCCTCATCTTTAAAATGGACGAGAATAGCACTACCTCATAGGTACGGATTAGGTAAGATCCTTAAAGTGTGCATCATGTGTTAGTGACTATTATTGTTGTTGTTACTTATTATTAAGCAGAGAATTTAGACTCAATGCGAAACTGTCTCTGGCTTCCTGTTAAATGTTTTTAAAGCACGGGTGGTATTTGTAGTTACAAAGTTACAAAGTAGCTTTATTCAAAGTGTCAAATCAAATTAGTAAGGTCAGTGTCTTTCAAAATTTTTGCCCTGAAGTAATAAGTTCTGTAGAGGGTGCCCTAGGGACCTCTGATGGGGAATGGGGTGGTAATCAGAATGGTAAGGGCAGTTAGGTCTTCAGGACCCCCAGCACATAGATTTGTGGGGGTTTGTTTGTTTGTTTGTTTTGTTTTTAATTTTTTTAAATGTTTATTTATTTTTGAGAGAGAGAGAGTGCGTGAGAGGGAGAGGGGCAGCAAGAGAGGGAGACACAGAATCCAACGCAGGCTGCAGCCTCTAAGCTGTCAGCACAGAGCCCAACGCAGAGCTCAAACTCACGAACCACGAGATCATGACCTGAGCTGAAGTCAGACATTTAACTGACTGAGCCACCCAGGAGCCGCCATACATTTGTTCTTATGGCAAGAATTGTTAGCTGACAAACAAAATCATTTCTTCATCTTGGAAGCACAAGTAGACCTCATTTTCCAAGTGCAGTGCAATTAGGCGTTACCATTGGACATGGTGGGCCATATGATGTCTGTCTCAACTACCCCCAACTCTGCCATTGCAGCGTGAAGGAAGCCTTAGACAATATGTAAACAAATGTGTGTGCTGTTTTCCAATGAAACTTCACAAAACTTTGCTGTAGTTTGCCCACCCCTGGACTAGAGCATGGGGAGCAAAGGAGGGTTATACCAAGTGGTTGGACGACAGAACTTGCCAGACGGGAAGGACCTTGTGGACCCTAGTGTGAAGCTTAGCTTTTATCCTCAGAGCAGGAGGGAAGGCTTCAGAAGGTTTTAGAAAGATGTTTAGCCTAATATATATAAACCCAGTGCCCAGTGGATGAATGTTTCAGCTTTCAATCACCATGTGAACCACTGACCCCATTTAAATATTCTTCTGTGAATTTCCTAAGCAAGCTCCTGATCAAGTTGGTAACTTCAAGGCAAGACTGGCAGGCTGGCCCCAAGGGGTTTCACAAGGTGGCATCATGTTGCCACAGCTTTAGCTCCAATCCTCAGGCAGGATCAGAACCCTGAATCTCAGTCCCTCACCCCTCTCTTCCTGTCTGAATCACTAACACTAAATCCATGTGATTAACATACTAAGCCAGAACCCCAGCTGAGTAACCATCAACGAAAACCAAAGCAGCCTATTCACTCCCCATAGACCTGACTACATTTGAGTAACATAACAGCAATCACAGTGGTTAGTTAGCATTTATTAACAATGTGCCAGGCATGGTGCAAAGCCCTTTATATGATTACCTAGTTTCATCCTCACAAGAGGCCTGTTTGGTAGAAACTGTGGTTAAGCCCCCTTCACAGAGAAAGTCAGAGATTCTGCAACTTGTAAGATGACAAAGCGAGTAAGTGTGAGAGACGGGAGCTGAACCCACATGGTGTGAACCAGAGCCTGGGCACTTAACCACTACAGCATGGTGTCCTGTGGAAGGCAGACATGTTCGGAAAGTTGCCAGTGAATATCGAATCCGTGGGGGAAAGGAAGGCAGGGAAATCCAATTTTACGGTCATCAGGCTCACATGGCCCGAGAAATTCATCTCCCTTAAGAAAGGCATTGCCAGCAAGTCCTCAGCTCACAGTCCTGGGTTTACAACACTCTATCCACCTCCACCCCAGGAGGTGGCCTATCAGCTGGGACAGGAATTCCCAAATCCTGTTATCTATGGATGGGGCTGGAGGAAATACTGCTGAGGTTTGCTTTAGCAACTCCCTTTTGCCTCTGTGTCTCATCTTAACTGCCTTTCTGTGTCTTTAGATGACTTTGTATCCATTTTATGTGAATTTCATAATTAAACTCCAAGGGTAATTCCCTTGGTCCCACCCCACCACCAGGGAGTCCCCAACATGATAGATTAACCCCGCCTAGTAAGACTGCAAACTGCTTCAGAATCCTTATTTGTATCTCCATCGGAGAGAGGGGGGAAAAAAAGCCATATCTGGGATGCAATCATCAGTAAAAACAGTTTGTCACATTAAGTAATGAAAATCCTACCCTCCTCCTACATGTGTACACCAGGGCTCCACCTCAAGGACTGGAAATATTACAGTTGCCTAGGTATGCTCGGGACTTCACTGAGGAGAGGGAATTCGCATTTGAACTCCTTTAAAAAAGCAGACAGAAATGAATGAAGGATCTGCTTGGATAGACAAGACTAAGTCCATATGAGCTGTGAATTATATTCCCAAGAGCAAATCAAATCTTACATCCACTTACATGGATGCTCTGCCCAAAGAATGAGAAAAGTGAAAGCACATGTGAGGAACAGAGAGCGGATACAGTTGGTGCGGTCTTGCAGAGAGACAGGTTGATAGGATGAATGAGTGTACCAGAGCCCCCGGGTTAGCCCCAGATAAACAGCTGTAGAGTGAGCCACAGAGCTTGCACATATCCAGGCGTGTCTCACTTGTACCTCTGAGACAAGGCTTGACCCAATAATTAGTGCACCATAAAGTTTTAATCAAAGTTGTTTTTTCAAAGTGCTGCTTTGAACACGAGTTATCGTACAGGAGTTTAGAAGTTAGTCAAAGAAGTCTCGACAAGCAGATCCTTTAAACTCAGCCTTCCCTTGGCCCCTGCCTACTCTTGATCATAATCTGGATGAACTTTAACTTCCCACCTCCAGTGGAACATATATATCTTTACAAAACAAATAGCAATGACCTAACTGTTGCGCTTGTTTATGTCAGCCGAGTTGTAACAATGTATCAATATTCCAAACAAAACAGAAAGCGTATGCTGGCCTTAATAACTTTTTTCTGTTTTTATTATTGCTATTGATATCAAATTCATGATATACACTTCACCATTAAAGAAAAACACAATTCACTGGGTTTTAGTGTATTCTTAGTTTTGTACATCCCACTACCTAATTCCAGAGATTTTCCATCACTCCAGCAATAAACTCCATACCTGTTAGCAGTCACTCCCCACTCCCTCTTTCCCAAATTCCCGGGCAACCACTAACCAACTTTCTATTTTCATGGATTTGACTATTCTGGACATTTAATACAAATGGAATTATATAACATGTGACCTTTTGTGTCTGTCTTCTTTAAAATTTTTTTTAATGTTTATTTATTTTTGACAGAGAGAGAGACAGAGAGAGACAGAGCATGAGCAGGGGAGGGGCAGAGAGAGAGGGAGACAGAATCAGAAGCAGGATCCAGGTTCTGAGCCGTCAGCACCGAGCTGGAAGTGGGCCTCGAACTCACAGACTGCGAGATCATGACCTGAGCTGAAGTCGGACGCTCGACCGACTGAGCCACCCAGGCTCCCTGTGTGACTGTCTTCTTTTACTGAAATAATGTGATTGATACGTGTTGTAGCATGTATCAATTAGTACTTCATTCTTTTTTATGGCTGGATAGTATTCTTTTGTATGGATATGCTTTTGTTCATGCATTCATTAGCTGGTGAACATTTAGGTCACTTCTATTTTTAGGCTATTAAGAATAATACTGTTAAGGACATGCGTGTATAAGTTTTTTCTGTGGATAAGTAAATTTCTTTGTTTCTCCTCAATAGACACTTAGGAGTAGAATTGCCAGCTCTGTGTTTAACTCTTTGAGGAACTCTGGTGGCTGCACCATTTTACAATCTCATCAGCAATATATGAGAGTTCCAGTTTCTCTACATTCTTACCTACACTTATTTTTTTCCCATTTTTTAAGTTATAGCTATCTTAGTGAGTATGAAGTGATATCTCATGTGTTTTTTGCTTGCATTTCCCTAGTGACTAATGATGTTGAGCTTCTTTTCATGTGTTTATTGGCCATTTGCAAGTCTTCTTTAGAAAACTATTCAAGTCATTTGCCCATTTTATTTTTAAAAAAAATTTTTTAACGCTTATTTATTTTTGAGACAGAGAGAGATAGAGCATGAGTGGGGGAGGGGCAGAGAGAGAGGGAGACACAGAATCGGAAGCAGGCTCCAGGCTCTGAGCCATCAGCCCAGAGCCCAACGCGGGGCTCGAACTCACGGACCGCGAGATCGTGACCCGGGCTGAAGTCGGACGCTTAACCAACTGAGCCACCCAGGCACCCCGTCATTTGCCCATTTTTAAAGCGTATGGTTGTCCTTTTATTATTGAGCAGCAAAAGTTCATTATATATTCTGGATCTACCTTATGATTTGCAAATATTTCTCCCATTCTGTGAGTTGTCTTTTCATGTTCTTCATAATGTCCTTTGAAGCAGAAAAGATGTTGATTTTGATGTAGTCCAGGTCGTCAACTACTTTTTCCTTGTTTGGTTGTGCTTTTGGTGTCATACCTAAGAAACCATTACCTAATCCAAGGTTACAGAGATGTACACCTATGTTTTCTTCTTAGGGTGTTACCGTTTTAGATGTTACATTTAAGTCTTTGATCCATTTTGAGTTAATTTTTGTATGTGGTGTGAGTTAAGAGTCCCACTTCATTTTTCTGCATATGACCATCCAGTTGCCCCAGCACCATTTGTTGGAAAGATTATTCTTTCTTCATTGAATAGTCTTGACATTCTTGGCAGAAATGCATTGACAACAGACATGTGGGTTTCTGGACTTTCAGTTCTTTTCCATTGACCTATATGTCGAGATTTATACCAGTACCACACTTACTTGATTACCATAGCTTTGTGGTAAGTTTCGAAATCAGGAATTGTGAGCCCTCTGAATTTACTCTTCTTTTTAAAGATTATTTTGCTGTGCTGAGTTAATAACTTTAAAACATCAAGTTAATTCTCTAAGGGAAGACACTTTCAAAAAGGCACTGTGACCTCTGCTTGGTATGTAGTAGGTACTTTTTTTTTTAACGTTTATTTTTGAGAGTCCCGGAGGAGGGGCAGAGAGAGAGGGAGACACAGTATCCGAAGCAGGCTCCAGGCTCTGAGCTGTCAGCACAGAGTCCAACGCGGGGCTTGAACTCGTAGACTGCGAGAACATGACCTGAGCCGAAGTCGGACGCTTAACCGACTGAGCCACCCAGGTGCCCCTAGTAGGTACTTTTGAAAATGCTTGTTTCACGGAATAGATTAATTTTATCTCTGTTCCAACTCTGAATGCCAAAGTCACTTGTTTGGAGCCTCTCCTCAACCTCTTCTCCTTTCTAAGAAAATAACTCTGTAAATATTTTATATCCTGTAAATATATCTGTTGGAGCACCTGGAACACTTAATTATATTTATTTGTTTATGTGTCTATTTCCCCCATTAGACTATAACCCCATCAAGGACTAGAATCACGTCTAATTCATCTCTAGGTCCCCAAAGTCATGCCCTGAGTAGATGACCGATGTGTGTTTGTTGGAAGGAAAGAAGGCAATGATCAAAGAAGGGAAGATGGGTGGGAAGGTAAGAGAGAAGAGAAAGTAAAAGAGAAAGAGAAAAGAAACAGCTAACATTTACTAAATGTTTATAAAGTTCCGTACATTGTTTTAAGAGGCGTTATCTCATGCATTCTCATAGCAACCTTACAAGTATTCTTATAATCCCCATTTTACAGTTAAAGATAGTAAGACAAATAATTAAATAATTTGCCCAAAGTCATACAATTAGCAAGTAGCCTATGCAGCCCGGCTCCCTGGTTGTTTTCTTGAAAAACACACCATGCTACCTGTCAACTAAAGACTAAAATAAAAATAGATCCCTGGGCTCTCCATTTAGAGATTGGTTCAGTAGGTTTGAGGTGGTGCCCAGTTATCTGTACTTTAAATGAATTACCAAATGATTTCATGGACAACTCCATTGGAAACAACATTATAAAGGATGCCCAAATAAAACACCAGGGAGGGTCAAAGCAGGGAAGACTGGGTGAGATGTCATACTTGGAAGGAAGAGCTAGGGAAAGTAAGGGACACCTGGATACTAGTAAAGATAAGTGGGGGGTGGCGGGTAGGAAAAACAAGCTATTTGTAGTCTAACCAAGGAGGAGAATGGACCAAGCAACGAATACCACTTCAACCACTGGCTCCCAGTTGGTCCTGTCTGTGACTGTGTTGCATACAATTCATGTACCTTTTACTAAGTCCATATCATACCTAAAGTCTACTTCAGAATATCCTATGAGTGGGGCACCTGGGTGACTCATTCCGTTGAGCGTCCGGCTTCGGCTTGGGTCACGATCCCGCAGTTTGTGAGTTCGAGCCCTGCGTCAGACTCTGTGCTGACAGCTCAGAAACTGGAGCCTAGCTGGTACCCTTAACCACTCTGCTGCTTCTAGATGGAAGATAATGAAGGATGAGGCCCATTAATGTTGTAATTCAGAAAAGCTACTTGAAGCACATTCTCAGTTGAACAAAACGAACACACACACCCTTCTGAACCCCTGTTGTTGGCCCAGCCCCAGTAAGAGTGTTAGGAATACTATGAGGACTTTGAGGGCACTTGGCTCTCTCCCCTCAGAGGCTGCAAAAGCCAACATCAGGTGGCTAGTCACTTGTATCCCTGGTAGTGGGGGTGTGGAGCAGGAAAGAGTCCCAAAGCCAAAATCAAAACCCAGTCTTCTGCTGCCTCACTCCGTGCTTTGTCTTAGTATGTTATACAAACTTTGATGGTGAAGTGAAAGGGTTTTTGATGGCATGGATATAAGTAAACAAATGAATTTGTGGGTTGACACATCACCAACAATACATTCATAAAAAGTCAATGTTGACATGTGAGGATTAATATATCACTGTGTTTAGTGTGTAGAGAACTCAGCTAGGAGTTAGGAAAGCTTGCATGTTCATTTTGGTTCCTTGGCAAGTCAGTCACACTACAGACAAATCATTCCATTTCTTTGTGCTTTTCATTCTTTTGGCTATAGAATTTTGCTGGTTAAAGAGCATGAGATCAACCTCCTCGCTTTTAAATGTCTTTCTTTATTTGAGCATGCTCAGTTGGATATGGAAAATCTATGGTTCTCTTGGGTTTCATAACGATCAGATCCCACAGGGATATATAACTCGTGTGGTTTATAGAATTAGAGGACCCCAGAGCTGTGGGGATCCTGATAAATCATATAGTGAAAATGTCCAGGTAGTGGCTGAATTTCTTTTACAAAAACCCCAGCAGGTACTCAGTGAGTCTTACTTTGCAATTCATCATATAAAGAGGAAAGTGGTTTAGTTTAAAGGAACCTACGGGTGTGTGTGTGTGTGTGTGTGTGTGTGTGTGTGTGTGTGTTCTCTAATTGGGGTATGCCTACCTGTCCTTTTCACTTTCTGCAGAGATTGTGATTTATTGCTTTCCTTACATTGCCAGTTCCTAGCACAGGGTTTAGTGACAATAATCATGTAATATAAAAGCGCTTATGAAATGTCAGAGTTTATGGGTTTTTAGAGTAGTTTATTTAATCTGTACAAAGTAAATACTATTATTACCTTTATTTTTCAGATAAAGAAATTGAGATTCAGAGAGGTTAAGTAACTTGCCTGAAGACACATGTCTACTAAGAGGTAGGGTCTCAAGTCTATTTCAGACTGAGCTGGAGCTATTAATAACTAAATAAATGCTTACTGAATCAAATTAATGATATTCCTATTCATGCCTTATTTCCCTGAAATGGACGAAAGAGGAGTGTAAAGCTTATGTATGTAAAACATTAGCAATATTTGTGTTAAGCGTTGTGGATGTAATTCAACTAAGGGATTGATATTTTTATATTAGCAGAGTTTTTTCTTCAGCTATCTGCTTTGAGTATCAAAAACAAATAAGAAGACGTTAAAATATTTTAGTACATACTTCACTAGACCATAGTTACAGAAACTGTATTTAAGTTAATATATTATCAAGTCTACTATAAATAAAGCAATAAAATATAAGACTGCATTGATATGGAAAGCAGAGTAATAATTTAGGCTGTCCTAAAGAGGAACTAAGTAAAACATTTCTTTTGGAGTATTAACTGAGGTTTTTTTTTTTCTTTTAAAGCATAGCCTAAAATAGAGAAGCAATTTCTATATTAATTGAAAATGAAAATTTGAGGCAGAATGAACTGAGGTTGATAGTCTCACTTATGTACATACGTTTTAAAGAAACAGTTTGGCCATCTCACCTAGTTAATCATTAACAGGAAGCTGTAGCCAAACTCTTGAAGAAGGTAAAGTTTATTTTTAGACATCCAACTGGCTTCTCTCTCTGGCCTCCCCTTCTCTTTTAGGGTCACCCTAGATGCCCTGTAACCTTAGCCTGTGTCTTTGTTTCAGAAGGAGCAGCACCCATGTTTTAGACCTTGAATTTTTATGTCAGGATCATTTCAGATGCAAGTGTTAAAGAGGTCATTCCAACCGGCTGAGGTGAAGAAGGAGGAAAAGAAGGAGAGGGAGAAAGAGAAGGAGAAGCAGAGGAAGGGGAAGAGGTGGAAGAGGAAGAAGAAGGAGAAGGAAAAAGAAGAAGGAGGAAGAGGTGGAGGAGAAAGAAGAGGAGGAGGAGGAGGAGGAGAGGAGGCAGAGAGAGGAGAAGTAGTAGTGGTGAGGGGAGGGGAAGAGAAGAAAAAAGGAAACAGAAGAATGGGGAGGGTGAGAAGGGAGAGGAGGAATTTATCAGAATCTGTAATGTTGAAGTCTAGGGGTAGCCCTAGTCTCAGGATCTAGACATCCAAATTTTATTATTGGGAATCTATTTCCAGATCTCTTTGGTTCCCCCCCCCCTTTTTTTTTTTACCACCCTCACTGTATTGGAAGTTCTAAGTGGTACAATACAGTTCTCCAAGCTTGCATTTTATCAGTTTGAAAAGGGCATGTTTCTGAATAGTCCCAGAGGACCTAAAAGGAAGACTCGTTTTTGTCTGTTAAGTACCCATCTATAAACTTAGTCTCTGATAGGACAGGCCTGACCCATCCATAGAGTTTGGGATGGGGCTAATCCCACCACAAATATATGGACTGAAGTTGGGGAAAGGATAGTTTTCCAAAGGAAAATTGAAGTTCTAGTACCATATGTGGAGAGTAGATGCATGGCGGGCAAAACAATATCTATGTACCATCTGGTCCTCATAGGGGACATAGAAGACACAGAGCATGGAGGTTGGTCATCACAATCATTGTGGTATCCCTAAATGATCCCTTTCAGGTGACTCTTCCCAGTTCATATATAAACCAATCCTCTTGAAGTTATAATACAGTTAGCATAAGGATGGATTAGCCAAATTGGGTCCCTAAGCAACATGTGAGGGTCTTCAGGTGGAAGCCTGCTTGGCACAGCTATCCATGACTCTTCCTCTAATTGAATTTTTCTAGAATGCCTAAAGGAATATGAAAGTAGAAAATGAGCTGGTAATGGACAAGCATATTTTCAATAAGCCCACTAATGTGGCACATTTGGGCACTTGATGATTTGTTATCAGTTACAATTGACTGAGTAATTTTAATTCTATACTACAGAAATACATTCACAACGGTGCAAAGATATAGCCACAAGGGTGTTCATTGCAGCATGGCTTCCGATAGTGAGAAACTGGAAACAAATATTCATCAACAAGGAAAAGTTTAAATAAATTATAATATAGCCAACAATAGATACCTATGCTGCTATTACCCGAAAATATTGACATGGAAAGATGTCCAAAAATATTTGATGAATAAAATTGAGAAATATGCATAGTAAAATCCCACTTAAAAAATAGTGTGTGTATACATGCATAGACAAAAAGTTTCTAAAAGGATGCACACCGACTCAAAAATAGTTATATCTGCAAAATGGGATTGTGTGGGGGAAGGGGTTTTCGCTTTTGACTTTATGCATTTCTCTCATTTAATGGTTGGATTTTAAAAATAAGCATGTATATTTTAGCAAGGATTATTTTAAAGTTTTTTTTAAGACAGAAGTAGTATCTATCTAAAGATATGTTTCAATCTTCTAACGCTCTCTACACAGTGATAACCAGTTTTCTTGGAAGCCCCTGATCTTCCTCCTGTAAAATCTTTCCCCCTTGTCATATTCAAAGCTTATACCCTCACTCCTCACTGTTCTCCATTTGCTCTATAGAGTGACCTAGTCAGGACATATCGCCGTATTGGGCATTATTTCTAATAATATAATGAAAAAAACCTGACTTATAAAGCATGTATGAAATATACTACCAGAATATTAATTTAGTAACCTATTTTTTTTCACAGTTTATCCCCTCACTAGTTCCAGAGAGAAGTTATTATTATTTCATAAAAAAATAAATTTAGATAGGTAGAGATATCTCATAGATGGAATACAATTAAGCAATTAGAAACTGATCAAAGAGGCTCTGTTGGTGTGATGAACAGAAGCACATGGGATGAAATCACAGAGAGGTAAAATAGAAAATGAAAATCAGGACCAAGGAAAGAGGAATAAAAATATGCTGGACATCATTCAACAACTATTTGCTGATGGTAATTATAGGGATGGAAAACCCATCAGGCCTATGGAGCTAAAATTAATCAGCAAGTATTCACAGAGTGCCTCCTGCTTCTATTACTGGTTCTGGCTTCCTGCCTGCCCAGTGCCCAGGCTGGAGACATTTGCGTGACATTCAGATTGTCAAGATAGAAGTAGCAAAATAAGTAGGCAGAGGCTCACAGCAGCCTTCTCTATGCTATCGTGTTTGTTAGAATCATCGTCAGGCAAGACAAACTCCTTCTGCAAAAGATTATGAAACGAGCTTCAAAGTTGTAAACATCACTATATCACCTGAAAAGGGCCCAATTAAGTAGAAGTACTATTTCTGTAAAGCAATAGTCAATCCATGTGTGTACCACTTAAAAATTTTAAAGTACAAATCTGCATTCTCTTTTTCTGTTAAAGTCAGGAAGGGAAATCAGTAAGACCCGTAACAGCTATGCCTAACTTTCAGAGTTCTTTCCATTGCTGGCAAACATTTTAGTCACTACTAACTCCCTTAAAGTATAAAATATGATGTTTATATCACTGGTAATATTTTGATAAATAGCTACTGTAGTGAGCATCTCTTCTCTCTCTTTCTCTCTCATTTTACCCCACTCTTAAATGTCAGTAGTGAGAACGCCACCTAGGTTTTGCTGATCAGACTATATACATCCCTTACATCACTTGGTCATCGTTATTGGTGCAGGGATGAGCATGTGACCAAACTACACTAATGAAGGCCCTCCCAGAAGCATGCACAAAAATTCGTAGAAAAGAAGAATTCTCTTTCTATTGAAGTTACTAAGCTGGTAGGAAGTTTTAAATCAAGGTTCTGTAGGCTATCAGGTGGAGACAGCCTTCTCAGGAATAAAGCCCAAACAGGAAAGTAAAGCTAAGAGAGGGTCCAAACCTTTTGACATCATTTGAGCCCCTGGATCCAGCCATGCCTGAACCTGACAACCTCTAGATTTTTAAGTAAATCAATGAACTTCCTTTTTGCTTTCACATTTGGGTTTCTTTTAAATGCACCAAAACCCCATGCTAGAACACTAATGACAAGCTTTCTTTGTAAGTATTGCTTCTATCAGAAATAACCAAATTACCTGGAAGAGACCCTTCATAATTCAAATCAGTCATGCTTACTCCAAAGCACTCCGATTACCATCTCCACATCCACACCTACCTCCCTATTCTTAAACACCCAGATGACTTCTTGGTGCATATGTAGTACTTTATGCATGTATCACACATTTCTACATTGCTCACACAAGTCTGCATTGTTTGAGAATGACTTATTACTGTATCTGTCTCCATTTCCTCCAAAGTAAATACTGTACTTAATGGTTTTTGTATCCCTCTTGCCTTATACTGGGGCCTAATATGTAGTAGTTGCTATTTTGTTGATGGAATTGTATTTTGCTGAAGAAAAGAATGAATGGGAAAGAAAATGAGTTCAGAAAGTCCCTTCTATTAATAATGATTCCATGAATTGAAACCATCAATAACACAGGTAGATAGGGAAGACCCAAAGGAAACCAAATCTCTATATCCAAATTGAAGCCTCAAAGTGTCAGTTGTCGGTAGCTGTTGAGAATTTTTCCTTTCTCTGGTCAACAGGGTTGGTGAATGGGAAGAGGGAGTCCATTCTTTTGCAAAAACATTTACCATTTTAGAAATTCCATAAAATTTAATAACCTCTCTTGTAAAATGTTATAACCAAAACATACAACCTGTAATGTGGAGTATAGGTTGTCTGTTGCAAAGTAAGCAGCAGGGAGAGCAGTGGTAGCCAGAAGCTTACTGTTACCTCGCAGGCAATACAGCAGGGTGCCTTATGGTCATGTCCTTATTTATGATATAACAAAGAAAAACTGAGAACAAGGTCATCAGAAGCATAAAAGAGGCAGTACTATCTGTGCAGCACAGGGTGACTGGGTGAGAGTTTTGTAATTAAAATGGACATATGCTAAGAAAAAAAAAAAAAAAAGCCTACCGAACACTGGGATAGGATCAAGGCATTGGGATGAACAAATAATCCCGCTATGTAGGCAAAAATCTTCATATAATGTCTAGATAAGTAAGAAAACTTCTGAGTCTGTCAGTTCCAGTTATGACATGTTACTGTCTTTTGGGGTTTCCCCTCCCCACTCCCGCTGTAAGGCAATCAAGCCTAACTTTCTCTATGTGCTTCAAAGATATTTACTTAAACGCTGGAACTGCCTCTCTTTCCTTTCCTCCTTCTACATCCAGCACCCAGCTCCTTTTCTCAGGTATGGCTTTCTATGTACTCCCTTCCTTCAACCCTTGAGGCTTCCTAGTCTTCACCACATGGCCTTCCTTTAGCAGGGCAGGGGGCAGGCCTTCCATAGAGCTACTGAATGACTGGTTTGCCTGCCTTTGGCCTCCAAAATGCTCCCGCTATCCAATGGATCCTAGCTTCTCACCTCCACTGTCACCACCCAGTACGAATTTCCCTCTTTCTCTGGACCTATGCACCTGCCTCCTCACTGTTCTCCCTGCCTCCTCTCTGAGCTCCTACCACCCAGGCTCCACACTGCAGAGTGATCTTTACAAATAGTAAACTATGTTCATTAGCACATGGATAAATGTTTAACAACTGCTATCCAGGCAAGGCGCGGGAGGGAGTATGGGCGTATCTATGTGTCTATACATTACACATTTTGCTGATAGAAAAGATGTGTAACACACAATTTACCAAAAAAAAAAAAAAAAAAAAAGAGGTAACACTCTTTATCATAAATTCTATATTGCCCACTGATTTTCACAGAATGATTTCAGCAACTTTTGCCAAACTCTCGCAGTCATTGTCAACCCACAGTTGGAATTCAACCATGTTTGGCAAAAGCAGACCGTAAATAAATATTTTATTAAAATCCAGTTCAACAAAGAAGTCATTCCAGACTCTGAAGCTCAAACATGAATGCTGGTTGATGTTTTTTACATTAACAAGCAAGATGAAAGAGAAACAACAAAGATGTATATGGGGACAATACTCATTTGTCCACGATGGGAGAGACTACTTTGTTGATCAGGTAACAGTTTGCACCTGCTAGAAAAATACTTCTTTAATTTTTTGCATTTTTCACAAACACAGTTTTATTTTTTTTTTTCAAAAAATTTTTTTTCAACGTTTATTTATTTTTGGGACAGAGAGAGACAGAGCATGAACGGGGGAGGGGCAGAGAGAGAGGGAGACACAGAATCGGAAACAGGCTCCAGGCTCTGAGCCATCAGCCCAGAACCCGACGCGGGGCTCGAACTCACGGACCGCGAGATCGTGACCTGGCTGAAGTCGGACGCTTAACTGACTGCGCCACCCAGGCGCCCCACAGACACAGTTTTAAAATTTAACCTTTATTATTAAAATTTTTCCTATCAGTTTCTTAAGCTTAGACAATCAACAAAATAAATCGAGCTCTGATTTGTAGTTTTCCCATTTCTGTAGTGTAAATACTCCACCATGGTTGATTGCAAACTATCAAAAGAACATTTCCAAATGCAGAGTTGGATGAAATATGCTGTATCCTATCACTATATAGTACATTCATTTTAAAGAACAGAGGGAGATAACTTTAAATCATAGTAGCAAAATGTAGTCAAATAATTACAAAATGAAGTTTTAAGCATTTATTACCTTCATTTTTCGAATATTTTATTTAACTGTAAGTTTATAAATAGTTTAGTTTTTAATGTTGGCTAGAACAAGTGACTGAAAAATTCCTGAAAATTTAAGTCGCCTCTTGCAAGCTCATGCAGCTGGGCCAGCTCTCTACTGAATTGTCACTCCTCTACTTAAACTTTTAAGCTGCCCATTGCACAGATTGCCTGGGGAATGTGAGAGGCAATGACAGTTTCTCAATAAAATTAGTAATCATTTTTGTTGTGATGAACTGATGATGCAAAAATTCTACAAGTCTCTGCCTGTTTTCTGAACCAAACTTGATGTTTAAAAACCCCTTTTTGTATGCATCATTCCATTTGAGCCTTACAGATTTCCTGTGAGATGATAGGTAGGGTAGATATTATTATCCTTCCTGTACAGATAGAAAAACAAAGGAGCAAATGACTGGCCCCAGCTCATTCAGTTAAGTGGCAAAACAGGAGTTCAAACCCAGGTCTTATATTGAAAATTAAACAGGGGGCTAGAGAAATTTTAATTGAATAATACCAAGATAAAGTTTTCTAAAAATGTAACAAATGTCTTTTGTAACACTCCAGAGTCTGATATCAAATACATTCATATCTTGTTAAGGGATTCTTATACCAAGGGTGTTTTGATCTTTTAAACTCCACTATTTCTGAATTACCTTAAAAACAAAACATAACCCAGCATGACCTAATAAATAAATAACGTGTAAGCACCAAAATGGAAATGTAGGTTCTCAAAAATTCACTGATGGATTCCACCTAGAAATGGAGCAGATTGAAACAATCTCTACCAAAGGAACATGGGACAGAAAAGGAGATTAAATCAGAAGAGGAAGAAAGCTAATGACATAATGGCCAGCCACAAATGCCACAAATGCAAAACAAAGTACATAATATTTGTTACAGTCATTCAGTGTGCTTGATCTAATGTCTCCAAACTCGAAAAACATGAGGTTCTTGCTTATTTCAACATCTCCCTCATTTATCTGCCAATATTTACCTCATTCTTGAATCAGGTACTACTCAAACTAAGTTCTGTCAGCATAAAGAATATAGATTTAACAGGACATCCACAGAGCATGTTATGCCTATGAGCACAAATTGTGATATTTTAGGTTGCTTATGATGAAATCATTGAAAGCATTATGAGAAGCAGCAAAACACCAGGGATGCTGGTAACAATTTAGCATTTCCCAGTTCATGTGGGAATGTTAATTCCAATTACAAAGAGAAGTACCAAAGTGGAATTCATTATGATTAAGAACTTGCTGTACTAAGTGTGAATTGTTTATAACAGACATGTCTGGTGTAAAATGCAAATACTGAGGCAGAAAGAGATGGGACATTTAAAGCTTAGGTGAGTTTTCTCTTGTACCTCTTACCTCACAAAGTTAAACAAGAATAGAACTATTATTGTAAGAAAAGTCAAGATATTATTGTAAAGAAGCATCTAATAGCTATGATAGCTGCCGAAACAATTTTTTAAAGTAAGTTCTGACAACCCACAAAAGTTGCTTGTGTTGCCTTAATATAAAATTAACGTATGCAATAATCATATTCAAAATTATTAATACACATGAATGTGACAAGTATTTATTTGATGCCAATTTACATTTACTATTATAGAGTTAAAGTGTGTGTGTATGTGTGTGTGTTGGGTGGGGGAGAAGAGACAGAATAGGTGGAAAATAGAGCCATGACAAAGACTCATGGGCTGTAGGAGGTATCCTTATGTAAAAGAAAATATATGTGATAAACAATGATAGAGGTGGGAATGGATGTTGTATATGCCATGCCCTTTCTTCAACAGGATGGATTCCTCTTAATTGACACTACTCAATGCATTCATCTCAACTAACTCAAGTCCTCCATTCTCCCTGGAAAACATACTGACTGATGCCTAGGGAATGCTGAACACTGGAGCCAAGGTTACTTCTTGTACTCCCCACACTTCTGCTCCCTCCAGTTAACCTATACGTTTACACCAGCTCCTTCTGTTTTTTTCCCCCAAAACATATTTATTCCATTTGCGCTTGTTATTATAATTAGTTAATTTAAATAATTCATTAAATGATGAACTAGGATTAAAAAAGTAGTTGTTCTAGAAAATCTAAATGGAAAGATGCTATATAAACAATCACTGTCAAATCAGGTGTATGCAAGCCAATTTTAACAGATTGGGGTGAGGTCAGGGGGGTTAAATCATACAAATTTAGAAATCTACACTCACATATATTTGTAAGTACTTTTAATTTCTTGCTCCAATTTGGAACTGGAGAAAATAGTAATATATATATATATATATATATATATATATATATATATATATATATAAAATAATGACTGCTGATGATTAAACACTTAATATGTCCCAGGAATTTGTCTAAGCACTTCACATACTTGAAACTCATTTGATCTTTCTAGTAACTTGGGTTAGTATTATTATCATCCCCATTTCACCGATGATGGAAACTGGGGCACGAAGAATTAGCTTGCCTAAGGTTATATTCCTCATAGTGGTGGAGGTCAGCCAGCCAGTCTGCTTGTAACTGCTGTGCTGTACTGATGCAATGTGGGAACATTTTATACACAAATGAAGACAGGGAACTCCAGTCAGAGGGCTCACAAAAGCTTTCACAGAAGTACGACATAAATGTTCAGTTTTAGGTTTTAAAACTTAACATTTGCAAGTATGATTTTAAAAAATAATTCCTCTGCTTTAACTGAATTTTTAGTTTAATTAAATATGAGTCCAGTTGCATCAGCTAAGAGGCTTTGCCTTCAAGAAATGGGCAGGTGAAAGCTAATGGTCTTAAATCTCAAAATGGGAGTTGGTATCTCTATACAATGGAAGGGAATTATTGTAGATACTTGAGCAGGAACATGGCATGATGTAATTATGTTCTGGAAGAGTAATCTGGGAGTCAGGTTTGGATTATTTCAATGGGAATGATTAAAAAAAAAAAAAGATGCACAGAATGGTCAATAAACATTAGCCACAAAGCTTAACAATTCTAACCATGACAGACACTAGGTTAATCTACAGTTTATGCATGCTTTCAGATGAATGTGAAAGGCTAAAGGATGTGGAATTTTTTCCATGAAATTACAAAATTAACAGACATCTTTAAACCACTGAAAATTTCACCCTTTTGCCCAATTGAAAGGGTTTTCAGTAACAATTTTTAACCTAAAACAATGTCCTTTTCCATTTCAAGATGATCTGCGGGACCTGCAGACAAAATGAGTGGGGAGAAACTTAAAGGGGACTCCTGTACGGTCAAGTATTATTTAAAAACATAATACCTAACCCGAATTTAAAGAGGTAAGAGATGAAGTGGATTGTTATCTTAGAGCAGAGATTCAATTGAGATAGGTTTATGTAGTGGGGAGAAGTTTTCTATTAGGTATCTGTTACTGTCTCTTTACATATATATGCAAATTATTATATTTTTATAAGGTATTCATATATACAATTCCTAGCATAACTTTTAAGCAGATGTATTAGGATAATCATATTGGTATGAGTTGTTGAACCCACTTTTAAAATACGCATACGATATTAAATTTGGGTATTGGATTTTTTTCCCCATGAAACTGTTGATTTGGGGACCCAATCCATGCAAGAACCTTGATTTTAGTAACTGGGGCTTCTAAGGTGGAAAAACTAGCCAAGTAGGCAAAGTAGCGTTCTTGAAGTAAATTCTGTGTCCCCTTTGAGCACCCAAGGGAAGGGCCTCCCTCCAGCTGACTTGCGCCAAGGGAAAAGAAAAGAGGAGTCATCTCTTCTAGATACATAAGGGGGTTCTGTTAACAACTGGGTTGCTCAGGGCTCTGTGTTGGCAAAGGTTTTGGTCCCCTTTTCTGAGGCAGAGGGCAGCTCTTTCTTTTCCAAGATGGCGGCCTGAGAATGGTGTGGAGGCGGCCCGAGTAGGCCGTCTCCGAACAAGCGAGTAACTAAAATGTTTAGTTCTCTCCTTTCACGACGGACAACACATGGGGCAGTTTCTACCCTTCAGAACACAGAAAGGGCTTCTTCCGGAGCCCGCGATCTAGAACCTTTGCCAAGATGGTGGACACGAGGCCGGGCAGGCGTCACCGTCCTTTACCAAGATGGCGGGGAGCCGCTTCCGGCCCGCGTTTCCCCAATCCTCTTCAAGAAGTCAGAGCAGAGGTGGCCACGGATAGCGTCTGAGCGCTGCCTGAGGAGTGAGTGGCTGCTGCCGAGCGCCGGGGCAGGGATTAGGTGGAGCTGCGGCAGCCTCCGCCCCCGTCAGGAGCTGGCAAGCGCTGTCACCTGTGGGGGCGCAAAAGTTACCGCCCCAAACCCTAAAGCAACACAGCACAACCTTTCCCCGAGTCACAAAAATCATAATATGTGTCGCACAAGGTAGGAAGTTCGGTCCGGGCAAAGCCCAAGCCCTTCGGACGCGGCGAGCTGGGGGAGGGGGCTGGGGCGGGCGTCTCCCGCGCGGACTCCCCTAGCCCCACGCCCCTCTCCTTGGGGACAGGCCACGTGTTTCCCTCGGACTGAGGGGGAGGCGCGTAACGGGAACAGCTGGAGGGAGTTAAATGCTGACATTTTAAAGCTGCGTGTGTTTTGTTTTGTTTGGAGGGGTAGGGGTTCCGTGCACACGAAAGGGTGGGCGATGCACTGAGTGGAGTGCAGCACATGTCAAGATTCGGGTGAGGGGCCTTCACGGGAAACTTGGACACTGGTCCTGGAGGGGGTAGAAGGAGAGGTCAGGAGTTTGCGGGGGACGGAGGGCGTACTTTGCAAGCAACTTACTGTTTCGCTTGCAACTTGCTTTTAGGCCTGCCACCCCCTGCTTTCCTTAAAAATAATAATAAAAAGTGCAAGGAAATTCAGCACGCCGGAGGTTTTGCATTTGGCGTGCAACTTCCTTCAAGTGTGAGCGCGCTAGCAGGGAGGGAGGGGTGGGGGTTGAACTTGGCAGGCGGCGCCTCCTTCTGCCGCCGCCGCCGCCGCCGCCTCGCAGACTCGGGGAAGAGGGTGGGGGACGGTCGGAGCGCGGGGGAGGGTGGGTTCTGCTTTGCAACTTCTCTCCCGGTGGGAGAGCGCGACGACGGCGGCGGCTGCAGACGGGGCCACCCAGACGATGCAGCGGTGGGGGACCTGCCGGCACGCGACTACCTCCGAGTCGAGAGTATGTACGCACCGACCCCCTCTTCTGCCCTCCCTTCCTTAAGCCTCCCCAGAGGGCGTGTCTGGCTGTCCGGCCCCGAGCGCGGCCGAGTCGCTGCGGCACCGTTTCCTTGCAACCCTCGTAAGCCCCGTGCTAAGTGACACACTTCGCGCAACTCGGCTCCGAGGCGGCGGCGCGGACCACTCCCGCGGCCCTGCTGCGGGCCGCGCCCCGGCCCCCCCCCCCCCCCCCCCCGCCCCAGACAGCCCGCTGTCACCCGCAGGGGCGCTGACGGCGCTTGCCGCCGAGGGACTGGGCCAGCTCCGGAGTGGGTCGGGAGTCGCGGAGCTGGGCGGGGGCGGGAAGGAGGCAGCGAGAAGAGAAACTAGAGAAACTCGGCTTCCCTCCCAAGCGCGCCCCAGAGAGACCAGGTTGGCCGCTGTCGCCGCCTCTCCCTTTTCTCGGGGGGTGGGGGCGCGAGAAGTCCCGCGCGCTCGGGGAGGGGGGGCGGCAGCCGGCCGCTAGGGTCGGGGCAATGCCGGGGGTCGGGGGCGTTCAGGCGCCGTCGGGGCCGGGGTGGCGGGGGCCATCGCGGAGGGCGTGGGGGCGGGGGCTGCGGCCGCCCCTGCAGTTGCCGAGCTTCGCCAACAGGTTGCACCGTTCCCCGCCGCCGCGCGGCCCCTCGGGCGGGGAGCGGCCGGGGGTGGAGTGGGAGCGCGTGTGTGTGCGAGTGTGTGCGCGCCGTGGCGCCGCCTCCGCCCGCCCCCCGATCGGTCCCGCTCGCTCGCCGCGGCCGGGCGGCCCTTTCGCGTGTCCGCGCTCCCTCCCCTCCTCCTCCGCCTCCTCCTCCATTTTGCGAGCTCGAGTCTGTGACTGGAGCCCGAGTCACTGCCCGCCCGTCGGGGACGGATTCTAGTGGGTGAAAGGAGACGCCACAGCCGGAGCGGCCGAAGCGGCGGGGCGCCGGGACTGAGGACGCGCGCCTGGGAGCCCGGCTCGCGGGGACTGGCAAGGGGCGGGGGGCTGGCTTGTCAGCCGGGAAATGGGAGACTTTCTCAAATAGGGGCTCTCCCCTCCCCCCCATGGAGAAGGGGGCGGCTGTTTACTTCCTTTTTTTAGAAAAAAAAAAAAAATCTCTCCCTCCTGCTCCTCCTGCTTTCACACGCTAAGTTGTTTATCTCGGCTGCGGTGGGAGCTGCGGACGGTGGCGGGTGAGCAGCGCCTCTTCCAGAGGTAAGAGGTGGGGAAGGGCCGGGGCTCGCTCCCCCGAGGTGCGGGCCAGGGACGCGAGGCCGGCTCGGGGGCCGCGGTGGGAGCCTGCAAACTTTTATTAGCCTCGGGGAGTGGGGGTGGGGGCTGGCGAGGGCCGGGTGACGGTGACGAAAGGGCAGCGCGCGGGTGACAGCGCTGGCCTCTTCCTCTCCCTCGGCCGCGGTGCCCGGGTCGGGCTGAAGGGGGAGGAACCTGAGCTCGGTCCGAGCGGAGCCTCTCCGAGGTGCCCCGGCTTGCAGTGCTCCGCTTTCCGGGCGCGGAATTCTGGCTTCTCCACTCCCGGCGCCCCAAGTCCCCCCTCCGTGCCCTCCCAGGGGGCCGCCCAAACACCCGTCATTTTCTTCTTCTTTTTTTTTTTTTTTTCTTCTTTTGCTTTTTCTTTTTTCTTTTTTACGGTGAACACCGAGCCGGGTCTGAATGCTCCTCCACCGAATACTTCCACTCCACCCTAGTGCGCCCGAGCGCGATCAGGGTTTCTGTCGAGGCTCCAGTGCGTCTCCTTTCTGGAGGGCGCGCAGGGATGTGTGTGTGTGTGTGTGTGTGTGTGTGTGTGTGTGTGTGCGCGCGCGCGCGCGCGCGCGCAGAGAGAGAGAGTGCGTGTGTGTGTGAGTGTACACACGCAGGGGGCTGACAGCCTGCAACTTGGAGACTTCGGCCAGGGCTGGCGTTATCTGGTAGAAGTGGGCGTGTCGGAGAAAGAACTCAACAGGTCTGGACACATTTCTTTTACCCTTGCACTTTTTTTCTCCCCCAGGAGAGGGTTTGTTCTTCGGTGCTTGGCATCATTGCGCGCCTGACGCTTCTAAGTGGTCCCTTTTAGAAAAAGACCTTCCCTAGCCGGAATCCTTCTGTGGTCAAGCGCTAGTTTGACGTTTGGGGCTGCAGGCTTGGTAACTGCCTCCTTGTAATACCACTTAAGACCCCTTGCCACGGTTCATTAAGGCCGGTGAATGTGACAGTTACTTGCAATTTAAACTGGGGGATAAAGTGGTTTGAGGGATTGTTTCGGTTTTTTTGAAGTATTGTTTTGGTTTCGAGTTGGAAGGCAGCTGTCAAAGCCGCGTGGAAATTCATTAGGTTCCATTTGATACCTTGTGTTTACAGATCCTTATCCGAGAAACACGGCGGAGGGGCGGGGAGATGAGCAGTTTACCCTCAAGATGTGTAGGGGCAGGTCCCCAGCCCCGTCTCCGCCTTCATCACACTGCACTTCCCGTGAGGGCCATTGAAGTTTATGCTTAAGGTCTCTCCGCACAGCAGAAGTTTCCTTCCATTGAATAGGATCTGACTGTAGTGTCCCAGATCTACTTATCAAAGTCTTGGGCTGCCTGTTAATAACATCGTGATGAGAAACAATATACTCGCAACCCAAGACTCTCAAGAACAGCTTCCGAATTGGGATTGGTGAAGGTTTAGAACACGAGAAAATTATTCTGAGCATTTCATTGGGTATTATTTTATTTGCGTTTATATGAACGTGATTCCACAGTTGCTTTTTCTTTTTCAGTGCCTCTTTATATGGAAAAGGAAAAAATCTTAATTTAGGGATAAAATAGTGTTTCCTACTGAAGGTCTTAAGCAATTTTGAAAAAAAGCTTCATTAGAAGTCTATTGTTTTGTAAGGGTTGAGAGAGTTATATTTGTTTTTAAGTAAGCTAAACTTGTAGTGAGAAGCTGCTGCGCTTTCTTTTGCTTTTTAAAATCCAAATTTTAGTTGGCCTGTGTAGAACATATTTCATTTCCTGTGTCCAAAATTTGAAGAAGGCAGGCACTTTGAAACAGACACATTTAGTAAGAAATATGGGTTAAATATACGTGTCCTTTTTATGGTATTGGAAGATGAGCAGATCATCATTGTTTATTTTTTTTTTTTAATGTGTGTGGTTCATCCTAGATTGTACTGAAAGGTTTGGATGTGTGACTAGCAGGTAGGAGGCCAGTTTGGGAGCGATTTGAGAGAGAATTCTAACATAGTAATTAGCAAATTTTATGTGTATGGGTTCTCAGAAAAGCAAACAGCCTTGACTGATTGAAAGGAAGTAGGAATTTTAATGATCATACTCTTTTTAAATTAAATACTTTGACATCAGTTTGAACCTTTAGGATAATCAGATGTAATGAGTTATAATGTCTGTGAT
The DNA here is from genome assembly GCF_018350155.1 of Leopardus geoffroyi. NCBI lineage: Eukaryota > Metazoa > Chordata > Mammalia > Carnivora > Felidae > Leopardus > Leopardus geoffroyi. The sequence continues at coordinate 118,986,594 of NC_059326.1, read as the reverse complement.
TAACAAAGTTACAGTTCTGTGAGTGGCAGGATGAATAGCCAAGCTTAGTTTGATACAATTTTGCCCTCTGCTGTGCAATTGAATTGCATTGTGCTTTTAAATGTACCACACTGAATGGGGGCAGGGGTGCGGATTTTTTTATTCTGGAAGACAGAAGCTACTTTAAACAAGGAGTTAAGAGTCGGAGTTAACTAAAAGGTTCATTTAACTGGCTCTTACTAATCAGATCACTGAGATAATGTGACTTTATAGCTTATGTCTCCCCCACCTTTCTTTTTTTTTTTTCTTTTTTCCCCCTGGTAGCTGATGATATTCTCTGATGGACTCCAAGGAATCATTAAGCCCCCCCAGTAAAGAAGAAATCTCTAGCAGTGTGCTTGGTCGGGAGAGGGGAAATGTGATGGACTTCTATAAAACCCTAAGGGGAGGAGCTTCTGTGAAGGTTTCTGCATCTTCACCGTCACTGGCTGCTGTTTCTCAGTCAGACTCCAAGCAGCAAAGACTTTTGGTGGATTTTCCAAAAGGCTCAGGAAGCAATGCACAGCAGCCGGATCTGTCCAAGGCAGTTTCGCTGTCCATGGGACTGTATATGGGAGAGACAGAAACAAAAGTAATGGGAAATGAGCTGGGATTCCCACAGCAGGGCCAAATCAGCCTTTCCTCTGGGGAAACAGACTTTCAGCTTCTGGAAGAAAGCATCGCAAACCTCAATAGGTCGACCAGTGTTCCCGAGAACCCCAAGAGCTCAGCGACCGTTGCTGTTGCTGCTGCCCCCACAGAGAAGGAGTTTCCAAAAACACTCTCTGATGTCTCTTCAGAACAGCAAAATTTGAAGGGCCAGACTGGCACCAACGGGGGCAATGTGAAGTTGTATACCACAGACCAAAGCACCTTTGACATTTGGAGGAAAAAACTCCAGGATTTGGAATTTTCTTCTGGGTCCCCAGATAAAGAGACAAGTGAGAGTCCTTGGAGATCAGACCTCTTGATAGATGAAAACTGTTTGCTTTCTCCTTTGGCAGGAGAGGATGATCCATTCCTTTTGGAAGGAAACTCGAATGAGGACTGTAAGCCTCTCGTTTTACCGGACACTAAACCTAAAATTAAGGATAATGGAGATCTGATCTTATCAAGCCCCAACAGTGTGTCACTGCCCCAAGTGAAAACAGAAAAAGAAGATTTCATTGAACTCTGCACCCCTGGGGTAATTAAGCAGGAGAAACTGGGCCCAGTTTATTGTCAGGCAAGCTTTTCTGGGGCAAATATAATTGGTAATAAAATGTCTGCCATTTCTGTTCATGGCGTGAGTACCTCTGGGGGCCAGATGTACCACTATGACATGAATACAGCATCCCTTTCGCAACAACAGGATCAGAAGCCTATTTTCAATGTCATTCCACCAATTCCTGTTGGTTCAGAAAATTGGAATAGGTGTCAAGCATCTGGAGATGACAACTTGGCTTCCTTGGGGACTTTGAACTTCCCTGGCCGGTCGGTGTTTTCTAATGGCTATTCAAGGTAAGCCAGATGGTTTTCTGTCTCTTCGGAATGGACGTAAGATGGATGGATAGACTTCAATATTCAACAGTTTGTGTTTGTCTTCCAACGACTCCTGTGCTTTTTTCGTGTGACTAAATTTTAAGTGGTCCTTTGAAAGTAGGTGGTCTTTCAATCATGCCTAAGTGATGTATCTGTATATAAGCATTTCAAGTTTTCTTTGAAGTAATGGCATTCAGTATCCCACTGGCCGGTAGTAGAAGATTTTATTTAAGAAATTCTAAATAATTTTGCTCATTAACAGGTATCTTAAGTAAAATTACATAAACTTAAGAGGGCTTTCATATGTAATATTTGCGTGTGCTTTGAAGTACGCTGTTATGTTAGAGTAACATGTACCCTTGATACGTCACAAAATCAGAAGTTGTGTTCTGGGTTTGTACACTTGTAAAATAGTAGCTTGAGGAGATCAAAGGGTTAAAATTAGAAGATTTAACAATGAGCCATTTCTCCAGACTGAAGCTTCTGTGGAAGAATTTGAGTTTTGAGATTGCTAAAGCAGTGAGCCTTGTACCTGACCGTAGCCCCAGAGGTGGGACTGCTGTTCAGCCTTTTTAAGAAAGGAATTGGTGCCAAAATGGTGCAAAACAAAACCTTCCTTTCCAGAGAGTTCCTCCAAGTTCTCAAAGAGACACCTGATGGCTTCAGTTCTCAGCTGTCATTTGATTCGTTCCCCTTTTTTCCTCAGACATTTATAAGTATACTGACATTTCCTTTTGGCCTCAAAAAGGTCTCTTAAAATAAAATTATCAGGAAAACGTTCTAAACTGAGATGGATCTATTGATAGGGGTTAAGGTCTCTATCCTGTATCCCTGTCCCCAATTCAGATTGTATGTCACATTTTAGGTGTGAAGGAAATATAATGTGATGGTAGAGACACGGGATTGATTAATCAGTGTTTTGTTTTGTTTTGTTTTGTTTTGTTTTGTTTTGTTTGAAAGGCAGAGTAGACAGTGATTTACTTGGACATGAGCCTTTCAAGGTTTTTTGTTTTGTTTTGTTTTTTGTTTTTTAATGTTGGTGGTTTTCTTTGTTCCTAATTAGTCATTGAAGATTTTATTTAAAACTCTCTTTAAAACACTTTTTCTGTTAAAGATCTATCTTAACAATGGTGTTTGTCTCTTTTCTATCCTCTTGAAGGAGGAAGGTTTTCTTGTTGGGGGAAAAAATTCAGACCTAGATTTAGGCTAGGTTCTATTCCTTTAAGAGGCTCACTTGGTTCTTGTATGCCTTCATGTAAACTGCCTACTAATCTATTATGTAAATAGTCTTTGCTTTAGAATACCACTTCAACTTTTTGTTGTCATTCTGAATGGAAGGCTTAAAAGGTTTTCAGTAAGGAAATTTGAGATATTTCTTAATGCGTTAGTTGTGTCTAAATGTTAAAAGACATGCTGTGTTTTAAATTTTTCAGTATCAAAATTTTGGCAATGTAATTAATGATTCGGGGTGCTTGGTTGTCTTAAAGAGTGCTGTTGATTTGACTAAGTTATCTGTAGGAAACTATTAGACTGAATTATAAAATATAATTGTACAAGGAAGCATAATATATCTTAGGAAACTCTTGGGGATTATTAATGCATTTTGTTCTAGCAATTACCACAGTACTGTTTTCATTTTTCTTACTGTAAAAAACATAGAACAAGACTTAACGATTTTTCATTGATAGTGAATTTTCATTAAGCCTTGTAAACTCTGGGGTTTGGAGCATAAGTCTTAGATGAACATAGGTGACTTTAAATCATTAAATATCATTTTAATGCCTTTTATAGGAATTTATGACATGTAAAGTGCCTTCGCTTACTTTTAATTTGAGCCTCATGACAACCTTATGGCGATTAGCAAAGGAGTGATGATGTGGTTCTTTTGAGATGATTTAATAACCTTTGAAATGATTATTTTTATGCTGGTGTGTGATTTGTAATTACAATCAGTAGTTTGTGTCCTAATGAAAAGGTGTAATATACAGGATAATTGGCTAACATTTGAAAACTTTATACCTTACGGCATTAACTTAACACGGGGAACTGTGATTACCCAGAACAAAGCTTCTTCCAAGTAAATTCAAACAATGTTTCTTTTCTCACCATCACTGAATTAGTCTATTGTTTGCAAACAACAGCCCTGATATAACTAAAATTGGTTGCTTTCTCTCCTCTATATGTTACACGGTTCTGGCCAAACTGTGAGCAGTGACCCAAGTGATGAACAGGTTGAGATCACAACTGTAGTGAATCCTGACTTTCTGACTTTAGGTATAAAAATGCTGTATGCCACTAATAACTTGACTTGCATTCCTTTTTAATTTAAAAAAAAAAAGCATAAATAGACTTTTTAAGATGTCACGTAAAATTGCTTTTTCTCAAAATGCTTTAAAAAATGTATTTTATACTCTGTTTTGCCAGGGGCGGTCACTCCTGATGTGTCAACATAGTTTAATATCCAGTTCACATTTGTTTGTAAAATTATGACTATCCTGACTGAGCGTAGTCAATCAAGTATTTTCTTTTTAAGAATTACATTCCTTCAATGAGGAGAAAACCTAGTGACATTCAAAGATACTCTTTAAGTAAAACGAACTAGCCATACTAACTGAAATCGCTTCTTAGTACTGAAATTAGACAAATTGAGCATACACTTGTAATGCTGATGAAAACACATTTCTGCATAATTTGATTTTCAGCATTGTTTCACTTAAACATTAATGGTGAAACTTCTGAAGAGAGGCAGGGGAGTGAATGGTTATAGGTGGAATTAGATTTGGGATTATTTTGAAACTTGAGTGTTAAAAAGTTGACCGTTTTTTTGAGGGTTAAGATTATTGAAGAGAGAATGATGGAGGATTAATTTGTAAACTCAGGCTTAGGGACAATTTAGGGCTCTAATTTACAAAGCTCTGAAAATTTATGTAGATTGTAACATCTCTTTTAATTGCATCTGCGTCCAGTTGTATTTACATAATGATATTGAAGACCTGTGCACAGGTTGAGTGAAGCAAATTCTGCCCCTTTGTCTTTTTTTCCTATGAACGCCGGGCTGAATGTTTTCTCAGAGAAGGGACATAAGGAAGAGATTTTGTTTTGGTTATGATTTACTCCTTTTTTAATGGATACTTGGTTTACTTCCTATCTTCTGTTTTTCCTCTCCTTATGAAAGTTCTGGCAGTGAGCATTTCATGGTCTTTTTTTGGTTTAATATTTCCAATATTTACTCATAGAATTTGACTCCTGCACGTTAAAGGAGATTTGCTTTAGGTGTTTACATATTTATTTTTAGCTTTATGATAAATATCTTTTTCTTTTTTTTTTTTTTTTTAAACGCTGTACTTTGTTATGGCTGTCTTAGTAAAAGAAAAAGATAAAACACACTGTGTATTCAGGTGTGTCAATTTAGTGTGGAAGGCCTCAGATACAGAAATGTGTGATTAGCATGTGGTGAGGTTTTATTGAAATAACTTCTTATGATGTTTCTTCGGCCATTCCATTATGTTGTACAGTTGCTGACATAATTTGTAATGTGATGCTGTTTTGGTTTTGTTTATGGCTGTAACAGATATTTGAGTCAACTTGAAATATATCATTGAATGTTTATACATTTTATGAAAAACTTCCTCTAAAACATACCTTGCATAAATGTAGGTTAAGTGCAAATTGTATTAAAAATGAAATTCGTATGTGGGTGATGATTACTGTAGGGGCCTTTTGAGATTTTAGTGGAGAGATTGGATCAAAAGGGTTTATTTTAGTATGAGTACCTAATGTGAAAGAGCATCTGTATTAATTGGTTGGTTATATAAGTCTTAATCCACTCTGGCCTGCAGGTGATTGAAGTAGCCTAGTTGTTAGGAAATCTTAATTTACATTAGATTTACTGTAAGTCTGGGGCATATTTCTTAAAACATATTTTTTTCTCACTTTAAAAGATTACACCTAATTTTAATTTTAATTAGCATCCTGGTAATTGTGTAACGTAGTATTTACAGGTATTTGGCAAATTAATGGACACCTGCTTCCATATTTCTGAGTCCTGTAAAACATATATTGGTGAAGTGTGTTGCATAAGAGTTTTCAAGAAGTATTTTGTTGAACTAAGCTGTAAATGAAAAAATACAAATTCCTGATTATTGAACCTTACAGAAGAGTTTAAAAGCCCCTGCTTTCCTTGTCTCTGTAGTTTGAGAGATCCAACTGCTCTTTTCTTCTGGTTTATTCCTTTAAAGAAAGAAAAGGCCCATTTTCCCTTTGAATTGTGTGTGATCATTTCTATGCTGAACTGGATTAGAATGTGACTTTTAATGGTGATTTTTACCTTCATTTCACACATTAAGGTGTATATTTTAGAAAATATATGCTGTTGACTTTATTCCTAACTGTCCTCACAAATGTCCCTTGAATGCAGGATTTCCCATGGAGTTTGTGAATTAATGGAGTTGGGGGTGGGGTGGGGAGGGCAGGAGAGGGAGGATCAGAAGAAGTGTGGAATGTGGAGGCTAAGTTTAGAAGTATCAGGAACGATTTTGAAAACCAGAAGTTTGGATCAATTGTCATGAAATTCAGAGGACTAAAAAAGAGAAATCTGGGGTTGTGTTTATGTACAAGGGAGGGCACTAATCAGAATTACAATTTAGCTTCTTTTATTTGAAGTACAACTCTGGAGCCAAGTATAGCAATATAGCCCTAAGCCTTTAAGGGTTACTTTGTTGTCTTTTGCTGTGCTTTATTACCAAAAAAAAAAAAAAAAAAAAGTATGGAGTAGACATTTTAGTTCCATTTACGTTATTCCAGCTAAGATCAAGTCCATATCTGTCCCGTTTTTATTTAATCTCTTTAATCAATGAAAATCTAGTTACTACAATAGAGTTGAAATAATGATGATCTTAGGTTGATGAAACCACTTTGTGTTTACTAGTACACTTTTACATTCACTTTCATAAGGGATGCAACCCTTTGTTTTAGTAATGTACTTTCAGGGGCTGTGTGTTTTTCTGCTGGAATATTGAGGAAATTAAATTCTTATTCAACAGTACATAGATAGAATAAATTATGGGGTTTTGCAATTGCTAGGTAGTCATTTAAACTATTTATATTGCAAATATAGTCCTTAAAGCTAATTATTTTGAATGGAAGTGTGTCATCCCCTAATTTTATTTCTTGGCTAATTTAAATATTAATATGTTATCTTGGTAGAGCTGCATGTTTTAAACATACTTTTCCAGAGTAACTCAAATATTAATTTTTAGTGCTTTCAAATACTTTTTGAGCCAGTTTCAAAATATTATAAGATTGATAGTGTTTAATAATGCAGTAAATTTAGGCAAAGTACCTCTTTATTTTAGAATTCTTTTAAAAGTTCATGGTGTAAGGCACCAAATATATACACACATGTGTATGTATATATGGTAAGAGATTAGTTGCAGATGTTTATTTAGCACTGTTGTCTTAAATGAAGTTTTATTTTTTAAGTTTATTTATTTTGAGAGAGAGCAAGAGTGTAGAGGGGGGGCAGAGAGAGAGAGGGAGAGGAAGAATCTCAGGCAGGCTCTGTGCTATTAGGGGTTCAAACTAATGAACTGTGAGATCATGACCAGAGCCGAAATCAAGAGTCAGATGCTTACCGGACTGAGCAACCCAGGTGCCCCAGGAAATTTTATTTTTATAATTAACGTTTTGGCGTTCAACTTGAGTATACCATATTTATAACATACAGTTTGTTGCAATAAATGTTACCTTTTGTCCCTTTTTATAATAAATAGAGCCTCTATTCTAGTTGTTTTCGTAATTATCCATAGTATTTAACTGGCTATTCTGAAAACATATTCGATAGCCAACTTTTTAAAGCTGTTGTGAAATGGCATCTAGTTCATGATTTATTATTTCATGCTATTGGGGCAATGCAGTGACTTGTGACCTTGTGGTCATCACATGTCGAACATTAAAGCTCTACTGGTTTGTTATGGACAGACTTTGTTATTGTTGTTTTCATGTTCTGTTGTTTTGTTTTGTAATTATTGGGGATTAGGGCTTCTTTAATTTTAAGATGACTTAAGTTGCAATTTTGTGGCTTAAAAAAAAAAACACTCAAATTCCTTTCAATTTGATTGCATTATTTAGTGATAGAAATCATGGAAAAGAACTAGACTCAGAATGAGAAGACTTGAATTCTGAGGCTGAGCAGAGCCAGTCTTTGACCTCTAGTGATTAGATATTGTGGAGTCAAAGTACTTTCCCTATAATTATATATGAATTATTTTCATAACATGCGTGTGTGTGTTTCTGTTTCTAAAATTCTACATTCCTCTTAACCGACCACCGTGGGTAGGGAATAGTGCACTAAATTTGGTCATTTGACTTTTTGTGTTCACTGTCATGTACAAGATGAAAAATGGACCTGGATTTGGTATTTTTGTAAGAAATAATGTCAGTGGTGGTGGAGAGAAAATACTGTGTCAGTACTGTTGTCGGTAGTGCTAGAAAGGTGGGGCTCTTGAGTTCTCCGAGCTTGTTTTATGTGTTGGGTACAGTGATTTTAGATTAGAGCTTAAAGGCTCTTGAGAGCTCATCTGCTCCCACACTCTTTTTTTTTTCCAGATGAGGAAATGAGACCCATAGGAAATGTCTAGAGATACATCGCAGAAATAGTTGTGTTGCTGGGAGGACTATCCTAATTCTCAGTTGTCTGGGTTCCCTCGCAGGCTTCTCTTAACATCCGGTCTCTAGTTCTAGAGACATGACACTTAATACAGATTAGCCAGGTGTTTTATAAAAGTTGCTGTGAATCACCTAGCTCGGCTTTGAAAAAATGTACACTATCCATATTCTTAACTATTTTTTAACTCTCTACTCTGCCATCGGTGATGAGCATGGATGATGTGGCAGCACCATGCTAAGGGCTTCATATACGTTCATCTCATTTAAACCTCTGAGCAACCCGTGGAAGTTTGTAAGTGTAGTTTCTGTATTAAATTACTGATTGTGCCATTATCTATGTAGCGTGGAAGACCGGTGTTATTAACTTAATTTTACAGGTGGGAAAATGAGACATTGAGAGAGAAAAGAAGAGTCAGAAAAACTTAATACTCCTCTGAAGGGGAATGTTTAATACTGTGTAAGAAATTTCCCGTGGGTCTTTAAGAGTTTTTATTTGTCATCTGTGACTCTTTAAACAACATATATAGGAGAAATGGGATCAAGCCTCTGCTCTCCTGTACGTATTTGTGTAGTCATTTACAGCTTTCTGTCACAGTTTCAGCTTCTGTAAAACAGTAAGAACACCCAGCATTTTTGCCTGACAGGATTTGTGCGTGGATGTTTACTTTGAAAACTAAAAAGTACTATAAAAATTCAAGGGAGAATTTTTAAATCTCTGCCAAGTCTCCTGAGCTCAAACCAGCATGACCCTCATTGGCTAAGTACATGAGGACATCTGTGCCTGTGTTGGTATTTCCTATTCATCAGGCTCTAAGACTTTTACAGTGTCTACTGTGTGAGATCCTTAAAGGGTCGTGGATCCCAATTTCATAAGGACTACTGTATTTAAAGCTTTCAAGGGCCAAAATAATTGTATTTACATTATTATTATTTTTAGTTTTAGTTTTGTTTTTTTGTTAGCTTGTCAGTGCATTTTGTTAATTAGATAGGTCATTTAAATTTAATAGCATATTGATAACCTCAGCGACATTGTTAGGTTTTTATTAATAAATGGTAGAATGCCCCTTTGATATCTTATTGTCTGGTATTCTTGTAAAATCAAGCATGTGAAGACTCATTAAAATTTCATTAAGAAACTTTAATTTTCCTGAAAATGAGAATGAAGTTATTAGCATTAATTTTTTTCACATTTAGCAAAGCTGTGTGAAAAGAGTTTCTGACTATATTGAATACCAGAATTTATCCTAAGTGCATAAATTTGGATTATGTAACTCACTTGACTACAGTTAATAACTCTTTATTGATCAAGTGGTAAAACAAACAAATTTGATGGATTAAACCAAAGTTATAATTAACTTTTTTTATATCACAAAGAACCAAGTACAGAGACAAGTTAAATGGCAGTTTGAAATGGTAAACATACCAGTGTAAAATATAACTTAAGTTCATAGGCAGCTTTTTTTAAGGGAAACATTAAAAAATTTGATTAGAACTTTATGTGGAATTTGTCATTTAGAATGCAGCTGAGTTGCGTTAAGGACAAAGTGTGACTATAAAATAGATTAAAATTTTTTTTTTTAACAGAAAACCAAAATGAATGTTGTATTTGTAAGCTTGTATCTTTGAAGAGCGTATGTATTATTCCCCTTTTGAAATTGCCTTCAGACCCACCTTGTAAGCCATAAAGGAAAACTGGACTCATTACACTATGGTAATGCCTGAATGTTCTTTCTTAATCAGAAGATGTATTTATTCGTTAACTTGATCATTTACCTTTTAACTTATTTATGTGATTCCAAACGATTTCAGTATTTCCAGACATTTAGAAATTTAATCTTCTCTCACATTATAACATTTGTTTTCATTGAGGTTATTTAAAAGAACCCATGTAGGTATTTCTATAGATGTTTAAATGTGTCTCAAATATCCCTGGAATAAATGCCTAGCTTCCCAAATGACCAGTGTGAAGTGGATGGTGCTCTGTGGTTAGGTGTTTTGTTTTCTTTACAGTTAAGATTTGTTTTCTTTAAGCTATTCAAGAGCCTTCTATATTCTCTTCTGTTCTATTCTAACAGCTTCTATGTTCTCTTTTCTTGACATAGTACAAAAAAAAAAAAGATATTACTCACCTGTAAGCCTGATTTTTTCATATTTTTGTTCAAATAAGGTACCTTTCTTTCCCTTGGAGTTGAAGGGAATTTGATGACAGGAAATAGAAAATAAATGTAAGTTCCTACATGTAATTTCTCATCTCCCCAAAGGTTTAATTTCTCATTCTAGTCCTCAGTGTATCAAGGAATTAACTACTTGACGATCATTATGGCAAGAACAACTCCAAGTACACTACAATTATTTACACCCATAAAAGAGTTCAACAGAGAGTTAAAGCTCCAATGTAAGATTCACATACTAATTTACATATTATCTCTTATTCCTTATAATCTAAAAAGAAATGTCCTGCTTGGAGTAAAAATACTTTTTAAAAAAAAAATTTTTTTAACTTTTATTCATTTTTGACAGACCAAGAGAGACAGAGTGTAAGCAGGGGTGGGAAAGAGAGAGAGGGAGACACAGGATCCAAAGCAGGTTTCAGGCTCTGAGCTGTCAGCACAGAGCCCAACGCGGGGCTCAAACTCAGGAACCATGAGATCATGACCTGAGCAGAAGGCAGACGCTTAACCAATTGAGCCACCCAGGTGCCCCCTGAAGTGAAAGTACTTTAAAAAATTAAGTGAATTTTGGTCGTCACTATTTTCTAAATTTAGCGGTGTTTGTTATTTACAAAATGCTAAGATTGGAATAGATCCCGGCCTTTGAATTTGTAAAGATCTATTCAGTGGAATTCATAATAGGGTATGCCTTTTATAACCATTCTGTTACATTCTGTTTTCCTATTAGGTAAAAAAAATATTTCTTACCACTAAGCAGTTACTAAGATTTGGTGTCCATGAAGTTTATGGGTACTAGATTTTAAATATAATAAGTACTCTTAAAGGGAAGGTAAGAAAAGTAGGTGAAACAATCTCTAATTTCATACATGAGGCATGAGTGACCCTTTAATTGGTAGTGTCATTTAACAGAACTGTATACACAGTGCTTTGGAGCTACCACAGACATAGTTAAATGAGAAAACAGTAAATGAAGGTGGAGGAAAAGTTAGAATTCAGAAACCCATGGAAAAAGAAAATGAAAGTTCTCCATCCCACTTCCAGCATCCGGTTAAATTTCTGGGCCCGGGTGTCTCTGTATGAGCACTGGGCAATCCTAAATAAGCAGCCTAGCCACATGGTGTTAAAAGGAGGAACTGCAAAGGCGTGTTCTGGGAGAGGAGGTCTTGAAGATGAGCGGAGTGGGAGGTTTACTTACCTCTAAGATCCTTCCAGCTGACAAGCAGCAGCGAACATCTGTGCATGTGGACATTTATTTCGGTCATTTATCACATTCATACCCTCGCTTTATTTAGGTCTCCACTTAAATGTCAACTCCATAGGACACCACCTGACTGCTCTATCTGAAATAGTAGCATCTTTCACACACAGTTTTCTTCCCTTCCATATGAGACGGATTGTGTTTTGTCCGCTCACCTGCTAGAATGTAAGCTCATGAGAGCAGTGATAATGTCTGTCTTGCTTATTCCTGTACCCAGCAAGTAGAAGAGTGTCTAGCACATAGTAAGTCCTCAGCAAATACGTGTTGAATATATAAATAAACAAAATTGACACATATACCAAGATGATGTGTGGTGATGGAATGCACCTCTGTCTTTGCAGAGAAAAGAAAGTATCAGCAGACAGTGAGTATCACTAAAAGGAATTGTACAGGTCATCCCCTCCAAAGAGGAAATTGGTTTTAAGATGGACATGTGTTTTTGTATACACAGAGTCAGAGTACATTAAGCAAATGTGTTTTTAATTGTTGACATCCTATAAATTTGTTTTATGACTTTGAAATGCACTGCTTTTCATAGTTTCTTAAAACTCTGGTACATTTACAATTGAACAATTTAGGGTAGCCAAAGCTTGGCAATAAAGTTTGAGGCTTAGTTTTGTTTTAATTATCTTGTTCAAGATTGTAACCTTTAAAATTTTTTTAATGTTTATTTTATTTACTTTGGGGAGAGAGAGACAGACAGACAGAAGCCAAAGCAGGCTCCAGGCTCTGAGCTGTCAGCACAGAGCCCGACTTGGGGCTCGAACTCATGAGCCCTGAGATCATGACCTGAGCTGAAGTCGGAACCTTAACCGACTGAGCCACCCAGGTACCCCCAAGATAGTAACCATTTATAGCAGAAGCTGTCCTCTTTATGTTTTTCAGTTGTATAAGAATTGGGATTATTCTAGCAGATATCTAGCATACACGTTTGTGTTGATCATCCAGAAAGTCAGGCAAGAAACTGATTTGCCCATTTTTCATGTAAGTGTGTGTAATTACTGACTACTCTGAAAGGTACTTTATTTTTGCTTGAATTCTAAATTCCCTTTCTCCAGCGTATTTATGTTTTAGATTTGACTTATTGTGTGTATAGTTTTGACTTCTACCTGTAGTGTATTTCAGCCATTCAAAAGGTTAGTAAGATGAGTTAGTTATCCCTTCTAAGAGTTGTAGGAGAGTTCAGCCTAATATGGTCAAGACAGTCACAGGAAAGAGAAAATGCAAGGTAAGTACTATTAGCTAAAGCTGGAAAATCAGATGAGGTCATTTAAGAATGAACAGCTTCAGGGTTTAGGAAAAAAAGAGGGGAGGACCAAGGACAGGGCTCTGGAAGGCATCCAAAGAGAGCAGCCACAAAAGATAGTGAATGAATAGCTTGAGAATTAGGAGGCAGCAGGTTTGAATCTGGGTGGGGACAGAGTAGTTCTTGCTGTCAAGTCAGCTCTGGTACAGGAGAGAGAACAGAGTATCCTAAACGCGAGAAACTGTTGTTGAAGCCCATCTTGCAATTCTGTAAACATTCTGAGAAGTCAAAGAGATTCTGTGAAACCCTAAATGGAACAACAGAGCTGGTGATTAGTTTGTAATTTTCTTGTTTTAAAGAATAAACCCTATATTGGAGAGCCCAATCAGTTTCTGGAATTTAGATTAACATATTGAAGTGGATAATAAGAAATATAATTCTGAGACCACAGAGACCCTAAGACTGGGTTGGGGTAAGACACGAAGGCGGGAAACGAGGAAGAAATTTAAGTTTGTGTTCCCCAAGAAGTCAGCACAACAGGGGCACCTGGGTGTGTGGCTCAGTCGGTTAATTTGTGGGATGGAGTCTGGCTTGGGATTCTCTCTCTCCCCCTCTCTTTGCCCCCCCTCCCTGCCCAAATAAATAAACTTCGAAAAGCCAACACAACAGAACACAAATCTGGCCATCCCTTAGTTTGAACTGTTACCACCTCAGTAGTCTCTTAGTTGCTTTCTTAGTTCTTTCTTCTCCCTTCTCAATCGTTCTGCATCAGTACTGCCAGATTATTCCTACAACACTGCTTTCAGTATTATTCCCCTAAGCCAAAAATGTCTGTGGTTCTGTTGCTCATGGCCTAGTGGTTCTCCATGTTCTTTCCACTGCAATCCTTATGCCAATTGTGGTGCATGGCAAGGAGCCACAAGAATACTCCAGAACCCTTGGAGGATTTGGGTTATGCACAGCTTCATACAACTCTGCTGTTCTGTCTTCTCCAGGAAAGCATATCTGAGCGTAAGTAAGTGAATTCACAGGGAGAGTCTGTGGACTGCTTCTTTTTAAGTAGTTTTTATTTATTACCATTTGTGGGGTGCCTTGGTGGTACAGTTAAGCTTCTGACTCTTGATCTCCGTTCAGGTCATGGTCTGACAGTTTAAGTTTGGGCCCCCCATCGGGCTCTGCACCATCAGCACAGAGCCTGCTTGGGAGTCTGTCTCTCCTTCTCTCTGCCCGTCTCCCACTCGCTCACCTGCTCTTGCTCTCTTTCAAAATAAACTTTAAAAAGTCATTATTGGGGCGCCTGGGTGGCTCAGTCGGTTAAGCGTCCGACTTCAGCTCAGGTCATGATCTCGCGGTCCGTGAGTTCGAGCCCCGCATTGAGCTCTGTGCTGACAGCTCGGAGCCTGGAGCCTGTTTCAGATTCTGTGTCTCCCTCTTGCTGACCCTCCCCTGTTCATGCTCTGTCTCTGTCTCAAAAATAAATAAAACGTTAAAAAAAATTAAAAAAGTCATTATTGTTTCTCCAAAAGCCCTTCCAAAATTTGTGAAAATGTGTTCATTAACTTGAGTAAAATCATACCAAGAAAACAGTGATGGATAAATAAACTTCTTCTATCACCTCTTTTTTCGTCTTTCTTCCTCCCATCCTGCCTGTGTCCCCTTATCTGGCACGTGTCTGTGTAATCTTAGAAGCGTAAACACACACATGCAAGGTATTCTGGGTTGTTTGCTAGTAAATAAGTACAGAATCCTCACACACCAGTTTGTCTGCAGCTTACTGTGCTCACCCAGCAGTACACCCTGAACTTCTTTCCAGATCAGATATGGATCCTGTTCTATTTAATCGTTGTACAGTATTCCATGCAGGTTGTTTAAAGATTTTTTGCCACTACAAACAGGACTCCAATAAACACCCTTTTCTGTGAATACTTAACGTGTAGCAACTTTGTTTCGAAGCATGGATTCCTACCAAGGTCCGGTTGCAGTCAGTGGTGTATACATTTCTTTCTTTCTTTTCTTTTTTTAATTTTTTTTTAACATTTATTTATTTTTGAGCCATAGGGAGACAGAGCATGAATGGGGAGGGTCAGAGAGAGGGAGACAAAGAATCCGAAGCAGGCTCCAGGTTCTGAGCTGTCAGCACAGAGCCCGACACGGGGCTCGAACTCATGGACCATGAGATCATGACCTGAGCCGAAGTCGGACGCTTAACTGACTGAGCCACCCAGGCGCCCCCCATATATATTTATCTCTAAATTGCTTTTCACAGGGATTACAGCAAAGCACAGTCTAAACTGGCAGCATTTATATATATATATATATATTTTTTTTTTACAATGAAAATACAAAAGTGGTTACTACTAACATTTTTGCTACAAATCCTAAAATTGATTACAGCATACCAGTGTGCTGTATGATGGAACTGAGGATTGTTGTGGTCTGAAATTCAGAGTCCTTCTCTCTGCTTTTAACACTGTGTAGCCTTCTAGACCAGTTTAACCCCCACTTTCTACACTTTTATGTGCTGTGTGCTATATACTGCTCACCATACAGTTCTTTATACCTAACTCTGTGATTAACACATAGTAGATACACAATAAATATTTGTTAATACTGGGTTTTTTTTTTTGTGTATATTTCTTTTTTTAAAAAAAATGTTTACTTTAGAGCACACATGTGCATGAGTTGGGGAGGGGCAGAAAGGGGGAGAGAGAGAATCTCAGGCAGGCTGTGTGCTGTCAGCACAGAGCCCCATGCTGGGCTATATGTCACAAACCATGAGATCATGACCTGAGCTGAAATCAAGAGTTGTTGGCTGCTTAACTGACTGAGCCACCTAGGCACCTCTCCTTGTATATTTTTTCTTGAATTCTTGTACTAGATCTGTTCCTAAGGACAAGGACTGTTTTCACCACACCACTGGCACTTAAGATACTCAATTTAGGTTGGCTCTTTGAACAAAGAACTCCTACAGAAGAGGAAGCAAATAGCATGGCCTTGCCTTTAATCATATATTTTAGCCATTTAAGGGCAAATTGGAACTGTAAGAATCCTGTAGCAGCAATAAGAACAGCCCTTGTGTTGAGCTGTTATAAGATGTGAGGCTCAATTCAAGTTGCAAAGGATGGAGCAGTGTGCAAGGCTGTGTTGTCTCTGTCCTTGCAGACCTTCTGGTCTGTGGATGTTACGCTTAAAGATTTGTAGGTTACATTAAAACAGTGGTAAGGGATTTCAGCATCTTTCCAACAGAGGCTATGGAGTATTTATCCATTTGTTCAATGCCTGCTCGGCCGGGCACTTGACAGAAAGCCCAGGGGCAGCCAGACCTTTGTTGCGAGGTGGCGAATGGACCAGGGTAACTGCTTGTGCATAGCAGACTTGTTTCCCAAACCATTTCTGTACCTGTGTATAGAAGCAAAGGGGAATAGAGTGGTTAATGTTAGCATATTCCTTCTTAGGAAAAGGTGGCAATCCTACTTGCTATCCAACACACAAACCACTAAGGAGTGTGTTCCTGTCCCTGTCACAGAATTCTAGAATTCTAACTGGAGCCAATCTTGATATCCCATCCTTATTTTTCACCTGTGGAAACTAAGGCCTGGTACAGTTCTTAAAAGACAAGCTAGTATACTGGAAAAAGGAAAAAAAATAAAAACCAAGACAACTTGAGCACCCTCATCTTTATTCGGGAAGGGGAGAAAGGGAATTCTGGGACCACCCCTCCCCCCTGCTCCTGGCTAAGCTCACTCTCCCCACTCCCTCTGGGGGGGGGGGTGCTCCGAACAGGCAGAGGAGGTGAGAGAAGGGGGAGGGCCAGGGGTGCTCAGGTCAGGAAGGGGCAGCTAGCATGGTATCTGCATGCAGTGCCTAGGTGAGAGGCTGGGAGGTGCGCCCTGAAGGGCCCTGCGGGCAGATGACAGGTGTGCATGTGCGGATGGGGAAGTGCAGGGGTGTGGGGCTTCTGGAGGCTTTTCTCTCCTTTGACTTGGCTATGGGTCAAAATTAGGAATGGCAGTCAGTGTGTGTGGGTATGAATCTGTTTAACACTTCTGTGACCTTGAGCAAGTTCATAATCCTATAAATCCTTGTTTCCCTTACCTTTGAAATGAACACAGTGAAATAATGTATATAAACTGCTTTAGCACGGTTTCTGGCAGTTATAAAGCCTGCATGAAACGTTACTGTTACTTTTGGTGACAGGATGAGATAACTCCTTGTTGTCAAAGTTGATGCTCAAGAACTCTGTCCATTGTGCCATACCAGCCTATTCTTTTTTTTTTTTTTTTTAATGTTTATTTATTTTTTGAAAGAGAGAAAGAGTATGAGCGGAGGAGGGCAGAGGGGGGGGGGTACACAGAATCCAAAGCAGGCTCCAGGCTCTGAGCTGTCAGCACAGAGCCTGACATGGGGCTTGAACTCGAGAGCCGTGAGATCACGACTTGAGCTAAGTTGGATGCTCAACTGACTGAGCCACCCAAGTGCTCCCATACCACCCTATTCTTAAGCTTTTTTTTTTTTTTTTTTTTTTCATTAACTGATAGTTCTTTAACTGGCTTCATCATGATCTTTCACGCTAAGTAATTATGCTTATGTAATGGAGACTTTAACCTCTGGAACCATTATCAGATTTTTTTTTTTTTTTTTTTGACCGTAAGTTTGAGGAGGAACTGGAAAATGCGTACGTGATTGATGTTTTGTTCAGAAGCCTCCTGAGTGCTTCCTGTCTGGCTTTCTCCCACTCCTGCCTGTCCCCGCATCCTCACCAGTGTTCCTGTTCTACTACTCGAACCCCTTAGGACCTTGATTAAGGTAAATTGCAGTCAATGTCTGAAGAGGAGCAATCTTATTTTTTGACAAACTCTGGGGGTTTTATGAGTTCGTTGCTCCTATTTGATCTCTTTATTTATCGTTGGCTTCTTCTTAAAGAGAACATTAGCTTTCTGAGAGTCCTATTACAATACACAGTTTCTACCTCTTCACAGAAGGACCTCAAAATTAGTTGTTTTTTCTTTTCTTTTTTTTTTTTTATAATTTAGTCTGAATTAAATCCCACCATGAAAAGGACTTTCTGGATGTAGATTTTCAAATACACAGTTGTTCGTGTCTATATCTGAAGTTGCTACATGTGACTGAAGCGCCTTGCAAGTTCTTGAATTGATCACGTCACATATTTCAACCTTATTTTGCAAATTTAAGTCATGTAATTAAGGATTCGTTGAACATCTCTTGTATTTTATTTTATTTATTTATTTTTACTTTTTATTTAAAAAATTTTTTTTTCAATATATGAAATTTATTGTCAAATTGGTTTCCATACAACACCCAGTGCTCATCCCAAAAGGTGCCCTCCTCAATACCCATCACCCACCCCCCCTCCCTCCCACCCCCTATCAACCCTCAGTTCTCAGTTACATCTCTCGTTTTTTAATATCAACAGGAGTTTCCATGTTGAGGCCCGTCTTTTAGAAATAATTTTTTTTGTTCAACTTTCTCCATTTGTTCAAAGTGTTTGTTTGGTGGTTGTGTCAGGTAGTATTTGCTTTATAACAAAACACCCCCAAATTTAGGAGATTTAAATAATAACCGTTTAGTATGCGTCTTGAGTCTACAGGTCAGCTGGGCGGTTCTCCTGAACTGGCGAGGCTCACCTGATGTCAGCTAGGCCCAGTGTGTCTGTGGCAGCTGGCTGGTTGACCGTGGAGGTGAAGGCTCACAGCCACGTGTCATTTTTCAGCAGGCTCTCCAGAGCTTGTGCACAGTACACAACAAGAATCCAAAAGAACCAGCAGAAGCATGCAAAGCTTCTCAAGATGTAGGCTTGGAACAAGTCTTACTTCCACCAGGTTCCATTGGTCAAAGCAGGTCACATAACCAGTCTGCTTTCAGGAGATGGAGGGAGTGGCAAAGGCATGACTATTGGGAGGGCTTGGGGGGGTGTCTTTTTTTTTTTTTTTTTTTTTTTGGCCATCTATCACCGTAGTTATAGGAATTGGGTGCATTTGAAATTCTGAACCTTTTAGTTGTTGATATTCTGATTGCTTATGAAACTTTCCTAGGGTGGAAAAGCAGAGTCAGTATGACCAAAAGGATAAAAGCTTGGAATTTAGAGACTAACTGGGGTTCACATTCCAGCTCTATCACTTATTTCTGCACAAGTTATTTAATCTCCCTGGTAAGCACTTCGTAATGGTTGTTGCGCCTGAACCTCAGATTCTGCATGTGTAATTTATTAAAAAGAAAGGGCTAGGCCTCTGTTAAGTATGTAAATAATTGCTTTTATTCATGCAAAATAGAAGAAATTGCTTTTATTCCTATTCCCCCCCCCCCCACCTCTAGTCAAGGTGCAAGACTCAGTCCCTTCCTTGGAGTTAAAAGAAAGGAAAAGTGTGTTAAGAAAGAGGAGAAATTGACTAATAGTGGCCTCAAAATGAACTGACTCCTCGCTGGGTATTTTCCTGTAAGAAAAGAATGGCTGAGACCTATTTTATTAAGAAATAAAAAGGCCTGGGTCTCCTTGGGTAGGATTCACTATGTTTCATGGGATGAGAGTTGAAACATAAGATATAATCCAAATCTAGATTTTGTCTTTTTTTTTTTTTTTTTAAGAATTCTGGTCCCTCTTAGACATACTAAGTGCCTTAACACTAGATTGGGGGTTTGTCATACCTAGAAATCACTTAATTTTCTCCATCCTCCTAGTAGGAAATGGAAAAGGTCACGTACAATACTCACACAAAGAGCCTCATATTCCAGAATGCAGGTAATCAGAAATGTTAACTGGAGTTCTTATTGCCTCTCTCAGGAGAGGTCCTAGGTAAGTGTTCTCAAAGAACTGAGAACTGACTGAACCATCTCTGGTGTTAGCTAAGTGTGTGAACCCAAGCAAGTCAGTTGCTATTAGCCCCGTAGTTCCCTTTCATGTTGATAATTATACTCTATTCTCAGAAAGGTTGGGTACACTTTTTTGATAAATGATAAGATATTTTAGTATGGACAGTAAAAGTCTGTGGCTTAGAAGCCGTTAGTGGTTTTGTTTTTTTTTTAAAGATTATATTGCTTTTTATGGATTTCAATCTTTGTTGTTTGCGTTTTTTGCGGCATTTTTTTTTTTTTGTTTTTGTTTTGATCAACATTTCCCGTTCCATTCCTTACAAAGACCATTTTCAACTGTAAAAAAAGGTGAACTTCATCTTCTCCAAACATATTTGAAATGCAGGGATATTTTCCCAGAATGTGCAGTGCTAATTTCATGTTCCTACATGTTTGCAAAAACCAATAAAAATAGATCGTGCTGAGAAAGGAACTTTAGTTTACAAGGATAGTTAATTGGAAAGGAGAAAAATTTGACAAGTTCAGTGCTCAGAAGGAGGGGTCGTCAAAAGATGGCAGTAGAAGAGTGTTTCTCCCCAGTATCACCTGCTCATATGGCGGGTCAACAAAGGTATTACTGAGGACTTTCCACCTGTTGAGTGTGGCAGTCTGTGCTCTGGCGAGGAAAGAGAAATCATACGTTCTTCCTGATCTCAGAGGAGCTTGCATCTGGCTGAGGAGACATGGTGCCAGATCCATGAAATAATTAAGAAACAGTTAGCTGTGACAGGTGCTGAAGCATCTTTAGGAGGTCACAGACTGGTCAGGCAAGTGTGGGAGAAGGGTCATCCTAGTACATCATCACTGGTTCTTGCTTACGCAGATCCTTCCTTCCTTGCGGGTCAAGTCTTGTCCCAGGCACACAGCTGCTTCTAGATACAGCCCTAAAGCTGGCCTGAGGCACGTGGCAAAATCCACCACACTGAGTCATGGCCTTTAGGGGGGTGGGGCGCCTCCTTCCTTCCCCCGCTCCAGAACAAGGGATATGGTGCTGCCCTCAAACCTGCTTTGTTTTAGTGACCTATTAAAAAAGAAGCAAATGAATTTTAGCTCCATCAGCGAAAATTTAATACTGAGGGCTATTTGTATTTTACCAAATGACACAACTTTAACGAAGGAGTGAAATCCTAGTGGTGGGATTTAAGACATTTTCCTTTATTTTAGTAAAAATGCTAGTGAGATAACTTGAGGCGAAGTTATCGGTCAGTCCCGTGTCGGTCAGTCACGGCACCTGCTTCACATAAACGTGAAGCCCGTCCTCCCTGTCTTTCTCACCGAGCCGACTAAGCCTGCTTGTTGCTTTCCTCTTCCCCTGGCCATTCTTCATCTCCAGTCTTCCACACCACCACTGCTTCCAAACCCTGAAAGCCTGACGTCCCAGAGTGTGAATCCATCAAGACTGGCGTTACACTGGGGCACCTGGGTGGTTCAGTTAGGGAGGCGCCCTACTCCTGATTTTGGTTCGGGTCCTGATCTCATGGTCTCGTTAGTTTGAGCCCCATGTCAGGCTCTGCACTGGCAGTGCGTCAGCCTGCTCATACTCCCTCTGTCTCTAAATAAATAAATAAACAAACTTAAAATTATGTGTTATCCATGTGACTGGCTTTCAGTACTTTTGGGTAAAATTCCCGAAATCTTCAATTTAAGCCTAGGTGGGCTGACTAGGCTTCCTTACTGAAAGAGTGAGGGCCTGTGAAGAATTTTGGAGACGGGTGTGCAAATATAGCTGCTGACGTGATGTAAGCCTGCAGTCTGGCGAGGCGGGGTGTTGAGTCTAGCGACTGCCTGTGTGCCCACGTCCCATTGCTGAGATTTGTGGTTTTCCTCATGTAACGGTAACCATCCCAGGTTGCAAGATGGCACCTGTGAAGATAGGGTATGGAGCCAAGGAGCTTGAGAGAAGAAGCTAGCATAATCTACATACTAAATAAATCACAACTGGAGAATTCAACTCTCAGGCCCCCAGTTCAGCTCCATTCTTCTCTGTGATTCTCCCTCAGTCCCTCAGTGTTTCATCTTTTGGTTTTCATTTACTGCTGTGAAAAATAGTCCCCAGGCTGATAGGAGGCTGAGGCTGATTATTAACAGTTGAGAGTATGGGAAGGTAAACAATATAAATACCGAATAGGGAACATCCTATAAAGGCAGTAGCATGTTTTATATGTTAATAGAGTGGCTGAATGAGACAGTTGTAGAAGCCGAAAGACAGGAAAGAGAAAGTGAATTGATGAACTATTTTGAAAACACATTTTCTCGTTCTACCATAGGCACCGTGTTTTTTAATGAATTATTTCATACGCATAGAAAATATCTATAGCTTGCATACATGATTTACCTAATAATGAAATAGGCACTTCCTTGTACCCACCACCAAACGTGAGGAAGAGGTTGTTACATTACCTCTGCAGCTCACCGTCTGTCCCTTCCCAGCACGTCCCCCGCTTCCCAACCTGTGGGAGCTGCAATACTGACTTTTGTGTTGATCTTTCTTTTGCCTAGTTTTGTGACTTGACTACCTTTTAATATATCACTGAATAATGCTCTGCTTAGTTCCAGATGTTTTGTAACTTCACATAATTGTTCATGTTGAGTGCCTATTTTTTTCTCTTTCTTTACTCAGCATTGTAAGATTGATGCATGTAGGCTGAAGTTTATTAATACAGATCTGTGCTATGCCTCTGAATGAATATAGTAGTACACACATTTATTTGGTCTTCTGTTAATGGACATTTGGGTTGTTTCCAGGTTTTGTTGTTGTTGTTTTGCTATTTTGAACAGCGCTGCTCTGAAAATGTCTCTTAGTGTATACTGTAAGAGCGTTTTCTTAGGGAATTAAATCTAGAAGTGGAATAACCAGGTCATAAGGCATATGCATGTACCTACAATTTCCAGAGAATGTGAAATTGTTACCAAGCAGTGTTAGAAGTGTTCCTTTTGCCCCACATCCTCACCAGAGTGTGGTAGTGTGCTGCTCTTCCTTTTGTGCCAATGTGGTGGGTGTCAAGTAATTACATTTCAGTTTCTCACAGTACTGTTTTAAGTCGATTTAAAATATATATATATATATATATATATATATATATATATATATATATATTTAAAAATCAAAGTAGGGTTTTTTTGTTTTGTTTTAATGTAGAAATTGAGAGTAGGACTTGGAATAAACATTGGTTACAAAAGTGCCTAAAAGGAAAATTTTTTCGGTTTTCTGGAGCTACTCTGCCTCAGTGAATAAAACTAGTGTGCTAAATTATGCATGTGTGGTTTGAAAGTCAGAGCAGTTTTTGTGCTGGCTTGTTGAATAGAGTGACAGTAAGCTTTTTCTGAATGATTGTACTAGAGATAATTGTGGGTCAGTTTCAGTCTCCCCAACTTTTGTATGCCAGTGGTTGCCCCCGAGTTAAAAGACTCATGTTAGATGAGTGTGATGCTGACCAGCTGTGACAGAACATCAGGAACTTGTGTAGGAAATTTTGAGATTTACTGTTAAGTGCTTGCTGAAAGAAGGCTGAGTGAGAGAGGTGGAAAAAGCATTGGAGAGGGTCACTTCCGCAGTTTAAGGGTAAGCAACCAGTTATTGGGAAAGCACACAAAAAACGGGGTTTGTGTTTTACCTTAGCAACAGCAAGCAGAGTTAGTAAGTTACAGTCACACAGAACTCTTAACATTTACAGAACATTCCCGTTTGTGATCTTGTTTAATGATAATGCTTGAGGAAAAGTATCATCTACCTACTGCTTTAATGATAAAGAGGCAAAGGTAAGAGAGGTGAAGCAGGTTGACCAAAGACACCCATCTTGCAAGTGACACAGATGGAGTGTGTCCTCAGGTTTCTTCTGGCCACGCCCCCAGAACTTGCTTCATACTTTGCTGCCTCCTGATAATCACAGCTGCAGTGTCTGCTATCAGAGTAACGTCTGTCCAGCAAGCCTTCTGAACACTCTTATGGCCTGCTAAAGACTAAAATGAGGAAGCCAGATTCCTGCCCAGGAGCTCACAGTCTTAGGGAACAGCGAGAGAGAATGATACGAAATAAGACGCAATCAAAATGGTTTCTTGTGTGGGGCGCGTGGGTGGCGCAGTCGGTTGAGCGTCCGACTTCAGCCAGGTCATGATCTCCCGGTCCGGGAGTTCGAGCCCCGCGTCAGGCTCTGGGCTGATGGCTCAGAGCCTGGAGCCTGTTTCCGATTCTGTGTCTCCCTCTCTCTCTGCCCCTCCCCCGTTCATGCTCTGTCTCTCTCTGTCCCCAAAATAAATAAACGTTGAAAAAAAAAATTAAAAAAAAAAAAGGTTTCTTGTGGAATGCTAGACTGTGTACTAAGAATCTACCTTTGTTGTCAGTCAGAAGCAAGGGCGCTTTTCATAACAATAAAAACGTCAGAGTTGAAATGACATGTAATGTTCAAAATTCGAATTGGGTTTTCTTAAAAAAAAAAAAAACTCCCCTTTTCATTCTTTCATTCTGGTGTTTAAGGTATGACTAATTTGTCTGATAATGTCAGGTGGCCACCTAAAGTAATTGAGGCTATCCACATAATGGAAGAAAACCAAACATTTTGTTTATCTTTTATTTTATTTTTAGAGAGAGCAAGCGAGGAGGGGAGAGGGGCAGAGGAGAGAGAGAATCTTAAGCAGGCTCCACACTCAGCGCAGAGCCCAACGCAGGGTGCAGGGCTCGATCCCACGATCCTGGGATCATGACCTGAGCCGAGATCAAGAGTCAGATGCTCAATCTACTGAGCCACCCAGCCCCCCCCCCCCCCCCCCCCCCCCCGCCAAACATTATGTTTTTAGAGACTACTATGATATCTTAAGTTTTCCCCTTTCTGGCCTTTGGTCATTTAGAATCTCATTTAATTATCAGAGTGGGACTCTTAGAAAACTTTAGTTTCTTATATTTGTTTATTTTTATTAATAGCCCTCTATGCCTTGCACTTCACTTTTCATTTGGCTGTGGTCTAAAGAATCCGTGTACACACTTAATAGCTTTATTCTAAGTTGTTCACCTCTAGTGTCACTTTGCTTTCACTATCAGATACTAAGCTTCCAAGCATTTATTGGTTCCTGATAAGTTCCTTTTGTGCAGACCTCATTTCACTTTCTTTACACTTTAGGTTTTCTTTTTCAGTTACTCTTTTAACGAGGTAGGTGTTTGAGTAGGGGTAGACCCAGTAATAACCTAAAGTCAGACCGGTACACCCTCAGCTAAATGCCAGTCACTGCTAAAGCCTGGGAGGACCAGGGTGTTGTAATATACAGATCTGTAGCCAGTGTTCTCAACATATTGGTCTCATGTCTCAAGACTCCCTTCCCTAAATTTACAGCTTAAGAAATTCGAGTTACCATTCTGCCCCAGAAGAGAGATTTTCAAAATTAATTTATCCCCTCACTTTAAGTAAAGCTGGCTAAATAATAATGATATATTTACAGTCAGTGGCTTTTGAGAAGAAATATGATAATGCACATTATTCCTCAGACTTAACATTTTCAGGTCTTTAAAAAACAAAAGTTCAGTAGGCTCCCTCTGTTTGGTGGCTATGCAAGGGGAACCATCTTATTTTTGACCCCTGGCTGCCAGCCCAAGATGACATAAAGTCTACTCAAAAGAGTAAGCTTGATAAGTTGATAGCATCCTCAAGATGATCAGAGCTATTTGGAGCTCTTATTTGGAGCTCTTAATTTTTAAGAGATACCAGAAACCATCGTTTTAGGGATTGGGAGAAAAGGATCAGAGGGACTACTCTTAGGAAGATCCATTGAGCTGCTTCAGTATTATAATAAACTGAAGACCCAGATTCCATCTCAGTTTTGTCTTCCATGAATTTTTATTTTTTTCATTAAAAAAAAAAAACCCTACTTTGAAATGCGTTTTTTATTAGGTAAATACAAATTGTGTTACAAATGTTATTATTGTTTGATTGTCTAATCTGGTGAAATACTTAGGGCAAATATAAAATTATCCCAATTTTTTTGGAATAAGAAAACAAGTCCAGAGAGCTTAAGTGACTTGGATGTTAATTCAGCAGAGACAGGATTTGAAACTGGGTCATGATTTCCGATTCTGTACCTTTTCCCACTGTACTTGAGTGCTTTCTGCTTCCCGGAATCAGACCTGTGAATGTTGACTTCTCCTGTTTTTTGCAAGCACATCTGTTTGTAAATTAACGCACTTCTGCCCATGTTCCTGGTTTTCAAACACCTTCATTTGCGAGGAGCCCCCTTTGAAAGCTTTTGTGAATGACACCTTTTATCTCATCTTTCAAAGAAGAATAAAAGTACTAGTGATTGGTCAGTTTCCAGTACTGGGGAAAAGATCAGAAAAGACGCACAAGTACCGGCATGCTCACAGCTTTCTTAACAGTTACACACATTATTGTGTAGAGCATCTACAGCAACACACCTGACCTTATATGTCCAACCCGGTTTTGAAGACCTGGATCCCAGTCTCAAAAGCCGTCATCTCATCTTCTCCAATGACTGGATGTAAATGTACTCCAGCAAGGAGATATCTACAAAAGAAACATCCTTAAAACAGGTTCTCATAATACTGTGATGACATTTGGATTTCCCAAAATCCTCTTATCTAATCTGATTGAATTTTTTTCAGAAAAGAAATTTATTTGAATTGCAAGATCTTAAAGATGTCTTAAAATAGGCAACTTTTAAGGTACACGCTAAACTTGAGACTGCCCCCAGAAGAGAACACTCATTCACCAACCTATTTCATATTGTCAAAATGAGCAAGGATCTACAGCTCTAATAAGTTTGGAGTACTGTGTTCGAAAATTATATGAATATAATTTTACCAGATTGGTTATTTTTTCCCATTTAATAGATTGAACTTCACCTTAGAACAGAGATTTTCAACCTCAGCACCATTGACATTTTGAACTCAGTAATCCTGGGAGGTTCGGCTCCATTGTAGGAGGTAGCATCCTTGGCAGTCATTCATCTTTCTGTCTCTATGGATTCATTTATTCTGGAATTTTCTTTCCGTAAACATGTTTTAAAGGTTCATCTGTGTTGTCTCATTTAACCGTATCTCATTCCTTTTTATGACTGAATGATAGATATCCCATTGTGTAAATACACCACATTTTTTTAATCCACTTATCAGCTGTTGGGTATTTAGCTTGTTGCCACTCCCTGGCTATTATGAATGATGCTGTTATGAACATGCATATACCGGTGTTTCTGTGGATATACCTAGGAGGGAAACTGCTGGGTCAAATGGTAACCATACCTTTAATCTTTTGAGTAACTGCCAAACTGTTTTACATAGTGGTTGTACCATTTTTCAGTCCCACCAGCCATGTGTGAGAATTTCATTGTCTCCATGTCCTTGCCAATACTTGCTGTTATCTTTCTTTTTGTAATAGCCGTCTGAATGAGTGTGGATATCTCCGTGTGGATATGATTTGCATTTTCCAAGTAACTAATAATAATGAGCATCTTTTCATGTGCTTCTTGGTCGTTGGCTTATCTTTGGAGAAATGTCTTTTCAAATCCTTTGCTCATTTTTTAATTGGGCTGGGTTTTTCTAACCTTACCAGATAAGATTTACAGATGTTTTCTTCCATTCTAAGGGTTGTCTTTTCACTTTCTTGAGAGTGTTATTTGACTCCAAGGTTTTTATTTTTAATGAAGTCCAATTTATCTTTTCCTTTTCTGATTGCTTGTACTTTTGGTATTGTATCTTTAAGGGAAAAAAGGTTGTCTCATCTGGTGTCACCAGTTTTCACTTACTTTCCATCTAAAATTTTTTAAGTTTTAGCTCTTACACTTGTTTTTTGATCCATTTTGAGTTCATTTTTGTATGTGGTGAGAGGCAAGGGTCAAACTTTATTATTTTGCTTGTGTAGAGCTGGTTGTCTCAGCACCATTTGTGGAAAAGACTTCTATTTTCATTGAATGATTTCAATACCTTCTCTGAAATTAGTTGACCATAACGTATGAGTTTATTTCTGAACTCTCAATTCTGTTCCACTGGTGTATATGTTTAACTTAAGCCAGTACCACACTCCTTTGATTCCTGTATTTTCATTCTACATTTTGAAATTGGGAAATGTCAGTCCTCCAGCTATGTTCTTTTTTCAGAATCATTTTGGCTATTCTGTGTTTCTGGCAAATCCATATAAATGTTAGGTTCAGCTTTTCTTTTTCTGGGGAAATGGCACTTGGAATTCTGATAGAGATTGCATTCAATCTATAGATCAGTTTGGGGAGTATTGCAGTCTTTATATTAAGTATTTCAGTCTGTGAACACAGGATTTCTTTCCATCTGTGTACATCATTAATTTTATTCGGCAGTGTAGTTTTATTATTTTCAGAGTACAAGTTTTATACTTTTCTGGCTAAATTTATTCCTAAACAAACATTTATTTTAAGAAGTTTTATTCTTTTTGAAGCTATTAAAAATTGTTTTCTTAATTTCGTTTTCAGATGGTTCATTGCTCCTCCACAGTAATGCAACTGATTTTTTTTGCACCTGAGTTTTGTGTGTTTACTTTGTATCCTTAAACTGCTAAACTCATTTATTAGCTCTAATAGGTTTTTTTGGTAGATGCTATAGGATTTTCCATATATAAGATCTTGTCTTCTGCAAATGGAGGTAGTTTTACTTTCTTCTTTTCAATCTGGGTTGTTGTTTTTTGTTTTTTTTGTTTTTTTTTTTTTTTAACTTCTGTTACCTGTCTAATTGCCTCAGCTAGAACCCCCACTATAATGCTGAATACAGTGGTGAGAGTAATGAAGCCTACTTGTATTGGCCCTGATCTTGGGGGGATATACTTTCAGTTTAAGTATGTTGTTAGCTTTGGTTGTTTCACAGATGTCCTTTATCGGATTGAAATATCCTTTTCCTTATTGGTTGAGTGTTCTTATCATGAAATCATGTTGGATTTTGCCACATGCTTTTTCTGCATTTGTTGAGATGATCATGTGGTTTTTGTCTTTGAATCTATTGGTAAAGTAAATGATTTTCGTACAATGAACCAACCTTGTATTCCTGGGGTTAATCTCACTTTCTCATGGTTTATAATCATTTTTGTGTACTTTTAAGATTCAGTTTGCCAGTATTCTGTTGAGGATTTTTGCATTTATCCTCATAGGATATTTTGGTCATTAGTTTCACTGTGATACCTTTGTCTGGCTTTGATATCAGAATAACAGTGCCTCAGACTGAGCTAGAAAGTTTTAAGTGTTCCCTCCTCTCCTATTTTTTGGAAGAGTTTGGAAAGGATTATTATTAATTCTTCTTTAAATATTTGGTAGAATTCACAAGCTAAGCCATCTGAGCTTTGTTGGAATGATTTTGATTACTAAATTCATTGTCTTTACTTGTTATAGGTCTCTTAATTTTTTCAATTTTTTTGGAGACAGCTTTGGTAGTTTATGTATTTCTAGTAATGTGTCCATTTCATCTATGTTATGTAATTGCTTGGCACACATTTATTCATTGTATTTCTTTATAATCCTTTTTACTACTACAAGATCAGTAGTAATGTTCCCTGTTTCATTTCTGATTCTGGTAATTTAAGTCCTCCATCTTTTTTTTTTTTCCTTTGTCAATCTACCTAAAGTTATGTTAATTTTTAATAAAGTCACTTTGGATTTTGTCAATCTTCTCTATTTTTTCTCTTTTATCTATTTTATTTCATTTATTTCCCTCTAATCTGTATTATTTTCTTACTTGCTTTGGATTTCTCTTGCTCTTCATCTAGTTTTTTAAGGTGAAAAATAAAGTTACTGATTTGAATTTTTTTTGTTCCTTAGAAGGTAAGTAGACATCTATAGTTACAAATTTCCCTCTTACCCCTGCTTTCACTGCATCCCATAACTTTTGGTGTATGGTAATTTTCTTTTCATTTGTCTCAAGGTATTTACTAATTTCCCTATGATTTTTTTTCCTTTAATCTATTCGTTATTTGAGAGTGTGTTAATTTCTGTGTTTGTAAATTTTCCAAATCTTTTTCTGTTATTATTTCTAACTTCATTCCATTTTGTCAAGAGAACACACTTTATATGAGTTTAGCCTTTTAAATTTTATTTGATTTGTTTTGTGGCCTAATATAGTGTCTATTGTAGACAGTTTCCACATGCAATTGAGAGGAATGAGTATTCTTATTTTGTTAGGCAAAGTGTTTGATAGATATGTCTTAGATCCAATTGGTATATGGTTCAAGTTTTCTATTTCCTTGCTGATTTTCTATCTAGCTCTCTTACTGAAAATGGAGTATTAAAGTCTCCAACTAATGTTATTTGATTGTTTATTTTTTTCTTTTAATTCTCTTAGTTTTTACCTCATATAGTTTGGGGCTTTGCTATTAGTTCCGTATATGTTTATATCTCATAGTCACACATTTATCGTTATATTATAGTGTCCTTTTTGTGTCTTGGAATGATTTTTGTGCTGTCTTTTTTTTTTCCTTAGAGAAAGAGAAGTACGTGAGCCGGTGAGGGGTGGAGGGAGAGGGAGATAGAGAATCTTAAGCAGGCTCCATGCCCAGTGTGGACCCCAATGCAGGACTGGATCTGACGAACATGAGATCATGACCTGAACCAAAATCACATTGGTTAAGTGTCCAATAACCAACTCAGCTACCCACGTGATCCTTGTGTTGTCTGTTTTATCTGTTATTAGTTTAGCTCCTCTAGCTTTCTTTTGTGTATTGTTTGCATGGAATATCTTTTTCCATCACTTTACTTTCAGTCTATTTGTGTCTAAATCCAGGGTAAATATCTCTAAAGAACATATAGTTTGACCATGTTTTCTTCTTCTTCTTTTTTAAAATGTGTTCTCCCAATCTCTGCCTATTAACTGGAGAGTTTAATCCATTGATCTGTAATTATTGATAAGGAGGACTTGTGACATTTTGCTGTATGTTTTCTTGATGTTGTGTCTTTTTTGTTCCTAAATTACTCCATTACTCCTTTCTTTTGTATTAAATAGTGTTTATGTGACAATTACAATTCCCTTGTTATTTTTTTTTTTTTTTTTTTTTACTGTATTTTTTGAATTACTTCTTACTGTTTGCCCTGGAGATTACATTAACCTCTTAATAAGGATACTTTAGTTTGGGTTAATACCAGTATAAATTCAGTAGTATGCAGAAATGTTCCTATACATCTCTGCTCCCTCCCTTTTACGCTCTTATTGTTATAGATTTCCTCTTTATACACTGTGTGCCTATCCACCTAGATTTATAATTATTACTTATGCAATTGTCTTTTGAACCACATAGGGGGAAAAAGGAGTTGAAAACAAAAGATATATTTATACTGTCTCCTTCATTTACTTAAGTAGTGAGTGGCCTTTCCTGGTGTTCTTTATTTCTTCATGTGAAGTTGAGTTACTGTCGAGTATCGTCTTATTTCAGCCTGGAGGACTCCTCTTAGCTTTTGTTGAAGGGTAAGTCTCCTAATGATGAACTACCTCAGTTTTTGTTTTCTGGGAATGCATTAATTTTCGCTTCATTTTTAAAGGATTGTGTTGCCAGAGAGAGAATTCTTGGTTGACATTTAACTTTTTAGGCACTTTGAATGTGTCATTCTACTGTGTTCTGGCCTGTCCCTCATAATTTCTGATGAGGAATGTTTTAGTCTTATTAAGAATCACCTGTACATAAGGAGTTGCTTCTCTTTTGCTGCTTTCAAGATTCTCTCTCTCCATCTTTCACTAGATTGATTATGGTATCTAGGTCTGGAATTTTTTTAATCTCTCCCATTGGGATGTGTTGGGTTTCTTGGATGTTTTGCATGAAATTGGGCATATTCTTGACCATTATTTGTTGACATATTCTTACTGCCCCCTTCTCTCTCTCTCTCTCCATCTTATGTGACTCCCATTATGCATATGTTGGTATATTTGATGGTGTTCCATAGGTCTCCGATACTCTGGGTTTTTCTTTTTTTTTTTCTTTGAATTCTGTAGCCTGGATAATCTCAATTAACCCATATTCACATTTGCTGATTTTTTTGCCTGCTCACCTCTGCTGTTATTTCTCTCAAGTGAATTTTTCATTTAGGTTATTGTACTTTTCCACCAAAATTTTTTACTTTAGTTTTAGAATATATTTCTATTAATCTCAAATAAATGACACTTTATTTTTAACTTTCCTATAATTCTTAAGACATTGTTTACATCACTGAGCACATTAAAATACCTGATTTTAAGTCTATCCAGACAGTACAATATCTGGGCTTCCTCCAGCAGCTTCTTTTTTTTCCTGGTGTGTGTGCCATGCTTTTTTACTTCTTTGTGTGTCTTACAAATATTTTGTTGAAAACTGGGCATTTTGAATGTTATAATGTAACAACTCTGGAAATCAGATTTTCTCCCCTCTCTGAAGTGTTTGTTGCCGTGTGTTATAGAATGTTGTTTGTTTTGTTGTGTGACTTTTCTGAAGTAATTCTGTAAAGTTTGTGTTCATTGTCCATGTGGATCCCGAAGGCTCTGTTCCATTGGCTTAGTGGTCAGCTGATGGTTACAAAGAGATTTTATTAAATATCTGGAAGCCAAAATATCTTCACAGTCTTTGCTCAGGGGCTCATTGTGTGTTAGGACAGGTCTTTAATTCTCATCCCTGCAGTTTGCACCTCTGCTTAAGCCTTTACCTTCAGCTCGAATAGAACGTCAAGGTCAACAGGAGTTGAAAGCCTAGTGACTTCTTAGATCTTTCCAGAGCACATACTCAGTGCTACTCAGCTTATGGCCTTCTAGATTCCCAGGAACATGTGAGACCTTTTCAAAGCTCCAGTCCTTCCTCCTAAGCTTTTTGGTTAGTCTCTTGTTTGCCCCCAGCTGTACCTCTGTCCATCACCTCAGGCAGCAGCAAACTAAGACATTATCATGAATGCTTTTAACAAAATTACCCCCCACCCCACCCCAAAAGTATAGCACTTTGACACTAGGCCAGTTCTGAGTTAGGCAAAATCAAGACGCTCTTCTTGAGGTGGTCTTCTAGAGACAAATAGTTAATTATAATTCCTTGCAGGTGAGT